>NC_079290.1:50037332-50351937 GCF_023638135.1 Falco biarmicus
GCGATAAATTTGAGACAAAATAGGAGACGTCAAAGGTTTCCAATGTTTCCTCATTATTCTTAAGACCCTTAGGTCTAAGCATAAATGTAAAGTTTCACAGTGAATGTAAAGTCATGTTTCTTTTAGTATGAAACACCTTTCCTTCAGAACCAGCAAATCTTTCGTAAACCTCATGCAGCCTTTAGCACTGCCTCTGTGGAAAGAGAACTGAGCTCCTGAGGCAGACTGAAGTTAATCTGTAAAGTCTGCCACCTTGTCCACTGCAAGTTAACTCATGAGCCAATGGATCTTAGTGATTTTTCTCTTCATTTCTAGACCAACCGAGGGATAGATATTTCTGCCAAGACACAAATTTTGGGGCACCTGCAGTTTTGGCATGGATTTTGCAGCCTTTTTTTATCTTGCATTACCATCACTGACAGTAGAGAACGTGAAAGAGGATAAATGTAACATAGTCATTCAATCCTGTTGGGGTAGGGCTGTGAGTAATGCTAGGCACGTAGCAGAATAGTTGAGATAAAAACTGTAGTGGCCATAAACACCTTCCTGGGTTAAACACCTGCTGGATTAAGAACCTGGGATCTAAGAAGCATATGCAGTTCCAAAACACCAAAGACTACAACTTTTCTTGAGCTACTCGCCAAACTTTTTTTACCTTCTTTAATTACCTCAAGTGGTACCAGCTATTAATAAAGTTTGTTTGGAAAAAAAAAAAACCCAAACTAACAGGTATTTTTGAACCTCCTAGACAACTAGATCTTCTTTATCAATAAATGTATATGTCCCCCGACAATCTCCCTGTAACCATGAGTGACATGCCATCTGCGGGTCTACTCTAAAGATGGCCTAAAATGCCTTATAATTTCATGTTTACAAAGGCAGACAGGGAACTTGACAAAGCAGAACAATAACTGTTTGAGGCCAGGTCATAAAAAAATAAGAGTAAATAGGTTAATAAATAACTTTTTAAAGTTTCATTAAAAGCCTATATCCTTTTAAGATATTTCTAAAAAAACACATCTGTATTTTAAAAGAGCAGCCTAATTCTCTTTCAGTTCACAGAATGGGAAATGGAAGTGTGGATGATGGAAGTCTAGTTCACATTACACACATTTCAGACTACAAGTATTCCTTTCCAGAGCAAACCAACAGTTTACCCTACCTGCAGTGTATGACCCTCACAAAAGCAAATCAGGATATTCAATTACTTACATCAGGTCCAAGGATAATGAAGTTTTAGTACAATTTTGTTCCACCAAATTTCATTAGATACTAGGGTCATATTGATCTGTAATTAGATAATGTTTTACCACATCTTATGGAGATTCTGCAGCCTCATTCAGGCCCTGTCAATAGTCAAGAATCTTCATTTTCTACAGGCAGATATATACTCAAGAAAACACAAAGGATTCAGGATAAAAGAAACAAAAATCCCTAAACAAAAACTCAACAAACCTCTCCAAGCTACTAGAGAGGAAAAAAAGAAAAAAAAAAAAAGAAAAAAAAAAAAAGGAAAGTTTGATAAAATGCCTCCTCCTCCCATGACCAACTCCCTTAGTGGTCTGGCAGGGAAATCTGGGGACCTGCCCCTTCATGTTTGACGTCAGGGACAAGTGCTGGCTAAGCCTATTTTTTTTTTTATGCCTAAACTACACTGACCTGGGTCATCCTGAATATGGAAGCCCTATCTCTTCTTCAGCCCTGATTTCCTGCCTAGAGCAACTTAACTCTGGTTCCAGCAGGCACCCTCTAGCACAAGCTCTTCTTTTTAAAGAAGAAATGATGCTTGAGTGGATTACAAGCAGGTGATGGCAGGGAAGGGCAGATGGTGCATTCAGGGCACAGCTGCCACTACCAGCAAAAATGGTAGGGCAAGGTCACTTCAGGAACTCTGGTCATAGCTAGAAATAGGTTCCGGGTGGGGTTTTTTTTGTTATGTCTCTGAGATGAATGCTGCATGGCATGAAACAACAGATACTTTAGTTTACATTTTCCTAGAATAGAACAGAAATTAAGTACGCACCAAGGAGTTATTTTTTAAGTATAGAGTGACAGAGAAAGTGCTTGTCACAACAGCAGACTGCACCTGATTGCTAAGAAATTCCAACAAAGGTGCAAAGGGTCAAGTCTTTTTCCTTTGAAATGCTTGGCTATGATCTATGACAGCAAACTTATCTTCACTACAGTGAAGTACATATCCTAGATGAAACTGCAGAAAAACAGATACCTCTCTCCAGTAGGACAATCTGATTTGCTTAAGGAGAAGTTATGCAAAGACCACTGAAAACATTCACTCAGTGACTTGCAACACATCTGTTTGTAAGACTTGAAGTCAGCTACCAAAGTAATCAGGTTATAAAACTTCAGGGAAGCTAGTAGCTAGTAACAAGATGCCTAAAAGGGTAACAAGAAAGACAAAGAGCATCTCTAAATGTCTTGCACTCCTTACATATTTGCTTCTGCTGTGTATTTTCCACGTGTAATTTCATTGTGTTTAACTCGCTTTGTTTGAGTACATCATGATAACAGCAAACAACAGAGTTTGTCCCACACTTTCCCATGAGGTGCCCGATGGGCTGAACAATGGATATGCCTTACAGTTAAAAACAACACACTACAAAAACAAAGCAACTAATGAAATATTAAAGCATCAGAGCAAGCATGACCAGAACCACAGACAATGAGACACAAGGGTGTTTTTATCCGTTCTTTCTCAGAGAAGGTAATGGACCAATTCTAACCAATACTGTTCTGATGCCTATCCTATGTGATGGGATTGTATACACACATTAATTATTTTTTCTCACTTCTGTAGATTGCTGTTCTGCTAGAATAAATCCAAAATATCTTTAACACTGGTCACTTGTAAACAGAAGCAGCCTTAAAAATCAAAAGGAAAGTAAAAGAATATAAATTACACAGCTTCATGCACGAAAAAATGTAAACAAAAACATCACCAGAATACTCATGCACAGCACTGCTGTATGGGAAGGAAAATAGTCTATTAAATTAGTCAAGCCTTTTAAGTGCAATATGGTATCAATTAGGGATCCATAGCTATAGCTATTGTACAACAGAACCAGAGCTGATAAAAATAAATTATAGCAGTAAATAACAGGTATTCCAGCACCAAGGGAATATTGTTATGTCAGAAGGAATGTAAAGAAAAGTAACAAAATTGAATTAAAGATTCATTCTTGTTAACTCCCAAGATTTCATAAGTTACAGCCACGTTAGGTAAAATTAAGACGATAGCGGTAATCTCTAAACTCTCATAACCCTCTACGACCCCCTTAAGCCTCCGGGATTAAGTCAATAGCTTACAAAGTTAAGGCTTATATTCAGTATTTTTACCCTTGGATTTTTTATGCCATAAATGTCTGTTGGAGATTTTGATCAATTTTCTATTTCAATATTTATAATTAGCTGCAGTCAGGGAGAGGACATTGATCTAAATAGAAACTTGGCACTAACACTCTTGCAACAAAAAAATACCAAGTAAGTGACTATATTCAGTGAGCAATTACTTAGAAATGCAATCATGTAAAGGCATGTACCACATAGACCTATGGTCTGTGTAACTAATAAGAACTATGGCTATTAATCCCTTCAGGTTTTAAACACGTAAATTACATTTCAATATCTCATTCAATAAGTCCTGAAACCATATGTGAATTTTTTTCTGGTTTCATGGGTGGGTTTATTTTTTCCCCAAAAAAAATTGAGAAGGTTCACCAGGATGAAGATCTTTACTACAAAAGTTACTCTGCACTTCTTTCAAATACGAACAAAATGTAGTACTTCCCAATTCAGCTATATGGAAGCACATACATTCAGCTGTTTACCACCTGCACACTGACACCTTCACTCAGGAGCAATGTGCTTCTGAAACAGAACAAGGTCTTCAAAATAAAAGATTAGTCAGGATGAGTTTGGTACAATGCTCTGGGTGATGCTCTGTTTGTATTGATAAAGGAATGTACTCTGAATAATTACAAAAGATAAGGTGGGCACTGAAGGACATAAGGAGACCATTAAGTCAGGTAATCGTTGAACAAAGAAAATCAAAAGATGTAATCCCCCTAGATCCCACTTATTATGAATGGAATGATTGGGTGTCAAAATCAAATGAATATGCATGTAAAGATGTTGAACCTCTCAGGAAAACTGTATAAAACACCTAACTTTTCACTGAAAACTTCGGAGCTAGTTTGGTGCGAATCAGCTAGCTCCCCAACATTGCACGAAATAAATACCTTTGCTGCTTAAATACAAAATTGGTCTCTGAGCAGTTACTCTGTGCCGTTTTGGCATCAATTCGGCGAACCAGGCAGAACTCTCTGCCAGTGCTGGAATCCAGGGGCCTGGGGACCCTCGGGGCCCCCGACTGCATCTTCTGTCAGCGAGACACCCCTACCCCTCAGCCTCTCACACAGGTGGACAAGGACTTCTGCACAACATAAAAGTTATTTATATTTATTCTTTGTTTTGAATGTTTGATTGTCTTAAGATTTGGGAAGCTAAAATCTTCCTTTAGGGTGTATTAAGATTTGGGTTTGATTGTGTTAAGATTTGGGAAGCTGAAAACTTCTTTAGGTTGTCTTAAAATTTGGGGAATTCCTAGAATGTAACAACTGAAATAGCGCTCTGTGTCTTGTTTGATGTGTTGTCTTGTTACATGTTGAAAATTACAGTTATGAATCATATGTGGAAAAAAAAATGGTAATTCTAGGCAAATAGCTGGAAACTTAACATGCTGCTTAGGGCCAAAAAAAAAAAAAAATAGAATCTGTTGTTTCGCAATTGTTCATTGAAATGCGTACTTTGTGTGGTAACGCGAACCGTCAGCATTCCTAGAACTGTATGTAAGTGCACAGTACCGTGTAACATACTCCCCGTGTGACCGAGGGCTGCCCGCAGTGCGGTGTGTGTGAGAGACATGGTGTCACTGCGAAGCGAGTGGGGAGCCCTGGTCTGCGTGTCTGTGTTCCCCGCAAGGAGCCAGCCAGAGACAGACGAAACGATTGAAAAATCAACTTATGAAATGTTGGAATGCATAATTAGAAATTAGAGCGGGAGACTGTGAACAAAACATTAGAACTAACATCATTTGGGAAAAGCACGAACTAGCCTCTGCACCTAGTGTTGTATGTGCTGTCTGCATACTTGAGCAAAGGGTGGCAAGTGTCTATGATATCTCCTCGCAAAAAAAAAAAAAAAGACCAAGGAATAAGGTTAAATAGAGGTCTTGAACTGTGGTGTATGTTCTGAGATAAGTACGGTGCCTCCAGTAATAACTAATACATTGTAGACAAAATATATCAGACTTACTAGGAAGATGGGGGTGGACTGATCAAAGAAATATCAAAAACAACCTGGGATGTATTTTGAAGCATCGGAAAGAATTTGGCAGAATTCCCAAAGGAAATCTGAACAAAAAGACATTTTTATATGTTGTCAGAATTGGTGGCCTTTGTATACATTAGGTGATGGTGAAAAATGGCCACCCGAAGGAAGTCTTAATTACAAAATAATTTTACAGCTTATGCTCTTATGCTGTTTCTCTTTAGAGAACAAAAGTGGGATGAAGTAATGTATGCAGATATGCTTGTGTGGCAGAAGGAGTGCAGGATTAACATCCACCTGATCCTTTATGGCTCTAGAAAAGGGAAAAACCAAGATCTAAACTAGAAAGATGTTCTTGTTAAAAATTTTGTGTAATATATTATTGCTAAGTTTTGTTAAAAAAAAAAAAAAAGCTCAGGTTGTGTTTCCTCCTGTGGAGCAACCAGAATGAAGCACATTGTAAGATAAAAACTTGCACTAATGTAGCACCTGAAGCGGGGGAAGTCAAAGACCCTATGAAAGTGTTAAGTATTGGGGTGACCTGCTCATGCGACTGAGTCACGCTGGACGCATAGCAGGCCGTTTGCTGTTTGCCTGCAAAGGCATCATAAATAAGAATTAAAGCAACAAGTAGCAAATCTGCGTTCAGGGTAAGAAAAAGTTAAAGCAGAAGTGCTGTTGCAGAGGCAGGCGTATGTAACCTGCAGAGCAGGAAGAGCATCTTCTGCATCTTTCTGATGGTGAGGAGGAGGGGGTTGCTGTTGCTGACAATAGAGCAGAAGGACCTGAAAATGTTTCCTCAATTGCTGCACCCATTTGTAATACCACGGGACCGGTAACTGGCCCCTTTAGGGCAGGCAATGGGGCTGGAGGGTCTGAGGAGAATAAAGGTTGAGTCTTTGATGGGGAACTTTAGATGCTTGGAAGTTGGTTGTGAAAGACTATCAGAATGATCTAATAGGACTAGATAAAGGTTCCAGTTGATTGTCACTAAGTAATCGTGATGTAGAAAAGTTGATAGAAGGAACAGGGAACCTTGATAGAGAAGAGCTGGGTCATGCTAAACTGGCAGAGAAGGAATGTCAGGCAGAAGTGAAAGAGTGAATCCCTCTCCTATGCGATCGGATCAGTGTGCATATTGTAGGGAAAGTGGACCCTGGAAGCGACATTGCCCTAAGCTATAAAGAACCATCAAGGGGTTCTGGTGAACGAGGGACTAGAGAAAAATGAGATGGTATTTTTAGTGGATACAAAACCAACTTATTTGGTGTTAAACTTCAGTGAAAAGAATTTGTTACAGTTGTGGGAGCTGCTGGCCACCAGGAAGAAACATCCTGAAACTTTAAAGTACAAATTAAGAAAACAAATAAGAAAGCCAAATTCACCAAAATCTTTGTTGGGATGAGATTTATTAGAACATCTAGACGTTTAAAGAAGGAGAAATGAAACTAAAAGTTAAAGATAATTAATTGAAATCTTGATCTTATCTTTAATTCAACAGAAAAGTGGAAAAGAGGACCTCCCTGAAGTAAAAGAAATCATTAACCAGGTATATTTGGCAATAAATTCCAGGTAAGGAGAAAAATGCTTTGCATGTTACAGTAAAAATGAAAAGGGGGAGGCCTGCCGAGTTCCGATAAAACAATATCCCTTGGTCAGCAGAACTGTGGGGGATACTGGCACAAAAACTGAAATAAAATACACTCTGTAGTAGTTCTACTACTAATGTAAAACTGTGCGTTTTGCCATGACAGTGACTTATTATGGGATGTGCAGATGAAACTCTGCATTGACAACAAAGTACAAGGAATAAGGTTGGTCAAGTGCCTCCTACCATAGTCAAGGGCAAGACTGGTTTGTCCTCTGTGTTTGCCACCAAGAAGCATCTTCAGCTCCGCTGTTGGCTGCAACCCAGTAGCCGTCGAGCAGTGGGAATATATGCCATGCCAGACCTTGATGTGAGGAACGACCCCCTCTGTTATAAGAGGGGTCATCCAGGAAGGAGGAACATAGTAAGACCCACTGGGGCACTGACTCATAGTATAAATATTTAGACTGACAAAATTGTAGGGAGAACATGAATCGAACTGGGACAACTGGAAAAGGAAATTATCCAGGGCAACAGTGACAAACTGATTCCTCAGAACTCCCAAGAAAAGGGGGGTTTCAATACATGCTGGTCATGACATGCCTTTTCACGGTGACCTGAAGCACTCCCTTGCCAAACCAATAAAGCTAATGAAGTAACCAAAGTACTACTATAAGAAATAGTACCAAGATTTGGGATTCCAGCAGTAATCTCTTCAGACAGGAGGAAACACTTTTGTGCACAAGTCATACAAGCAATAAGTAAAACATTAAAAATCAATTGGCAACTGCATACACCCTACAGATTCCAAGCAAGTGAGCAAGCAGAGAAAAATGAACCATCTTATTAAACAAAAAATTGCCAAAATATGCCAAGAAACAAATTTATATTGGTAACAAGCTTTACCTATTGCTCTAATCAGACTGAGGGTCTAACCAAGATCAAAATGTAGCTAAGCCCATTTGAAATCTTGTGTGGCAGACCCTATGTGATACAGGTTATAAATAGTGAAGCTCTAGATCAAATAGGTAACCAGTACATAACTGTAGGGAAACAATTAACCTGACTATAAACTACATCTGTTTAGTCCTGGTGATTGGGTATATGTTAAGAATTTTTAAGGGAACCCTCTGCAAGAGAAGTGAGATGGATCCTTCCAGGTGTTACTGACTACATTCACAGCAGTATGGATAAGGGAGCAACCCACTTGGATTCACTACTCCCGAGTCAAGAAAACTCCTGAGAAACCATAGACTTCCGAATGAGGAGGAGCACCTGCTCTCAAGCCTTCCCAATGCTGATTCTTGGACTTTTTTGATAAGTATAACTTCATCTCAAGCTCCCATTTTAGAATGGCCATGGTCTGATGCGCAAATTATCAAATCACTTCCATGGGTTAGGCACACTGCTCTTGATGAACCTAGAGCCTAACCCAGGTCTAGCCATTTAAGTTTTATCTAACAACAAATCATATACACAACAAGACTGGAATAAGACTCAGAGAAAAAACAAGTCAAGCTAGTAACACCTATGAAAAACCAGTCACATTTAGTCATATGGAAGATACAGACAATAATGTTTGGTTTAAAAAAAAAAAAAAAAAAAAGGAAGGATCAGTTTCTTGCCTGTGGGATAGTGTTAAAGAAACAAAGCCCAAAAGCCAGTGTGAGCTTAAACTATTGTTAATGAATCAGTTTCAATTATGTGTTTATGGGCTAGCAAAGACAGAGGTGCTTCTGAAATGTTTATCATTAAGCTTGAAGAAAGTCCTACTACTAAGCTACCTATTAAAACAGCTGTCAAACCATTTATTGGGACAACTGACACACCTACAACTCTTTATATGAGATGTGAAAATATCCATAATCTAATCTTCATTGGACCTTATGTAATTAGACAGTCAAATGAGCAAAAGCTACTATTGGATCCTACATAATCACTAAAAAGAGTTCACATAAATATCCAGACAAATATATCTCACATACAACAGGGTTGCCAACCTTACATTGGACAAAGTCTCAAAGGATGGAATGCGTGGCTGGCAACTAGGTTCACCACTCTAGAACTCAAAAAAAGAGATATACCGGGATGGATTGGCACAGGATTAGGTGTGTTAAATACCATAGACCAAGAAGTACTAGTCAAAAAATTGCTGTCACTTCTGACCTGAGAAAGCTTGAAGTTCCCTTGAGATCATCTATGCTCACGTTAGCAGAAATTCAGTCATTGGCAATCAGATTATTAACATTAGTAGCTAATCACACAGCTGAAGATCTCACAAAAATTATCGACTATACTGGGGGCATTAGCAAAAAGGTTACACTTTCCATGCAATGTATCCAGCTCTGCAGGGGGTACAATCCATCGCAGGAATATTGAGGGAAGGAACATCAGGAATACTATCTCAAGAAACAGGGGAAATAACAGCCAAAACCAGCCTCACCACTCACTTTGAAAAAAGATCACCAGGCTTGGTGGCAACTAGTAAACTTCACCTACAACCCACAACATGAACAACTTGAAGCATATGTGCTCACAATTAGTGCAGCAAAAGAACAATCTTTCCTGTTTTGACACTAGGAAGTCATTGTCAGACCCATGGACCATAATGTTTAGGCAAGTTATGATCAGACCAAAGGCAAATGGCAGTCGATTAACATTGAGGCATGCATCCCCAGAGAACAACTGGGATACATCTGTGAAAATGCAGTAATAGAGAATGAAGATCTATGCCTAGAAATTAAAAAGGGTACGTCTACCTTTGAAGTGTTTCCACATATTAAAGCCCAATCACAAGTGGTTTACATAGGAAATGGATGTGCATGTGTCAGAACTTCTTGTGTTAACTTTACTATTGATAATTGTCATGAAATAGCGAATAGTACTAATTTTTGCATATGTAATTTTACTAGAATTGTAAGCTGTGACTTTGATTATGTTGTTCCTGTACCTACTAGACAGTTAATTGAAGCTCACTATATAATGTATCACGATGTACCTAAATTACAGATAGGCATAAATATTAGCCTTTTTAAAGCAATGCTCAAACACCTCAACATAGAAAAACTGGTCCAAGAAGTAAACAGAATGGCCCGACACATGCTTTGGCAGGTAAAACATAACTCTGAAAATATAAAATCTATCTTAGCCAGAGCAGAGCAAGTAGGAGAACATTATTGGTGGGACACCTTTGCAGGACATTCCCCTAAAACAACACAAGAATTCCACTATTTAATACATCCCATACTAATCATATTGGGAGGAATGATCCTATTATCCCTCTTGAATGTCTCTCTGTGGTATAAACTAAACACCATAGTTAGAAGAATGCAAATAATATGGACAATGATACATGTCTGCCAAAGCCCTTTGTCTTTGAAACTTGACGAAAGAATTCGTAAGTCTTAAGAAAAGGGGAAAATGAAACAGAACAAGGTCTTACAAAAGATTAGTCAGGATGAGTTTGGTACAATGCTCTGGGTGATGCTCTGTTTGTGTTGATAAAGGAATGTACTCTGAATAATTACAAAAGATAAGGTGGGCACCTGAAGGACATAAGGAGACCATTAAGTCAAGTAATCATTGAACAAAGAAAATTGAAAGGTGTATTCCCCCTAGATCCCACTTATTATGAATGGAATGATTGGGTGTCAAAATCAAATGAATATGCATGTAAAGATGTTGTAACCTCTCAGGAAAACTGTATAAAACACTTAACTTTTCACTGAAAACTTCGGAGCTAGTTTGGTGCGAACCAGCTAGCTCCCCAACATTGCACGAAATAAATACCTTTGCTGCTTAAATACAAAATTGGTCTCTGAGCAGTTACTCTGTGCCATTTTGGCATCACTTCCTACATACAAATTGAAGAGATGTCATTCTTGAAGCACAATACAGACTGATAATTCAGTATAGCATAGATAGTCCCAAATCATCCTTACTCAGTTGTCCTCCCTTGTCTCATGAATCTGATCCCAGCTCCCTTGGAATTCCTACTGCAATGAGTTATCTTCATACTTATATTCACTCTTACTTTGTTTGAGTTCAGATAAAGAGGATGGTCTACGTAAGAGAGTTGTGTAGCTTCATTAGTTTACTCAATGATTTCGAGATCGAGTCCATGACTTTGAATTGTTTTACACAGTGCATGCACTTCAATGCCTGATTGTGCCTAACAGTGAATTATTACATATTACTTCCAGAAATTTTGATCTAGAAACAATATTTCTGTAAAAGTAACATTGTTTTTTTCCCCTAAATATACAGAAAAAGGTGAATGCAGCTGTACCAAGCACAGTGAGATAGCAGGTCTCTGAGTAAGTATATATCTGTATTCAAGATACCACCTGTAGATCATTTTAAAATACACTGGCATTATAAAGCAATCTCTGTTTAGTTTGGGGGTTTTTTAATATATATAATTGATTTCCATCCCCCTTTCATTTCTTTTATACACTTACAAAGCTCAGGTAAGATGAAAAAGTCCCTGGGCATTACACTCAGCAAGACCCTGCCACACACCACGGACAGCAATCATAGCTATCCACAAGATCACTGGTGACTGTTAAAATATTGGACAGAAAAATTCTGAAAATGTTGTGGGTTGGTTTCCCAAACTTCATAAAATAAATAGGCTCACTGTGCAACCCAAGTATCAGAGAAAACTAATTGGAAAAGCAACATGGGGTGAAGTTATCATCACTGAGTTTGAAAGCTAGGCAACAGCCTACCTCATGTAAACCTGAAATCTAAATAAGTACACAAGTAAATACATCCATTACTGAAATCCATATGGATCACAAAGACTTAAAAGAGCTACAGAAACAGAACTCGGAATCCGAGACAGTTCCAGTTACGGCAGCTGTACCTATTTTGATTACATTTTTTTTTTCCCATCCTCAAGAAATAACAAATAAATAGAAAAGGATTGAAATCATTGCACACTAATTATAGTATGGAAACTTAAATAGTCCAGTCAGTTTCCGGCACTTTTGCTTGCTACATATTAAATTATGAGCCTGCTCTAATCTGCGCATTGCTGACCTCAAAGATTGCTGTTTTGTAGCAGTTCTAGTAATAATAAATAGTAGATGTCACACAGACCAATTATCAAACTGATTTTCAGAATAAAAATAACTTTGTTTTCAACTATCCATTTCTTTCAAAGATGGAGCTTTTGGTAAGGGTACACCTCTACCTCTGTGGAACCAGAGTGCCATCCTTGCCTTAGAGATACAGGACGGCTGCACTGAAGGACCTAATCTTTGATGAAAATGGGAACAAAAGGAAACCACAGACCGAATGCCAATCCAAATGTAGAGAAAGTTACTGCTGCACCCTGTTTAGATTACAGAAAATTTATCTGCACATGTACTCAGAGCAGTGGACCAACGCCAAAGTGCCTAGGGGAGCTCTTGACAAGAGCACGGTGCTCACTACGTGATAACCACGTTCATCTTGGCTCCACTGACTTGTCTGACAACAGTAGGATATGAAAATGCTCCAGAAGTTTATCATAATCTTAGTTCAGTTTTTTTCACAATGGGAATGCCTCTAGTCCTAAACATTGTCAGATTATGTCTTTCCTGCCTATCACAGACTGCCTCTTTCCCTTCTGAATCCATATCCTTCATTTACTGTGTGACCTTGCCAAGAGCACAAATAAGTTTCAAAGATCCCTAGTTCCTTGGGGTCCCACATAAACACTGTGTGTTCCATGACAACCTTTACTACATCATTACAAATGTATTACAAATACTGTGTACTCATAAATTGTGGTGCAGAAGCACTCTACAGAATACTAGATAAACCTAGTAGCCACATGACACCCATTACAGCAGCCTTCAAAGGAAATTACAACACACAAGAAAAATACAACGTATACCTGGAACTTGTCCCAACACTCAGCTAGAAGATGACACACAAAGGTGTATTCCAGGGTATGAGAGACAGGTACCACTTCTAGGTACAATTAAATATGGGAACAATTAAATGCTGTGTGTTTATGTACATGTCTAACTTTACAATCGATTTTCTAGGACTGTGTTTTTTTGGACTAGGAAGTACAGCACAAATAAGTTAACAAACTGCCCTTCCCCCAACCTGAAGGACCAGGCAATATTCGTACCCTGCACATTCATGTGTGATCCCTTCCAAGAACTAAGGTGCTGTTCCTTAGTGTTCCATATCCCTTAGTGTTTGGGGAATTTCCAGTAATACTAAGGTTACGCAAGGGTTGGTGGTGTGGCGGTTTTTCTCCCAAAGGGTATTGTGTCCTGATGGCAGGCAGACTTATCTGAAGAAACAAGCCAGCCTATTGAATAGGGAAGGTATTTAACGACTGAATGTTCTGCTACGTTACAAAGGATTCAGAAGTAGCCCTAAAAATATTCTCTGTGTTTTTCTTACTCATATGAAGATGTTTATTGCTGAATTAGCTTAATGTAAAGATGCGTGTTTCTGGAAGGCAAGCTTTGCAAAGTTTCCAACACTGAAGAGGCAACACCAGCATTTTGAGCCAGACAGGCAATTCATCTGGACCTAAAGTCTCTTATTGCTGATGTAGCTCAGCCTTTGTCTTCTAGCATTATAAACAAAGGGGGAGGTGTGGGTGTGGGTGTGGGTGTAAAAAATAATTAAGAAACCAAGTACTGCCTAGATACTTGGGGTGAGGGAGGAACAACAAAGAAACTGGAGCTAGTGTATTACTTCTATAGTTCCTATTTAGAACAAAACTACACCAATATAGAGCAGATTAAAAAAGTCAGAACTCCAGCTGTTTGCTTATTATTTCAATTCTTCTCTTCTGATCATTTTCCTGCTTGTGTAAGGCAATTGCACATTGTTTTGTTTTTAACCACTAGCAGTTCACCTAATATTGGTCACGTCCCATGAACAACAAATAGTACACAGAACAAAGATCATTTTTGAAAGACAAAGTGTTAGGTTTTTTTCTTAAGAGTTACCCACAAACAATAAGGGGGCAATGGAGCTGACAAAGATATTAAGAGCATTTCAAGCAAAAGAAGATGAGACAGCAGCATACAGAGATTAAGATTTCTAAAGGAAACAGTTCACCATTTTTAGTTTTATTAGCAGGATGCTAATCATAACATTTAGACTATTTTGTTATAGCTCTTTCCCTCTGAAAAGTAACCCATTATGAAGAGTACGGACTGGTTGCATTTTAAGTATGCCACAGAATATAGGTCATAAGCCGCGATCAATTGAAAAAGCACTGCCATCAAAATGTATGCTGCAGATACAACATAACACCCTATGCAGAAGCATGTTTCACCCCAGAAGAGACTAAAAGTTCAGGAGGACATACCTGACTGTGAAGAGATCACCAAAGCACAGGTATCTAGAGCAACAGCAGGTGATGATCTTAGTATGATAAGATATGTTACTTTGCGGTAGTTTTCCAGGCCTTAATACCACCCAAATTGTGCAAAGAGGCTTCCACAAGGAAAGCTAGTACACCCTGAGAACACAGAGTGCCACAAAGGGAAAATACAATCACTGGAATGAGAAGGAATACTGCCCCATGAGTAACATATGATCTCTTAATTCCCACTTCAGCAGGATTAATTAGTGTTTTGTTTTGTTTTTTTTATTTCCCATTTCTATGCCTTCTTCGCATATCTATGCTTCATCTTACTGCCAACTTGCTTAGCCATGTTTGCATCTTGTTCCACATCATATTAGGCAAACTCTGTTGTAGATACTGCCTTCTGTACTGTTCAAAAAACATTTTATTTAGTTTGTCTGAAGGAGCATGGATTCATGTGTATCAAGAACTCAAGGGCACAGTCCTCCAAGACAAGTGGAAAGGACTGGAATTCCAATGTACTGTCCTTCAAGGCTGCTCAGGCAGTATGATGAATCACACATTCTGGTGACACGGGCCATGCTTCTTTGAATTATGCATGATTGCTAAGTTTAATAAAACACCATGACTCATACAGTTTTAAGGACAGAAAGTTCACCATCCTCTGTAGGAATGGATCTGTTAACACTGATTTCATGAAATACTGAGAAAAGCCCATCCTTAAAAAGCATGGGGGGGGGGGGGGGGACACGACGACGACACACGGACGGATGACATGACCAAACAGTAACTTACACATCAACTGTAAAAGAGACAACAGAGAAGAAGTACATATTTTGCAGTATTATTAATACCACAATGTAAGTTAAATCTCTTTCTCCTCATCCCATCCCATTTGACTCACCAGCTCCGCTTCAGCATTTAGTAGTTCACACTTTCAATATGTTTATCTGGCTTTAATTTAGTAATCCCAGTTCAAGGGTAACTGAAAAAATTACAGAGGCCATGAAGAGTCCTCCACAAAAGCTGAAGGTCTTCAAGACCAGTAAAGCATTGAAGAACCTGACGTAATAAAGACAGTTGCAGTAGTTGCATTTGTTCAGCCTACAGAAAAGATGGATTCTAATACTTTAAAAGTACATGGAGAAGATGGAGATACACTCTATATAAGGCTGCATAATGACATGACAAGAAGCAACAGGTACAAACCCAGTAAGTGGAAATAACAATGTAAGAAAAAAAATCCCCACTGTAAGGACCACTGAACATTGCAAAGAAGTTGCCAGAAAAGTGGTGCAATGTCCCTCACTGGAAATATCCAACACTCAGCTTGCCAGGGCCATTGAAAAATTAATCTAAAGCCCTGCTTTAAATGGGAAGTTGGACCAGATGAGCTTCAGAACTGTCTTCCAAGACTTCTTTCATTACTCCATGCAACTAAAACTCAGAATTTTATGATGCATGATTCTCACTTAAAAAAAATTACTCCAAGAAAGATGTCATACTTCTTAGCTCATTTTAATTCTGCCTGTGTTCCACAGAAGCCTGTTGGCCACTCTTGAATAGTTAGGAGCCATAAATATTACCCTATATGAAACAGAAATGCATACGTGTTATACACAGGCATACTTGCAGACACTCTAAATTTGCTGCTAAAGGAAAACACCTTTTCTCTAAAGGACTTGCCCACAGTGTCCAATTTTCCTGACCAACTCATCATGCCTCTCTTACCTGGCACCAGCATCTTTCACCATATTGCTTTGATCAGTTGTAGCAGCTGTCCCCTGCATGCTCTGTTTCATTTGTGGTGCAGGGGACAGACCTACAAGGAGAAGCCCCACCAAGTGCAGCAAAAGCAACGGAAGTTTCTGTATCTCCTCTCAGACCTTGAATAGCAAGTGTCTTCTGGTATGCATACAAGAGGAGATAAGGATGAGCATCAGAGGAGAAAAGAAGGGGGAGATGTAGCCTAAGGGCTATGATGCAGTTCAGAGCCAGCCATCCCCATCTGCTCATGCTCATCAAGGACAGCATAAGGACTCCAGGAAAAGCTGAGGAACCACAACTAGATCCTCACCCAACTCCTCCCCTGTTACTTCATAGAGAGACATCAGAGAACCTGCAGTCATTCCTATCATAACAACCATCAAATCGCATCTCAACTGCACAATCTAGTACGGTCATTTTATATTAATTCTTTGAACACTGTGGTATGTAATAGAAGCTTCTATGATTATTTTTATGTTTCTATGTATGCATATGTATCTGTATGTGTATATATATGAGAATTATGTGTAATTCTCAAAGGAGAGTGAAATTTGTATACTTGGAAAGAAGCAGAAAGAATCAATTACTCTCAGAAATGTCCTATGGTATCACAAAAACCCACAAAACCAGCCTTCTGTGAGGCATTCATCAGTTTAAAATTCATCCATAATAATCTCTGTACAAACTTATTTTTAAAAAGAGCAATTATAGCGACATATTTCTATGATTCTATGTAAAAGTGTAATTTGCTAAATTAAAAAAAAACTTTTAAAAAAGCAGACAACTAGAAGATGAAGAATGACATTTGGATTGGGAAAATTTAACTATGTTTATGTGACTTTAATGTTTTGCAAGTGCACTTCAAGCATGCAGCACTGATAGCTTTCATAAACACAATACTGGATTCAACAAAGAAATTACTTGCTATAATTTGTCAGTTTTCTAGATAAAAACCCCCAAACCGATACTTCTTGCTTGATTCAGAAATGTGTATAACTATGTAAGACTGCAAAGGGAAAAGCTAGCCCTTCTTTCTCCCACACATATATACACAGACATAAAACACACATGTTCAGCTGCAAGCAGTATTACAGTTACAGTAAGTAACTCAGAATAGGCAGTTCTCACAGTATTTCAGTAAAGCTTGGTAAATTTATTTACAGAAACTGAACCTGTTTGCAAACTAACTGGAAATGGTCTTACATGCTGCCTACATCTGCAACTCAGAAATGTATTTTATTTTTTTTAAAACACATGTATTAGTGAGACACACAAGGCAGGACTGGTTAAAAACAAATCATGGAAGAATATTACAGTTGAGCAAATGAATTAGCTAGTGATTACCACAAGGCAAAACTCACAGGAAAATAAAAACTATTTTAGAAGATCAAATAGAATTAGATATAAACTGTGCTACCCAAAAATGAATGCCATTTACATTTTTAAAACTAAGAGAAATTTACTAATTATTATCAAGCTTTGCTGGGAGAAACTATCAACCCTCCCAAACCATGCAAGCATTCTCAGATGCATCTGACGTGGACTTCAGAGCCTCTCAAAGTTGGATGTGTATTGTACTGCATGCACATCTTAATAGTTATCTTCTATAGCAGATGATCATTTAAATGTATACACATGAAGAACTATAAAATTTTTAATAAATGTTGCTGCAATACCTTGGTAGATGTATAGAAGCTACTTCTACATATGTTTGCAAATTCAGTGCAAGTAACACTTCAAAATATATTTGTGTATGTGTGCATTTTAAGATAACAACAAATCTCCATCAATGTCTTTACTGTTTGTTTCCTGTTCAACAGCCCTTTTAAATTGTTCTTTGATATGTCTTACTATACTTCTATTTATACTTCTTCCCATTATATGTCAATAAAACTCACCATACACTAAAAGAAATCATAACACAGTAGAAGCAATATTTTCCTATCTGAAGCAGGAGGTCTTTGCATGAGTTTCTGCAAAGTGGGACTATCTATCTTACTTATGACACCTCACATGACAGAATCAACATCTAGCTCTGAGAAATCCAGCAACAGCTGACAGACAAAATTCTGGTGGTGAAAAGCCACCTTCCAAATTTTCTATTTAGTTATACGTTATATAGTATATTTACATAATAGCAGAGTACTTCTAATTATCACTTACTCCTACAGATATAAAATGAGTAGTACATCCAAGTCTGTCTATCAGGCTGTCTTTCTATGGTTTACACCTACATTGACTCCACCAATTAATCACTTACTAGCAATTCTGTTTGAGTAACCCTTTCCTTATTTATCAAATAATCTCTAAAAGTTATTGCAGTTTTCAAGCTCTGTGTGCTTTTGTTCTTTAATATTGTTTCTCTCTAAGAAATGTGCGTTAGTATTAGTTTTCACTCAGTTCAAGAACATAACTATCTTGAATATTTTTCCCCCATAAAAAATACAAAGGTTTTCCCCCTTCAAACATATTCTTCAAGTCCACAGTGCTAAAAGGCTGTATGTAAAGACTTCCTACATGAGAGAGCTGGTAACGAGCTAGCTTCAGCAACAGGACTGTGCAGACACACTGATTCAGTGGCTGTAACAGCATCTGATTTCTGAATACTGATTACACGTGGTATTTCACCCATTTATCTGAATTTAACCAGTATTTAAAAATGGATTTTTGAAACAGAGATAATCCGTATGAAGCACAATTTTCCGTTACACATCTTTCTTCAACAAACATCTCTCTACCCTGTAGTGTTGCTCTTGAAACTCTTTGACCAGTTCCTCCACTAACACTTAATGAAGATGATTTACACAGCAGAGAATCTAATTAATGTAACACAGGTGGTATATTTCCACACTGAACTTCTTGTTACCAGTTTACTAAACCAATGTGCTATGTGCACACCTAACTCACAAATTCACAAATTGCATAGGGTGTTTATGCCTGGAAAAATATATTGCCAATATTGTAGGTTTAATTCACAAAAGTTTTATCAGTCTTTGGAATTACTGCTTATCATCAATTTGATATTATAGTAATTATATAAAATGTCAGGGGTTTCTCCAGTTTTCTTTTCAAATATAGATGTTTTTAATAGTTATTGGTCAAAATTCTCATATAGTTTTGCACCTTGTTTTCAGATCACTTAATGCGCATGCAAAACAGTAAGATCTCCTTTGCTTATTTTAAACTTTACAGTTATATATTATTTTTCACTCTTGAAATCAACTACTGAAAAGACTGCTGCTGGGTTGGAAGGAGTACAAGTTCCCTCTGAAATGCTGCAGAACACAACAGGATTTAAGCCTGCGCAAAGTGAGAAATTGTTTATGAATTTTGCAAACAAAAATTAGACTTAATTATGAGGTTAAAGACAGGCATTTAAACATTCAGTTCAAGCACTGCTCAAAAGAATATAGTAACCTTTCAATCCACTGTGGCATCACTAATGAAAACTGGTTTTACTACAGAATATTTTAGCACAGTATGTGTAAGAGGTTACTAATTAATAACTAAAAGTATTCATTTTCTGATGATGCTGTTCCATCTCATTAGCTGGATGATTACTCATGATCCTCAGTCAACATAATGCAGCAACTACAAAGTACTCCTGTATTTTTTCTCTCAATGGATGGCTGTAATTAATTGATGATTTGTTGATACTACCTAGCAACAACATACTTGCTGTATGTTAGCATGTGTGTTGCTGAGTTTCAGGTAGCTTCAACAGAAACTCAAATATTAGTACCTGGTACAAATATTAGTCTGGTACAATAGATAGGTAATTTCTTCCACGACAGTTTAAAACTCCTGCAATTTCTGAATTCCTGATGTACCCTAAAAAGAAGTGGCATTCTGAAGCCCCTTCTTTTTCCTTAGTCTCTAGCTCATGATTTGCTTTATTTATCTTTCAATATTTTGTATTTGGTATTTTTCCTGAGATTGCTTACAGAACAAACATATCCACCCTTTCAAAAGACTATCTGGGGATTTATCCATGTGGCTCATAATTTAGAAAAAAGATTCAAAGTAAGAAAAAAAAATCTTCTCATTTTATTTACATCACAGTAGTATGTATGAACACATTGTGCACTACAGCCATGTTAGTGGGACATTACAAATTGCATACAAGATACTGCCTGTCTCCGAGCAATTTAATGATGTGCATATATCACTCCTGTTGATGTCATTGAATGCTCTACACCTTGTGAATATGCATAGCAGTGAGGTTAGGTCAAGGGCTAAGTTAACTAGAGACAGTATTAAAAAAAAAAAAAATATGTAAAAAAGAAAGCAGAAACAAATATGAAAATAATTTTGAAGCTATTTCCATTTACCATGTAATTTCTGTAAAAAATAAGATCTACAATTTTATATGTCATACCTTAACATGCATTATTATACTGAAAATTATACTCAAAACATTTAGTGTTTTTTTCTTTTACAGAATATAGTATTTTTGCATATTTTGGGGATTGCAAAAGCAGTTCTGATGAAATTTGCAGATAATATTTCAATTTTTACACTTTTGAAAATGAGATTTTTCAATCAAAGCATTTTTACCTGAAAAAAATTTAACCAAATTTGGCTGGCTGTGATATAGTCAGTCCAGACGCCATAGGCACCACAAGCACTGAAGCTGCTAAACCAAAGTATTAATATACTTAAATAGAGGCATTAATTTAATGCAAATATTTAAATTATTATGTAACTATAAATGTTATCTATTAACAAACAATAACTTATTTTATTACTTATTAATTTCTTGTTTACTTATGCATTACTGAAACAATTAATTTATTGTTTGTTAATAATATATTAAATATTTGAATTATCAAATTCTATAAACGTAATTTATACAAATTAAGTCTTCACTCTCTCTACCTCCTAGGTAATCACTGGACATGGTGTTGTGTTACTTCTAGTCCAGATATCTTGAAGAAAACAGGAACATATAAATTCAGAAACACTGTCAACACTTAAAATTACTGGATATCATAGCACAATGTTAATACATAATACATAAATGGAAATCCAAAAGAGAGTGATGAATAACTGCTGTAACACTGCCAAAAGACCAGAAGGGCTTCACACAAGAAGCTTACCAACGTAGGAGTGACTTTGCAAATATTTATTTAATATTAGTATGGGAGAGAACATGTACTGATGTCTCTATTACAGTTCTGAGCATGCCTAGTGAAAATGAACTGAGCAGACTTCAATCTGAAACAAAAGGTAACAAAACAAGTGTAGATCTACCAATTTAACTCTTGGAGCCTTGTCATGGTCCCCTTACAACACCCACCATGGTTATGACTGAGAACCTTGCAAGTATTCTGAACATGCAACGGTAACACCTCAATCAATGATTGCAACTCAAAGTGATTTAACAGTGCGAGCCAGGCACATGAACAACTTTAATGCTAACCTGTGCTTCATCTGGCAGTGACAGTATGATTTTGAATTGGATGTTAGTACTTGCGCTCTCAGATTAAACCATTGTTTAAAAGACACTTTCTCTTCTAACATGTACCTTTATACTAACAGCCATTTCCTTTAAGGACTGTACAACACGCAAGGTGCATGAGGCTGGTCTGAAGCAATGGAACTGCTAAGTCAGACCTAGTAACATGCAAGTAAGACTTTCTGTTCTACCATTTTAATTTAAGGTACAGCCACCAACCAGTGTTGCACTAGGCATTTCCTCTACACTTAATAACAAACATGGAGTAAACTCCTCTACTTGAATGGGTCACTTAAGATCAGCCCTAAGATAGCACCTCCCTTAAGGTGGTTCCTCTTAAAAATATAGAAGTGAATTCCAGGGAATAAGAAAACTTTTCTCCAGTAAATGGCAAACTAAAGGAGTTCTCCCAGGCTTCAGTCATCCTCCAGGGTCAGGGAACTTCAAACCCGAGGAGGTAAGTCTACCACAAGTTAGCTATGAAGGGCTTCAGCAAAAAGTCTTCAAGCCCACAAGCTACAGGCTGCAGCTGTACACAAAAGATCAAAAAGGTGCCAGAAAAAAACCAAAACAAAACCAAAACCACAAAAACAGATAATTTTCATTCAGAGAAGGACCAATTAAATCAGAAATATGAAAGGCACTTATAGCCTATTCTGCTGAATCTAATCTTGGATTACAATGAAGTAAAACACAATACAGTGTGTACCTAAAATAGCTTCAGTCCTTCAGATAATTAAAAGTAGTGTCAAACAGAAATGAAAACTGAGTTTGAAACTGTTTTTCAAACTGTATTTCAAACGTTGATGGGAAAGCAAGCTGTCTCCTGGTAATGGTAATATTTAATAAAGACTAAGGCTCAGTGAGTAAGTTGACACTGTTGCTTTCTTACATAAAAGTGAGCACCAAGAACAAAGAATGCTAAATATAGCATAGCTATAAGCACTGCTCTGCAATTCTAAAACATCAAAGAACATAAAAAGAAACTTCAGAAATGTTTCTTAAAATGGAAAGATCATAGTAATTTAAAAATTAATATTACTTGGTACTCATTGTACAATTTAGTGTATTTTCACTGATTGGAATATAGGTTAAATATGTTTAAATACTTTTTGTTATAAAAATTATTTATAAACACATATTTTGTTATATATTTAAAATTATATTTATATATGCATCTATATGTACAGAAGTGCCTGCAAAAAAAAATACTTATTTATTAAGCAAATAGAAGGTAGAACAAAAATACTTGACACACTATCAACACTGCCAAAATATCTCTATGGCTTCTGCTGCAAATTCTGTTTTTCTGAGACAGGCAAGCAAATACATTAAATGTAAAACTAAAGTATCATGTCAATTTCCCATACTCTTAAATTTTCATGTGTTATTTTTTTAATTCAGAAATAAGAGGAAATATCAAAATATTGTCATATTTTCATGTGCAGTATAGCTGTAACAAGGAATGTGGACCACCACTATAATGACAAGATTTGAATTTGTCACATTCTTTAAAGTATCTAAGCTAGAATAGCCTGTAAAACAGGGATATAACATTATTCTAACTTGAAATCAGTCAAGAAAGTGAGGAACATGGATATCAACACACTTGTACAAAATTACACTGAAAATTAGTCAACATAATAGGAAATAAATCTAGATAAATACAAGGAAAAGAAAGTATAATTGTGAAGATCTCTGTACCTCAACCGACTGATCAGAATTTCTAGAATATGATCCTATCTATTCATTGAACTCCACAACATCAGTATATTATTATAAATAAATCTGCATGGGCTCCTAATGCATGGATTTCCCTATGGAAACCTGGGAGATTGTACAGCCTATTTTTTTTCTTGGTTGGTTGGTTCGGTGGGTTTTAGGCAAATTGCCCTTGCTTCCTTAATTAAAAGGAAAGATGTTCCTCTCTCCTGGTCTCATTTCCTTGTGTCCTTGCACCCCAAATTAATTCTGTCACTCAGAACTGATCTCACAAGTATTTGCAAAACAATCTTCTTTTTCCATGTCTTCCTATCACACTGATGAACATAAAAGTCTCATTTAAAACACCACCACAGGGAACCCTCACATTCAAGTGAGTATCTTTAGAAGATCCTGTTTCAGGTCATTGCAATCACACTGTAATTCACTCACAAATACATGCAAATGTATTAAATGAAAACAAACTTTGCAGGACAAAAACTAAGTATGGAAGAGAGATTATTAATCTATTATTTAAAGTTTATTAGTTTTAGAAGCTTGATATTTATTTCTATTAATATTTATTCTTAATAATTTATTTTTTACTGTTAATAAAAGTATTTTGCAAGTATAGGCTTGCCCTGGGTCTGAGCACAGCATTTTCACAAACCTACCTTCTGTTAAGATCTCAGTAACAAAAATTATCAGTTGGTAATTCAGCAGAAGATTTTTTCGCATTTAAAGGTAAGTACATCTCTAAGTCCAACTGAGCCCATGCAAAAAGTCCTTTCTTTGAAAATATATCATGGGAATATCCTCACTGAAAACCAAATAATACCTTACTCAGAATATTTTCTCGAAAGTGTCTTGTAGGCACACATGGTAAGAAAGGTCTTAGTTTTTAACATTTTGCAAAGGTTCCTGTTAAGAATAGTCCATCCTCCTGAACAGGGATGGTCACCAGTCCAAAACCAGGTCCAGCTCCAGAAGCAGTTTCAACTAGTCAACAAAAATGCTGATCACCTGGCAATTCCATCACACAGAGGCTACTGGTGGCACATGTTGTGGTGGAAGCATGCACCTCACAGGGCTCTCGGTCTAAGGGCTGTGATTCACCAGCTTGAGTGCTCTGGTCTTGGCCCTGAACTGCTCCAAAGGCATGAGCTTTCGCTTCCTACTCATTACCAAATCTCTGGATAGGCACCAGCATATCACCCCAGCTTTCCTTTTTTCACCTGTGTATGAAGAACAGAACATTCAAAGCAATAATACTGTTGGAGAAACGTCAGAGGTTTCCTTGCATGGTGGGTCAGGCCTATAAATCTCCTCATGCTTCACAGACAAGTAAATAAAATTATGCTGCTCTGTATTTTCTTCCTAATTTCCAGCTGCTGACCTTCACTAAAAACTCCGTAAGCTAGAGTAAAGACATCCCTCAGGAGTCAGTTGTTCTAATTCTCCCAGAATGTATTTGCAAAGAAGGGGCAGGTGGCCCACACAGCAGTCTGGATGGAAATGTGATCAACCGTATAAACATTTGAGAACCCTTGTGCTCACAAAATTGAATGGGAGTTGGCAGGTAGAAGAGGGCACATTATGCATCGTATTCTCATAGATTAGGAGCACATAAAACTGCTTACTTAATCCACTGCAAATACACAAAAGGACTTAGCGCACATGGACTTTGCTGGAGTAAAAATATCCAGCAGGAAGGAGACTAAATTTGGTTTGATAGCCTAGTCTGATTCTGCCAAGCCGATCATATGTTCAAAGAGCTAAGAAATACCAGGTGTGAACAGTTTCTGTTATGCATTATCAGGAAGTAACCCACATTTCATTTTGAACTGTCAGATGTTTCTAAAGATACTCTACCATACACGCTAGAGGTAAAACACTAAAAAGAAAGCACTGACAAGTCCTTCAGCACTGTGTTTACAATACCCTTCCAGCAATCAACATGAGCATGCACAGCAAGAGCTTCTGCTGCCCTTGAGGTAGTCACGATATGTAAAAACATGGGCAGCAGATTTTCAGAGTTAAAGGAGTTCCAGAAAGTTAGGGTTTCTGTCCGCAAAGTATTTCAGGAAGTTTACTGTCTTCCTATAGTAGCATCAGAAATGTCACCGGCATTATTAAGGAGTGAGTAATTTGCAACACAGGTAGACAAACCAGAGCTGAACTTTTTCTCAGTAATAGTAGTAGTAGCAGCAATATTATCAACTTACTCAGCACAACCAAATTGAATCTGTCATACATATATCTAGTTTTTCATGCAAATGTAAAAAGAAAAAAAAATGTTCGTGGGGTTTTGGGGGCTTTGTATTTTTTTTAATGGGACTTACAGTTTAGCACTGTTTTCGTGAAAAAAAAAACACACCGCATGTTCAAATTTGAGGCTTAAGCACCTTCCCAAATTAGAGATATCACTATGCAAGGACACAGATTGAAACATTATCTTAATTATTCTATATGATTCCTGCAGAGATTCATAGACTGACAGATTGGAACACTGCCTGGCATGTTTCGAGTAACATAACAACACCCAGCTTTTGGTTGTTCAAGCAACCACATCACTCACTCACTGTGTCCTCCACTCTTGCAGGCTTCCATCCTTCCTATTATTCTGGCTTAAATGTCCCATTGTTCTTACTGCCATTCTTGTTGGGCTGTATTAAAATCAGACTTGTTCCAAACACTTTTAAACTTGTAAGTACCAGCACACTGCTTTTCAAAAAGGAAAAAGAAAAAAATGAAAAAAAATGGCTGGGTTTACCCCCTGTTTGTTCTATGTTTTCACCTTTTCTTTTTTTTTTTTTTTTATAAAGGTTTACCCATGTTGCCATTATATCCTTTCTAATACAGCTTTAATTGAATTATTTTACAATTTCTTGCCAAATAACAGTTGTAATGACATTTACTTTATCCTAATGTAACATCCCTGAATTATTGTAATGCATGACATCACAGCGTGCTTTAAAGGAAAAGTGTTTATTATGGAACAACCTCTACAAACTAGGAGAACAGACAGGTTTCTAGCCCATTCAGGTTCCAAATTTATACTCAGGTATCCAACCATAATCTGCTAGGTTGGATTAGTTTAGCAGCATATTAACAAGAAAACATATACAAGAGTATTCGCATCACCCAACATTAAGTATACTACATGCTTACGCAAGAACACTGCACTGTGCAAGCTCTTTTTATAAAACCAACAGAAAGAATTTTTCAGAGCTTACTAAGGATGAGTTTAATTTAGGTACTCTGAATTGCCCTCCTACAAAAGCCTATACTTATGATATACTAGGTCTAAGAAGAGAGCTTGATCTAGGCATCTGAATACCTCCCAAAGTCACAGTAAGTAATGTTATAAAAAACATTACCAAGCTTTTATCTTTAATAATATACACAAAAGTACTTGTGGTAGGAAAGTGTACAATTTCTGAATCAGAAGCAAATTTAGCTAAGTGATAATTAATAAATTATTTTGCTTCTGAAAGAGTAAAATCCTCTTTCCTGCCTTGCCTTAACTCGGAAATCAGATTTCCACAATTCTCCAGTTGTAAAATCCCAAGCACTGTGTAATGCAATTCTAAAATCACATGCTGTCCAGATGGTGCCTAACACAAAATGCCTACAGCTACGTTTTGGTTTATGTATTTGACACAATAATTGCATATATTGTGCATGTTACTTGACAAGTCAACACAAAGGGCGTTGAGAATACTGTTCGTTGATTCACCCTTTCAGGGAAGTGAGCAGTGCATGTGACTGCATTCTCAACTGGTCTCCAGTAAGACTGGTGGAATGCAGAGCTTAGCAGCACTGGTACAACAAACACATTACATAGATTGCTATAATCAATAAATCAGCTGGACTTTGTCAACTTAGTCTTCTCGGATATATTCCTGTAAGAAAAAAACATTGCAATGTAAGGTGTTAATTATTTCCCTTGCTAAAAACATTTCTTCTTAGGGCCTCCAATTCCCTCTCCTTTCTTACACTATGCATACTAGTATTATTTTCACCTAGTCTTTGCCACACTGTAAGCCACCACCACTAAATCATTTTATATTAGGTTTATTAGGCAGATACAACACCTGCAAATTTTCGAGTTCTTATACAGATTGAAAAGATACACTAACCTCTCACAGACTTTTTGTTACTGCTTCACTCCACCCTAGAAATAACATTGCTGTTCCCAAAATGACACATTCAATTGTGTCCAAATATCCACAGATGACAAAAGGACTGAGAAATTGGAAGCCAAAGTCCTCTCTTCTGTGTGGGGCAGAACTGCACAACTTCTTAAAAACACCACCATAAGATAAACTATTCACCACACTCCTCTTATAGTGAATGGGCAAATTACCTATTTGTCAATACTGGAAGGAAGTACACAAAGCTTTTGGTAATCACAGACTGAACGAACTTAAGACTCTGCGTGCCAAAAAAAACCCAAACAAAACAAAACCAAACCACAAATGGACTCAGTGAAATCAGTAAACCAGTTTTATTCCAGAAAATCACAGGCCTCTGATGCAGCTGAAGTTAGCTGCAAGAATATTAGCCCTTATGAAGAAAGACCAGGAAAATATTACTTTTTCATGCAAATGAAGAAAAAAAAAAAGGGGGGGGGGGGGGCACAGATAAAAATAGGCCATTATCTTTATAGCGTACATTGATTTTTCATGACACAAACTACACTAACGAGTAATAGAACATTTGGGCTACATCACTGACAGTTTAAGTGGTATGGCCAATCTCTTCAATTATACATATTATAGAAAGTAAAACCTTGTATACATGGTTAACTTGCTTCTTTTTCTTTTTAATGGACAAGTTGTGCTACTTCACATTTAAGGTATCTGTTGCAGCAGTAAAATGTGGATCTACAGAAATTAGAATTTCCTGTGAAAAAGGGTATGATCAGTAAGCATTTACCTCTTTATTGACCAGTTCTTCCTCAGAGTTTTTTATATCATTAGGCTGTCAAAGTAGCCAATTTACATTCTTTACTGATTAAATTGTACCTACAACCACTGAGCAAGATTCTTGCTCTAAACATAATAAAAATCTATCAAGGGAAATCAGAGATTGATTGTTAGTCTTACTGAAAAATAAATATCAGTTATCATCTTACTTTCAACAAACATGACAAGAAAAATACTATTCCACCAGGATAATTTTAAATTCTATTTTAAGGCTTTTTAAGACAGTTTGTAAGTCATATTTTACATATGATTTGCTTCAAAATATTTTTTTTATTTTCTAAGAAAATAAATTATTTCACTACAAAGCATACAACAAACAGATTTTTGCATAGAGTGGGTGAGTCAGCAAATAATTTCAGAAAATTTTCATATCTGATCAAAAATAATTTCAGCAGCAGAAACAGAGAATTTTGAAACATTACTAAAGGACAAATGACTGATAACCATACAACTCAACTTTAGCATATATCTAAATGAATCTCATTAAATTAATTCATTATTCAATCACAGTAAAGACTGCAGAAGCATGGAACAAAGTGATTTCTTCAAATGTTCTCACAAAACACTGTGGATAAAAATTTCACATGTGACTTAAAACTCTTGCTTACCTGTTGCCTCATTGCATACATGACAATAAATAAAACAAAAAACACATTCATCCTACACTAATAGTATTTTATCATCATTATCTCTGTCCTTTTGGACAAGATATGAAAGTTACAGCTTTCTTACAAGATCTTATTTATGTACCATTGAATCTCAAAACATAATCCAGTTATAAACTGAAAGCATTGCAAAAATCTCTTTTTATAGCATAATCTCATCAATGGTCTCACAGGTGTTTCATCACCCTTCATCACCCTTGAATCACAGTGTCTTTTCCTTTCAACTACAAGCTGAATAATGTAAATGTTCCTCTGTAATCTTGTCCTTGATGGACACTCTTCACATTCTGTAATAGTCAAGACACCTCCCTGAAGACTTCTCATACCTTCCGCATTACAATGCAGCTCTAACATTTTTTGGTAGTTAGAAGTGTGGTATTCCTTAAACAACAGGAATCATTAGGTTTTGTTTCATCTCTGTTTTGCAACACACGTTTCAAATTATATTATGCTCCTTTGAAGTATAATGCACTTTCAAAGCAGCTGCACGCCAAACCAGTAAAGCTAGGCTTCAAAGTAATGCTCATCTTATCTTTCAGTAATTCTGCTGTTGTGGGGGTAGAACGGGATAGGAAGCAGTTACTCTATACAAGCTGCAATCAGTTTCTATAGGTTTAGAAGCTTATTTGCAAAACCAAGAAAAAATGAAACAGTTTGAAGATGTAAGCCTTCAAATAGACATAGCAATGTACTGAATTATTTCAAAGCATGTGAAAAAATGAAGATGGCAAAAGGCCAGACTGGACCTGGCCTTGTCCTTGTCTCGGGGACAAGAATAAGGAAAGCAATATGGACAAACATAGGCCAGGCTGTAAGGCAGCAGCTCAATGCTTATTTCATGCGGTACAGCTCCCATTTCCTTTTCTACCCAGAGAAGCTCTGCAGAATGAAGGTCATGGCTCTACCTCACCCCTTTCAAACTTTCTCACGAAATAAAATACACAAATGAAATCTCATTCAGCAGTGAAGCAACAACAGCCTTTTCTTGTAACAGGGAAGATGACACCCTCCGCTGCGTGGCTGTGCTAGAGCAGAAAGACTGAGATCTGGAAGGAGAGGCGGCAACAGCATTTTACATTACAGGGATGCTCAAAGCACTCCAGTGATGACTAGGAGTCTTCAGTCTGACAGAAATTGCCTTTCCCCTGCTACTTCCCACACAGAAACCTTAGATATTCAATTTATTCCATTAATTCATGGGCATGATGGTGTTTATTGCAGTCCCACAATGCTGAAATCAATTGTTTGCTACTTTACTGGAAATGTATTCAGGATTAACTAAACATGGGCAGCAGGCAACACAGTCATTTAGATGGCAACTGAGTCTGTTCTTTCTTCCTTCCTCCTTCAAATAAAGATTAAGTTTCTATTACATCTCGTGGAAGCAGAAGGCCAGTTTATGTATTGTCATTCTGTGGAATATCATTGCAATAAAGAAATTAATGGCTTTAAGAAAAGCGGTGCTTTTGATAACCATGGCTGACCAACAGAGCCTTAATGACAACATATGCCATCATGACTAAGCTGTTTTCGCAGCAAATCAGAGTCATCCTTGACTGGGTTGGAATGATCAAATTTATAATCAAATTATCCAATATAATAAGTTAGTTTGATTACCTGAGAAACAGTCATTGAATGGGTGTCAGGCTCATGGTAAAGTATTTCAGATGTCATTTCTCTGGGTGTTTACTTGGTCAGTTGCTGTGGTTCATTATTTAATTATGAGAAACTAATGAAAAAATTGAATCTCTATAAACTGAAGTTTCCCAGGAATTATTTAATGAAGGAAATAGGAGAAAATAATTCTCTGATGCAAAACCTAAGGGCTACATGCTAAATTGCAAAAGCAAAGCGCTATATATTCAATTTTAAACAGGGAAGGTTATGTTCTATTTAAGAAATTATCTATTAAATTAAGTAACCTAGCAAGATGAAAAAATATAACTATTTATTATAGTTTCTGAATAGTTAATCCAATATCACAAATACATCATGGAGTATACATATTTCTGTGTGGGTTAAGTGTTTAAGCAGAAAGAACAAGCAGAACTCTAGGAATAAACTTTCACAGACTAAATAGTAAAATCAACTGTAAAAATCTACAAGTACACAATATTTCCAGAAAAGCTTCCTCTGGCCAGAGATAGCCCCTATGCAGACCTCTGTGCAACAGCTTTGTAAGACTTCAGAAAGGCTATATTATAATCTCTCCTCATTTTCTCGTGGAGAAAATCACCACTGATCTCAGAAACATTTCTAGCCCAAGTAAAAGACAGGACACGCTTCAAAACAGTGGGAAACAAATCTCAAGAGCAGTGAATAAGTGATACCCAGGAAAAACTGAGCACTTCACAACAAAAAATAAATCACTGAAACCCTGTCTGCTGGGAAATGAGTCAAAAATCTAACAACAAATTGGAGCTGACGTTAAGATCAATTCATGACTATGAAGAACTCTATAGGTGGATAGAAGTATTTGATTTTTATTTCCTGAATTGGCACATTACTTTCCAGGGTATCTCTGAATGTGCTTGCTCGTCTCCATGTACTGACCTGAAACGAGTCAAGTTCCAGCTTTAGTCATTTACTGTAACTCAGAGCTGTTCTAAACGGATATTAAATCATTGCTCCCTACAAAGCTCAATACTGGAATAATTTTAGTTATTGCAATGTTTTCATTTCAGAATGATATGGGGGAAAACTACTATAACTGTGCAGTCCTATTAAGTTTTAAAAAAATTCTGGGTTTCAGCTTTTATTATGAGAATTTAAGTACAGAAATATATTTACAATGGAAAGCATACACTGAACTAAATATAGATGCAAAAGCATCTATATCACAGCAAAATGAAGCATCCATATTGTTAATTTGCCTAACTTCACAATATAGCCACATGCAGTAAAGTACCTCAGGAACCACCACTGAAACAAACTTGAGACCAATTACAATATGAATGAGGTAATTAAAGGTACTTGTCAGTATTTTAGAGGGAGGGAGCCGAGACAGATTAACTATTAAATCGATCAGTTAATCACAGAAACTCACTTCTCCCCCCTCATTACTGTGGACACGCATCTAGATGCCAACTTCCAGTTTGGTCCTCCTGCTTGCTGAACTCTGCTAGACCTGTCCTGGCTCTCCCCATCTCGCCCAGCCGAGCTCAGCCCCTCTGTAGGACCCTTCCTCATATTTATCTAGTAGTGTTCCATCCTCCAGATAATGACCCATCCTGTCTGGATTTTTCACTCTTGTTTCTCCGCGCAGCCTGCTTTAACATTAATTCCAGGCTCCAGCAAGTAAACCTGGGTTTTTCTCACTTTCGGGGCGGGGTGGGGGGGGGGTGGGGGGGTGGGTGGGGTGGGTGCTGTCTGTGTCTGTGTGTCTGTGTCTGTGTCTGTGTGTCTGTGTCTGTGTGTCTGTGTGGTATCTGCATAAAGAGGAGACAAGGAAGCTGAGGGAGGAAGAGAATAACTGACATTAATCTAGCATGACAAATAGAACTGTTTAGCTCCAGTATTCAGAAGGAAATGGCAAAGTAATTTCTGAATGCTGGGAAAAGTCTCCTGACCCAAGTTAATTCATCCACAAAAAAACAGTAATCTAAACAAAACCCACCTCTTCGTGTAGTAATAAATGATTACTCAGAACAGTTTTAGCTCTCCTGTTTGTCTTGGTCAGACAATCTGAGATAGACTTCGCTCATCTTGTTCAGACAATGAAATATCCCTGTGTACTCGTGAGTTATGCTTCAGATTTCCAGTACATTAAATCATGCTCCAGGTCACAAGTTTGTTTCTTTGCAGAGAAGTATTTATTCCCTTCAATTGCATTAGATGTTCTGATCCCCCCATCCCACCCCTCATTTTTTTTTTCTTTTTGCATTTTCAGCTTGCTCCAATACTTCAAAGAGAACAGTGTTTACTACAGTAGGCATCTTTACATACCAGAAATCCTACAGAACATTATCTTATTGTTTGCTTATAAAGCAATAGTGCACATCCAGAGTTCATGATTAATTTTTGGTTCTTTAATCCTAAAATGTCTGCTTCCCAGTATTATCACTTATTTTCTAAGATACCACTTATTTTCTAAGAGTACCTAAAAAAGGAAAATAAGGCATTTTATTCTCACATTGAAAAATTGTCCATAACCTAAAAATGAGGACAGATCAGCAAAACTGTCCACCTGTTCAATACAGGATTAAAACAGCAGTCCAAGAGCTTGTGGGCCAGGATCAAAGGGAGGGCGGGGACAGATGACATTATAGGGGAGGTCTGCTACAGGCCACCTGACCAGGAAGACCAAGCAGACGAGCCCCTCCATAGACAGATAGGAGCAGCCTCATATTCACAAGCCCTGGTCCACATGGGGGACTTCAATCACCTAAATATCTGCTGGAGGGACAACACTGCAGGGCATAAGCCATCCAGGAGGTTCCTGTAATACGTTGATGATAACTGCCTTCTCCAAGTGATAGAGGGCCCAGTGAGGAGAGGTGCTATGCAGAAAAAGGAGGGGCTGGTAGGGAATGTGAAGCTCAAGGGCAGCCTCAGTTGCAGGGACCATGACATGGTAGAGTTCAAGGTCTTTAGGACAGTGAGGAAGGTGCACAGTAAGCTCACTACCCTGGGTTTCAGGAGAACAGATTTTGGCCTCTTCAGGGGTCTGCTTGGTAGAGTACCATGGGATAAAGCCCTGCAGGGAAGAGGGGCCCAAGAAAGCTGGTTAATATTCAAGAATCACCTCCTCCAAGCTCAGGACAGATGTGTCCCAACAAGGAGGAAGTCAGACAGAAACACCAGGAGGCCTGCATGGATGAACAAGGAGCTCCTGGACAAACTCAAACACAAAAAGGAAGCCTACAGAGAGTGGAAGCAAGGACAGGCAGCTGGGAGGAATACAGAGAAACTGTCCGAGCAGCCAGGGACAAGGTTAGGAAAACTAAAGCCCTGACAGAATTAAATCTGGCCAGGGACATCAAGGACAACAAGAAAAGCTTCTATAGGTATGTTGGTGATAAAAGGAAGACTAGAGAAAATGTGAGCTCTCTCCAGAAGGAAATGGGAGAGACAGTTACCTGGGACATACAGAAAGCTGAGGTACTCAGTGGCATTTTTGCCTTGTTCTTCACTGGCAGGTGCTCCAGCCACTCTGCCCAAGTCACAGAAGGCAAAGGCAGGGACTGGGAGAATGAAGAACCACCTGCTGTAGGACACGATCAAATTCGAGACCATCTAAGGAACCTGAAGGTGCAAAGGTCCATGGGACCTGATGAGATGCATCTGTGGGTCCTGAGGAAACTGGCAGATGAAGTGTCTAAGCCACTATCCATCATATTTAAGAAGTCACGGCAGTCCAGAGAAGTTCCCTTTGACTGCAAAAGGAGAAATGTATCCCCCATTTTTAAAATGGGAAAAAGGCAAGACCCACTAAACTACAGGCTGATCAGTCTCACCTCTGTGCCCGGCAAGATCATGGAGCAGTTTCATCCTGGAAACTATGCTAAGGCATATGGAAAATAAGGAGGTGATTCATGACAGCCAACATTGCTTCATTAAGGTCAAATCATGCCTGAAAAACCTGGTGGCCTTCTATGATGGGGTTGCAGCCTTGCTGAATAAGGAAAGAGCAAATGACATCATCTACCTGGCCTTGTGCAAAGTATTTGCTTGGCCTCTAAACTGGAGACGGGGATTTGATGGATGGCCCGCTCAGTGGATAAGGAATTGTCTGGATGGTTCGCACTCAAAGAGTTGCAGTCAATGGCTTTGATGTCTAAGTGGAGACTAGTGATGAGTGCTATCCTCATTCCTCAGGGGTTGGTATTGGGTTTATGTTTAATGTCTTTGTCAGTGATACGGACACTGGGATTAAGTGCACCCTCAGCAGTCTTAGCACTGACAACACCAAGCTGAGTGGTGTGGTCAACACATTGGAGGGAAGGGATGCCACCCAGAAGGACAATGACAGGCTTGAGAGGTCTGTGTGAAGCTCATGAAGTTCGACAAGGCCAAATGCAAGGTCCTGCACGTGAGCCTGGGCCATCCCAAGCACAAATACAGGCTGGGCAGAGAATGGATTGAGAGCAGCCCTGAGGAGAAGGACTTGGGGGCACTGGTGGATGAGAAGCTCAGCATAACTCAGCAATGTACACTTGCAGCCCAGAAAGCCAACCATATGCTGGGCTTCATGAAAAGACGCATGGCCAGCAGGTCGAGGGAGGTGATTCTCCCCCTCTACTCCACTCTTGTTAAACATCACCTGGAGTACTGCATTCAGCTCTGGGCCCCCCAGCATAGGAAGGACATGAACCTGGTGTAGTAAGGCCAGAGGAGGGCCACAAAGTTGATTAGAGGGCTGGAGCACCTCTCCTATGAAGACAGGCTGAAAGAGTTGGGGTTGTTCAGCCTGGAGAAGAGAAGGCTCTGGGAAGACCTTATTGCAGCCTTTCAGTTCCTAAAGGGAGTTTATAAAAAAGATGAGGACAGACTCTGCAGTAGGGCCTGTAGTGATAAGGCAAGGGGTAATGGCTTTGAACTGAAAGAGGGTAGATTTCGACTAGACAAAAGGAAGAAAATTTTTTTACTGTGAAATTGACAAGACAGTGGAACAGGTTTCCCAGAGAAGTTGTGGATGTCCCATCCCTGGAAGTGTTCAAGGCCAGGCTGGATGGGGCTTTGAGCAACCTGGTCTAGTGGAAGGTGTCCCTGCCCGTGGCAGGAGAGTTGAAACTATGTAAACTTTAATGTCCCTTCCAACCCACACCATTCTATAATTCTAAGTTTCACCCAAAAGACAGAAGGTTTCTAAAAAATGTAATCTTTCAAAAACTGAAGAAAATGAAAATAAATTAGTAAGTTTTCACTATGCAATATATCTGAAGAAATTCTTAACAAATACAAAAAATATCTAGAGATTTTGAAATTAGGGTGAAGGTTATTGTGAAAGGATATTTTTATTTCTTTTCAAAGTATAATAATAAAAATAAAAAGTTCTTTTTAATATTTGTCTCTCTTTCTGGTGCTGTACTCAGATGAATACTTATTGTTACGAGCAGAATAAAAATGAAAGCACTGAATGCTTAAATAGAGCATGCTCTACCCTTTCCAATGGACACATTATTTGAAACAAAAAGGAAGGTATGTAATTTTAAGGGTTATTCTTAGCTTCAGGTTTATTGCATAGTTTGAAAACTTAAAAGAACTCAGAACACAACACTGTGGGAACTATAAGTATGCTATAAAATTATCAGGGAGACTTATTTGGAAACAGAAATGTAACAGTTGTTTTCCTGTTGAACACACATGGTTTATGTGCAGAGAGAATCTGTCTCTCATGGTTACTGGAATGTGGTCTTGCAGTTCCCCCAGATGCCAGAAACACTCAGTTTTGCTCCATAGGCTTCTTACCTGGAGACAAACTGAGGTTTGATCCATACCACAAACTGTGCTGATCTGTGCAAATGTGGATATCTGAACAAAAATACCGGGACCTTATTTTTGGCTATGAATAGAAAAGAATGAGGAACTTCAACAATCCTAACTGTAAACTGGACTAATAAACTAATTCTCTCAGAAGACAATCATGGGATCTGGATGTAGTCAAATTAAGCCAGCTGGAACAGAAACAGAGGAAGATTATGGAAGTATAAAGGGGTTTGGGGGTTTAGTACTTCTTACACACACACACACACCCCAGGATAAATCTTCTGCTAGCATTAATTGCTCAGAAGAGTGGAGATTTATAAAGAGCTTGGTTTATTAACACTGGCAGATCTTCCTGAAGCTTCACTGACAGCTATCGTACCTCCTTCAGTGTTAGTCCCACCATTTCTTTCTTTGCAATGTCACCATGGAATGCTTGAGGAAAAAATCTTACAAGTGGACAGGTATGGGGATCAGCTGCAGTGAGCAACCAGCAAGAGAATGCTCATGGAAGAATGAGGTTTATCTGAAATACAAAACTTGGAACATGGTTTCTCTGCAGGCAGAGGGAGGGCAGCCCATAAGAAGGTATGCACAGGAGAGCTACAGGTGACTACAGCTGGGTAAAACTTTTGGATGAATGGTTTTCTACATGGTCTTTGGTTTACAAGATACAGGTAAAAATTTAAAAAGATGAAAAACAGAAATAGGAAAGGTGTAAGAGTGTGTCAAGGTGCACGGTATTTGTTGAGAAAAAAATCTTTTGATACGCCAAAACATCCATGCAGGAAAAATAATTTCTAACACTTCATTTTATTCCTGAAGTTAACTGAGTTTCCAGAGGCAGCACATTTCCTTATGTTCTGCTCAGTCATTGTTAAAGCTAACATAGTTTTCATTTTTAAAAGGATCCATTTTTTAAAGTTGCTTTACCTTATCTTCTGTGCTAGATTAACTGAACATCACCAAACCCTCTGACATAAAGGACAAGCAGCAACACTCCTTAAACAGGCCTTGGGCACATTTTCTCTGGCTAAGCAGAGCATGCAAAAATCCAGCCTGTTCCTACACTGTGTAAGCAGAGCAAGAGCTCCAGGATGGTAGAAAAGGAGGAGGAGAAAGGAAAGAAAGCCTAAAGACAGCATGCTAAGGAGATCTGGAAAGGTGCAGCAGTGAAAACAGTTTAGGTCAAATTACCATGCTGCATTTACTCTGTAGGTACAAGTAAAACAGTGATGGCATTTCCAAGGAAGGCCTCTTGACTAACAGAGCTTGGTGTTCTGATTCAACAACTCGCTGTTGAGCTGATCAGTGACAATCAGATGCATGTGATCCATGACCTTATGCTACATCCAGGCAAAGTTGGAATTTCAGAGGATTTTCCAGGATAAAGCTATGAGGTGTTATCTTATTTAACATATGCATTCACTCACTAGCTAATACGGGGAAGAGAATTTATTTTAACATATGTTGACTAGCTGAAGTGAATTGGCATTGCCACCAATACAGAATGACAGCACTCTGAAAGGCAACAAATTATATTCCTCTTAGCTACAGCATAAACTAGTACCCCAAAAGCAAGGCAACTGAGAACGATAACCAACCTGACACGAAGGTTGCACTTGTTTAAAACCTGTCTTAAGACTAACATTAATTCCTGCAGAGACAGTCTTATGTAAGCAGAAACTATCCTAAGAGTCATTCAGCGTTACAGTTACTGCTAACACAAGGCAAAACTTTCCATCTGCTTAATGAATGCAATGTTAAGACATGGATTTCAGCAGCTATGAATTAAAAGCTGAAATAGTTTCCCTTTTTCGCCTTTAACTCTAAAACCAGGAAGAGCAGTGATTCCAAAAACAAGCTCCTGATTTTGATGAACCAAATTATAGACTGAATATTCCATTTAAGAGTCTGGTTTAAAATAAAAAATAATAATAATAAAAAAAAAATTAAAAAATTACAACCACTGTTATTTATGTGTATCACACATAAAGCAGTGTAATATAAAGGTGGTTAGCAGGATAACTTGCCTTTGTCAACCAGCAGAATGTGAATATCTATTTGCAACATGGAAATTAATAGATTATCCCAAAATATCTTTCAAATAGATCACAACTTAACTCTTTTTACATTGCTTTGTATAAACCAAAATAACTGTTACCATGTTCAAAGCAACTGATAAAGATCACAATACAACTAAAACGGGCTCCAGGGAGCTCTGATGGAGACACTGAAGTATCAGGGACAAACATGAAACAGGTTATGCAGTGTACTGTTTCAGTGGTAACCTTCTTCACCTACTCTGCACTCCAGCTCTTTCATGCTGTCTCCAGAACTGAAGGCATCCTCACATATCATCTGAGCTGATTCAGCTTTGATTAGCTGGGATTCAAATATCTTTTTACTGAGAAATACGTAAAACGGAATGAACCCACTGATGCAGTATCAAATCTGTCTCTTGGTTTGTTTTTGTTCTTGGACACAAGATAAATATTTTGTGAAGTATCACAAATTGTCAATATGAATGTTTCAAAGAAGCCAGAGTTCCACTTTTATTGTGATTTCTCTGCTAATTATTTAGAAGAACAGAATATCATACAGTACACAAAAGGACATTAGACAATTTGTCATCTTTGTTTTAGTCAGGCTAGCAAAAGGTCTTGAAAGGACCACATACAGTATAACCAGGAAATCCAGAGAGTAAGATAAGAGCACAAGAAAGGAACCGTTAGTTGTGACTTAAGAATAATATTAGCTTACTGTCCAAAGAGGCCACATGACTGCCACTGATTTAAACTCCATCACAATCACTTATAGTAAGTAATGGCACGTACAAATGTATGCAGGAGTCAGTCCTTACATTCAGCCACCTTGATGAGGAAGGAAGCCAGGCAGATAGTAGTGGTCAGGGCCAGCTAGGTACACTGCACTCAAGCTGGCTGGATGCGGAATGCGGCACAGCCGGCTGAGTCACCGCAGGCACGAACAGCCCTAGCGCCTGTGGTGTCCCCAGCCCCGCTCCCACCAGACGGCTTCCCTCTCATTCATTCACATGGTGTGGTCAGCTGGGAAGACATACAGTGGCAGCACACGCTGCTCTCCTGGTATCACTGCTCCTGCTGCCTGCAAACTCAGAGTAACACAGTCACAGCCACCACCTCCTCCATACACCAGCTCCTACCTAAAATACTGCCTTTCTAATGTCAGCTTTACGTCCCACTTATGATAGTTAATACTTGCTCTGATCCTTTGTGATAACATGTCATCAACGTCAAAACAGTAAAAAATACTGTTGTAATTAAAGGAACTGAATAAAAAGGGCTGAAGCCCTTCTTGGGGACATATTGCAAAAAGATGTAAAATAAAACTGAAAAATCAGTTTTCAAAGCTCACAAGGATCTTATAAGCAGAGAATTTAATGTTTATCAGAGCAGAAGATCTGTGGGAGAAGACCATCTGACCCAGCTGTGGCAAGGAAGCTTTCTTCCACAGTGTGGTCCAAGGTGTATTAAAGGCCCACTTCTTCCAGTCTCACTGTTCATCATGCTAGATGAAGCCCATCTCTGTGATTAAAAAAGTGGAGAAGAACTTACCAAGACTGCAGCCAATAAAAGAAGAATTTCCTGAATGGTAGTAGTTAGTTTCTCAGCGTGCCAGAAGCACCCGTGCCAGCTTCCAATAGATCATCAGAGGTTCACAACACAGGAGCAGAAACGGGAACTATGTCAAGGGTGGAAGCCCATCACACATGAGCTCCTAACGTTCAGTCTATTTTTTTTTCTTTTACCCATATTCATAGCACCTACTAAACATAATATTTTTACTGGCTGACTGGTTCTATTTTCCACTGTGGTCAGGCTGAAAACAGCTGTTTAACATTCTTTGATGAGAAGAAGCTCTTCAATGAGCTTGCTTGTTCACTATTTCACAATTACATCTGCAAAAACACCATCTGAAATACTGCCATTCCAGGATGTAGCAAAGAATCTTTTTTCAGCCATGATCATTTCCATGACTCCAAACATCCAAGAAGAAAAAAAAAAAAACCCACCACAAAACAATGGGATTAAGGGAGAGAGATAATGTTAAGTTGCAAGAAATGGGTAAAGAAAGTAAAAGAGGTAAGTAAAATCGGCTACACCAGTAACACCAAAGAAAATTCAGGAGGAAGAATAATAAGATACCCATGGCCAGGAAGATGGGGGGAGGTGAGAAAGGCATAAATTATGTTGACAGCTTGCAAAATAAAGACAAGTAAGGAGGTAAAGGAAGTCTTTAAATTGTATATAAACTATGTATACATAAAGAGAGGTAAGTATAGATAAACTCAGTATTGTTGATAAAATTACCACCACAAGAGGAAAACTGTAAGATTCAGAAAATGATGACACTTTAGCATTACTAGAAGCAAAACACAGCCTTTTATTTTCTTTGACAAATATGGTCAATTCTAGTGTATGTACTCCAGGACACCTGAAACTGATCAGAAATAATTGCATGCACACAGAAGATTGCAGTTCAGAAAGTAACGGTAAGGTGCAAGAACCCTTTCAGAGTTTAGCACTAACACTGCAAGTGATGGTTTCACTATAGGAAGCAAATTCAGCCCATCCATTGTTCTTGTTTCAATGCTTTAGGTGACGTTTTCATACTTACGGCTTCATCTGTCAATTACAGAAGCTTAATCAAGCTCAGCAGTCATGATATCTATCAGGCATATGTTTTATCAGTCCCTACACAGAAATGGATAGCAGGGGTAAAACAGATCATGACTTCTTGAAATGCTGGACCATATAATCTTTCAAGGTCCGCCCCAACCTACACTGTTCCATAATTCTATGATATTTTGGTCTTGGATGCAATTCTGATTGTTCTCAGTTCATAATGGTCCATAATGCAGAGCTGCACATCTGACATTGTATGCACACTGCACACAGGTGAGTGCTCAGTACTACTTACTATTCCAGTGTGGTACCTTAATGCCACTTAATAAAGGCATTGTTCTCTATACTCATTAATGCTCAAGAACTCGTAAGAGGCATCCTAGTGAACTGCTTCAGCGGAGGATAAAAAAACAAATGGATGGGCTTTGATCAGCTCTAGTATGTTTTAGCACAGATTTTTTAAAATTACCAATTTTTAAAATTACATCATCACTGCTCAGCTTCATGTTTGGATTTCAGCTGGCTGGATTTCACTGAATAAATCTGTATTTACAAAAAAAAAAAAAAATTACCCGTATCAACCAATGAATGTTCATTATAGTCAAAGATGGAACAATATGCTTGCTTTGCAATAATCTGCTTGTTTTCTTTTCAAAGAAAATAATTTCCTAATAATTGCAAGGAAAAGGAAAAGGGTAAAACTGTTACTACAGTTAATGCAGTTATAATTCAATTTAGTCCTAGCCATTGGCACAATTGTTAATGCATTCTATCCCCTTATTCATAAAGCTACCACTGGAAATAATATCACAGTACATTATACATTCCCTGTAGCAATGCTCTTGGCTTCAGACCAAATTAAATTAGTTTACATTTCTTCATTGAGCTACAAATTGATTAGACACACCCCACTATTTTTATTTGTGATATAAACTTGTCTAACTTGTTTCTCAACTTTAAAGTAGTGATTTGTTAACCTTTGGTAGATGAAAGTTACTTTAGCATAGAATAACAGTTCTCACTCACTTGGTAGATGCCACCCAGTAAAGTAAATGCATTGTTTTTTCTAGTTTAGTATAAAGCACACTAAATGGCTATAAGAGGATGAAAAATGCAAGAAAGAGAAATAATATATTCAGCAAAACAGGTTAGTCATATGTGAAGACTTAAAAGGAATGTAAATACACCAGTGTGTTTCAGTACTGCACATGAAAAAGTCTTCCAGCTAAAAAAATAAAAACATTTTTGAATTTACATGGATGTGCTTACAAGATTTTCTGCATACTGATCTTGTTATTTATTCAGAACTAGTCTTTCAGAATAGCAGTCTAAGAATATATGAAAAGATTGCATATGACCACGTTCCTCAGCTTTCACATTTTCTGCTACAGATTTGCGTTCAGTTCTTACACAGCACTCAAACAGCCAAGGTAAATTACGTATCTTTCATATTTATTTTTGCTCTTTAGCCTGATCTGTAAAATTTATATGGGTATTTCCCTTCTTTGCAGGGTTTATGAAAAGCCTCTGAAGCACATACCACACTTGTTCTTGCACTTCCAAAAATTCCTGTGAATAAATGTTTTTTAGTATTCTCAAGTCCAATTCAGCATAAGGCTCCAGTTTCCCAGGGATCCATAGCATGTATGCATGCACTAATATCTTGCCAGTAGCAGAATTTTACTAGAATTTATCACTGTGAAATTTTACTGTTTTTACAGAAAATACACTTAGCACGACAAGAGTGTTTTACACCTTTCATTTGAACAGAAACCAACAGAAAGCACGAAGCCAATTTACAAATTGTGCCAATTTTGCTAGCAGTCAGGTGTTCTTCCCTCACTTTCTAGAGGTAGTTTGTTTAACACAGTTTAAAAATGCAAGTCTGAATGCTACATTTAATTTTCAAGAGTACTGTATTAATATTGGGAGGATCTGAATAACTCTAGGAACAACTTCTCCCTGAAAATGCAGAAGCAATAAATAAACTTTATAATTTTTCTAAAGTTCCTTCTGGTCTGTTGGATATTACCAAAAAAACCCCAGTAAAACTCAAAAGTGGAAAAATCTGTATTCCCAATCAGTAAGCAAAAAAAAAAATCCTACATAATCCCCTGTCACTGCCCCAGGGATGAAAGAGTACAAAGTGACTCTTCTTTCTGTGAGAAAGAAATGTTTACTATTCTTTCAAAGACTGGAAATCTGGCATGGGAAAAAGACATATGTCAGAGGAAAATAAAAAGTAAAAATGGTAATAAATATTTAAATGCAAATAGGGGTTCTGGAAGTTTATCCCTGTGCATCTGAATCAGGTTTCAGGGCTCCCCTGTGCCCTTGGACATTTGTTGGACTGCTCTTGGTTTACAGCTTCTAAGCTCTGGATTGCTTTAATCTTTGTGATTGGATAGTGATGAACTGCAGAGCCCAGAATCACACAGCAACAGCTTTTTAGCCTTTCATCCCTCCAGTTCCTTTGCAAAATGCCTACTGCCACTGATCATGGCTTCTCTTAGCCCATTTGTTGAACAGGGAAGTAAATTCCACAGTCCCTCAGCCATAATTTAAAAAGTACTCAGACAAATTAATGGAAGCCTATGTCTCATATCCCCAACTATGTTAACGAACTGCATTCCCCAGTTGTATCATAATTACCAATTTGGCCACAAGAAGCTTTAACTAGGACTCAGAATACATTTTCTATAAATACACAATTGTTCTACTCTATGAAATATCACATAGTATGCAAAATATCCAGAGAGAAACATAAAACCGAAGGACATGTTGGCATTATTGTCATTATTTTTTAATTTGGTCGCCCAAGAAAATGAAGTTTGTGTTATAATGCTGTATGTACATGCCCACACAAGGGTGAACGGGTGAGAATTACCTGCATTTCTGAACATCTCCAAAAGCCTTTATGAGTCTTTAGTCTCTTCCGCATATTCAGTTTCAGCAAAATGTGTCATGGAGGGTGTGGTACTGACAATAAGAGTTCCTAAAGGTTTTGTGCAAACACATAGCTAGATAACACAGAGTCTCCATTATTAATCCTACTAGCAATTAACCATCCACCAGGGATGTGAGCTTTTATTCTTGATAGATAACCTACCACCTCAGAATGAAGTAAAGACAAATGAAAGTACTGCTTACAGAATTACCAACTACTGTGAAGGAACCAAGGTCCTACAGTGGTGGGACCACAGAGCTATTTACATAAATGTAATACATGCAAGATACAGTGGATTATCCCATTTGAAGAGAAAACATTTTGCAATCCCCAATGCTATGCCAAAATACTGTATTGAAATATAACTTTTTATTAAGCAAAGCATGGCCTGAATGGTGAGGCAGTCTGAGTATCAGCTACAGTTGTTGCCTTAGGATAACAAGACAGCTGCGGAAGAGGAAGGCAATGCCACTAGAAATCTTTGCTAATGATCATATATTGTTTGCAAGGAGAGCAAAACTTAAGTTGTAAGTGGTCTAATGTCTCACACCAGCAACTAATACAGCTGCTTGCTGATTTGCCCTACAGAATGAGTCACTGACAAGATGCTGAGGGACAGATGGCATTGTGATGGCTGGCTCTTTCTTTTTTTTAAGGGGATGACTCTCTTACACCGTTACTACTACACTATTTACACAGTAACTGTAATCAATTTTACATGCACACACCTAATATATTAGAGGCCTTGCCAGAACATGAATATTTTTTAAGATGGTGAAGTCATTCTAACCCCCTTTCTGGTTTCTTATCAAAGCATCTGATTCTTGTTAATGTCCATTTCATTTCTGTAAACTAGCATCATTCCCTGAAAATCTTAAGCTTCAGCTAAAGAAAACCCAAACACCTGCAGCTGTAAATCATAGCAAGGCAGGAATTCAAGAGTTTATGCTACACAAGAATGCATGATGTTGGCCATTGCTAAAGCCAGAGACCTGTACCAGCATACCTCTGCCTACAGCAAGGTTGAAGCAAGTGTTCATAGTTGGTTTGACAGTGTTTTCTAGCTGGCTTCGTCCTATGCTGTCTTTGCACTTTCATTCAAATTACCCTTATATTACAGTTCTATTTTAATTCTTTCTCATAACAGGAAAAATGTAACACCGTATCATATCCAGATTCAGATTTGCCTATGGAATTATACCAGTTTTGAAACTAAATACTAATGTAAGGAAAAGGTATGTTTTTTTAAGTCAGAACTTAAGAAGCAGCACAGGTTACTATCCCATATGTTCAGCTGTTTGTTTAATTACAAACAAAATACAATTTATTTTGGGAATTTACAGCTCTTTAAATAACAGTCCACTTTCTGCTTTTACAGTGCTGTAGTAGAAAAATAATAAATTTATTTAGCCGTTACAGCTCTATTCAGACAAAATGCTTGCAGACAGATTCCTCCAAGTGCTTATTACAGTACATGAATTCTAAGACCTCCAAATGTTCCTCTTTACAATGTATCAATTAAGACAGAGACTGGAAAATGAGCAAAGATGACTTCATATCAAATTTAATTTATGTCAAGAATTTATTTTGACAAATCCATTTTAAATGCCCCTACAACAAATCAAAAATTTTTGCAGGTTTATGTAATGTTCTTCCAAAAGGTAATAAGACATCAGAGAAATCAATGACTTCAAGTAAACAGAAATTTGCTACAGCATCATGCAAAATCCTTTGAGAAACCAAAACCGCATGTAAATCAATACCTATCACTCTGTATGTGTCCACTATCTCTAACTACTGGAAAGAAACCTTTCTTTAACCATTCATTAATGAAGTCTCAAAGTACTAACCCGTGTGTCCACGAAGTATGAATTTAAGCTAAATGGGATCAACGAGCCAAAAGAAATTTATGTGCCTTGCTCAAGTCTATGTGGTGATCACAGAGTAAATCCAGTTCAGAAGTTCCATTTCACTGCTGAGACACTGCTCTGTGCCGTACACTTAACACTGCCAACCTAAGTAGGTTTAAGTTAAAACTTACAGTTTTGAAATGTTCTTAAACTTCAATAACAAAAACTATTAGGCACAGAAAAGTCTGGGATAAAATACCACTAAATTATAGACAAGACAATTTGAAAAAAGTCATAATAGACCGGTTTAACTATCAGTTGTTCACAAAGCCTCTGATCAGCCTACAAAGCCCACCCATTAACCCACCTCCCAGCCCGGGTTCACTGTATTTAAGAGGAGTTCACCACTCCTTTCTTCCAACAGCACGCTCATTTCCTACATTATTTTTGGACTACAAAGTCTGAAGAAGAGAGCATGCAGTATAACAAAAACAATGAGATGTTTTCAAAGGGAGGAGGCAGGTCAGCTTTGCAGCCATCCAGCACTGTTGGACCTGAGTGCTCAGTGCCCTCCCCCTCATGTCTTGAGCCTGAACGGGACTCGGGCAGGAGCCAGTGCAGCACACACCAGGATCCACGTCTTCTTTTTGGATCTCCCCACACTTCACAACTTCACAGTCTGGATTCAAGAGTAAAATGTCTCTTCACTAATTCACTGGGTTGGTTTTTTTTAATTCACTGTTCGTTCAGCCTGATACGTGTCATTTCATTTGATCAAGCTGTTTATGCTTAAGTCCTTTTCCTGTATTTTTAAACTAAGCTCTTGACACTGAGTTTTCTGTTGCTGAACAAATGAAAACCGGTTTAAGTCCAAGGAATCTAACACCAACAATTGCCACAACTGCCAGCAAATGCTGCAGACTCATCCATAAACAAAACAGGGATGTTTTATCAAGCTGAAAGTAAACTGCCAGGTAATCTGCCCTTGTCTGGTATGTACTGCCTAAAGGCAGATCTCTGAAAACATTCACATCAAGCATCTGCAATTTCACTGAATAAATGTATCTTAAATAGTTTTAAATTAAATAGTCAAGTGTAGTTATTGAGACAAGAAACACTGTTTTCATGCTTTATGCCAGGATGTTCTAATACACAACAGTACATTAAGCAAATTCTATTATTGGATTAGCAGGACAAAAATGAAAAAAAAAAAGGGCAAAATTTCAGCTACTCAAAAATTGGGCATTAAGATCTCACTGAATTATATAACACTGTTCATATAAAACTATTCAAAATAAACCACTGAAAAAACCTTGTTTAGCCTTGAAATCAGTTTCAGATGAAAACTATCTGTAAGTATGCTAGTGGAAGGTAAAATGACAACTGAGGCCTTATAAAAGCAGATTTTCAAGTACATCATTTGTACTTTCATATGGGACAGAAAAATATGTATTATGGAAATTTCAAGGGACAGAACTGGCAATTCAGATAGTGGTGGACTGGTGGTAAGAACAAAAACCTCAGTAAGCTGCTAAATACAGCACCTAATGCTCTGATTTACTAAGTGAAACCCTTGAAAATAGAGAGCTTCAGCTTGATGTGAGGGAGGAGGAACCAGCAGAGGCATGTAAAGAGGAGATTTAACAGGCCAGGAAGATGATCCTCACTTGTGATTCTGAATAGATTTCAGGAGAGTACACAGCGTGAGAAAGACGATTTAGTGGTGGACATGGCAGTCCCTCCCAGGTTAACAGTAGGACTTGATGATCTTAAGTCTTTTCTAACCTAAAATGATTCTATGAAAGAGTGTCAAGCCCTGTACAAGCACAGGCTACCGTGTACTTTATGTAGATGTAAAAGAAGCCACAAGAGCATCCAGCCACATAATGTGACCATTGTCATGACCAAAGATGTTTTTATTATAGATTTCCAAATTTCAGGGCTATCAAGACTGGCAAGCATTTACTGTATCATATTTAACACACATATATAGACATTTATCTATTACAAACACATGTATACACACACTTATGTTAGAAACATACGCTGTCAAATGGTAAGTCTGTAAAGGACATAACAAATACCGGGGGGTGGGGGTGAGGGAATCATGTATGTGAATCTCAGACTAGGGACCATCCTCAAAAATATTAGAATGAGCTGCACTCAAATTACCAATTTTGTCATCCCTTCAGGGAAAAGTTATTTGAAAAGCAAAAATTAAACGCTACAGCAATTTAAGAGAAATATATTATCTGTATATGCATACCAGTAACCAGAAATAGAAACAAACGTTACACCTAAAGTTTTACAAATTAGTTGATAACAGCCTTTGTAACTCAAGTCACTTTTACTTCTGGTAGCACCTTGTACCTCAGAGGCAACATCTACGATCACTGCTGTATGCCTGAACAACAAAGAAATGTTCTCCACTTACCATTTCTTCTTTCAATTACATACTTTTATATCATTGTATCAACATGCTTTTATATCATCGTATCATGCCAATATAGGATTATTATGCTGCAGATCTCATGGTTTTGAGCAAGTCAGTCCTAGAACTGTGAATCTCATAAATGACCACAACTAATCATGCGCTCTCCTGTAAGCTACCACCCAAGAAGACAGCCACTAATGCGTGGCCCTCCTGGTGCTGAGTGACTGCAAACACAGGAGTTAAAGGCTTGATGGGCCACAACTAGCAAATTGGGAGACTGGAAGAGACATCGTGTCAGCCATGGTAGTGAGAAGAAACAGCCCAAGCTTTGTGGAACAGAACACTTACCCAAAAATTGGGTTTTGTCACAAGCAACTATCTGCAGCATGTTCACTGACCTGTAACAGAAATATTATGTCCAATCTTTGTAAAGAAAAAGGGTGCCACTGCAGCAACCTATGATAAGCATCTTCTACCTTCTTTTTAACAGGAGCACTCCAGCAAGGCTCCAGACACCAGGTAGCTACTCACACAGAAGGAACCATCATATACATAAATCATTTCGCACTTTAGAAGCTGCCTTGCATATTTCAGTAAATCAAAGACTTCCCAGACTGATGAAAGCTAAGCTTGCGGTGGAAGATCATCCTCTCCGTGGTCGAGGAAGACAGATCTGATTCAGTCACGCATTGTGCCTGTCATGCTCTTACAAAACACCGGCACCATGCTCAAAGCAAGCACGTGCAGGCTGCTAGGGAAATCAGCAGTACAACTGCCATGAGGATCATCCTAAGAACCACTTCTCTATACAGAGAACTACACACAGTGTCTCCATTCCAGAAGCTACAGGACTGAGGATCCTTCCGACTATGAGCAGCAGTATCCTTCACTTCAGATACCTGCTGCACGTAATGCACCACATTATCTTTATAAATAACAACTATATTTATAAATTGCATGTTTATTGATTTTTACTTCCCTTTATTATAGACTTTTAAACATCACTCTGGAGGCTTGACTTGCAGATTCTAGAGGGACCCTCATCCTAAATCAAAGGCTGCACAGGTTGGTGGTTTTGGTATATACAGTTACTCCCAATTCAGAGCATCTTGCATATGCACCCACTATGCTGGATTTGTCTGCATAGTCTAAAACTCTAAAGGGCCAGTCTGGCCCCAAACTGCATCCCACATGTGCCCCAGTGTCGTGAAAACAATTGACTTGTGTAAACGACCATAATTTTGATGTTTAGCATTGCTCTGTGGTACTTCAAAGCATATTTTCAGGTTGTTTCTCACAATTTCTAAGTACAAGAGTATATTTCAGATGGATGGTGTTAAAAAACATCTTTCAAGGAAAAGATGTTATTTATGTATTTAAACCTTCCTTTTAAGCTAACAAAAAGCTTTGATGAACAAACATATGTGTGTTTTGGGCAAAACCATAGGTTTTGAACACACAGCAGGCCAGTTTATACACTCATAAATACAGGTTACTACTACAGATGTGTATTTTTAAAAATAAAGGGCTAGCCTTCCCTGCAGTAGCATCTCCAGCTATTAACATCCCATAAACCTGCAGAAAGTGACATTTAGCTGTAATTGCAAAACTTCAAAGTATTGCATGTTTTTTGTGAGCTTTTGTGCAGAGATTTATTCAGCACCTTAAATGCCTGCAGAGAGAGATTCTATATGTAGGAAGATCTAAAATTCTTGCCATCCAGAAAAGATAATTCTACTGTCATAAAACGAGGAATGTAAGTTAATCTTGTGTATCGCTTTGTAACTGAAGTAATATTGACACTTCATCCATGAAAGCAGCCTCCTCCTCATCTACATTCTCTGAAGAAGAATTAGTATTTAGAAAGCTCACAATCTTAATTTTACACTTTTACAGTTGCCTTTAGAGGTGGTTCCAGCTATTTGTTCCAGCTCTACTTGCTGGAAAGGAAGGTGCCCAGACAATTTTCCTAAGGAAATTAGAATTGTGAAGTGAGGTCCATAACTTGGCTTAGTTTCCACAGACGTCTGAGCACTCTAGAGTCTATTATAAGAACAGGTATGTTAAGAAGCCCAATTTCTCGCAACATTCATCTTGAGCCAGAAATATATGTATATACATACACTGCAGAGCAAAAAGGAAAAGAAATCTTGATGAAGCCACTTTTACATCTCTTCAAACATGAGACAGCCTGAGGATCTCACCAATTTCGATTTTGCTTCTTGTGCACTAAAAGGCCAATCTCAGATCACCAGAAGAACCAGAGCATCTCAACTACATCCCCAAATGGACCTGCAGAAGTCAGTGGTCCATCTAAGGGTGCAACCATGCATGAGGTCCTGCTTTAAATACAGGAAACTTAATGGGACTTTTGGAGAGCAATGACACAGATGCAATCTTTCCCAGACATTTCCCATAGGAACAGGGAACGTGCTTCTGGCAGAACTTTTCTGCATGACTAGCAGGTCCATATTTCAAAGACATAATTCTGAACATTACTGAACAATTACAGTCTTGGGAAGCACAACTTTCCCCTCAAGAACATAAACAGCAGCTCTCTCATTCAACACATTGCTTCTGTCTTTCATGCAGTTCTCTCTCTGCTTTGTCTAGAAATGCAGCTATTCACCTTTTCCTTTTTTCAAAGGTCGTAAATATTCTTTATCTATCACGGCATAAAGAACGCAAAAGCAAACCCACTGTATTTTTCTGCCTTCTTTCAAACAGTCTATTTAGGTGTTCAGAATCCCAGCTACTGGTGATTTCAGGCTTCCAGTCCTGTGGCCATCAAAGAGATGTATAGAAGGCATACTGCTTTATACATATAGTGGTCAGTACTACCATGCAGTAACTATGTCATTTTTATGTCATTCTATGCTCCTGAGAGTAAAAGGTAGAAAAAAAAAAAAACCCCAGAGTGAAAACAGCAGAGTTCCCTATCAGTATCCTTGAATACCTACTATCATTCTCTCTAACGAACAGCTGCTGTGTATGAACATTATATCTGCATCTTTTAACACTTAAAGAGTTTGTCATTCTATCTGCTGAATGGTCATTACTAATGCTCTTCATAAACCACTGTATGCCATTACAAGGTTCTGCTCTACTTCATAAACATTTCACTGACATAAGAAAAGCTTTATTGAAACTAATTCCTTTAAAAAAGATGGAAAATATACTTACAGGTTTCTTTACAGTTTCACTATTGAGATTCAAAGAATACCTCCTGGCTCTGCCATGGTATGCACAGCTAGGGTGAGGAATTGCTGTTAAAGGTGCTGTCTCTCTCTGCACAAAGAAATATGTTGTCTAAGGTCAGCAGCTGAACTGCATCTTCTCCTACGAAAGCACATATAGGTATGTTCACCTGCACATGCAGGTTCCTGACTGTGATTGTTTGTGACAAGTTATTGTAACTTACCCTTTCAGTACTAGAGAGCACACTAAGTCTGTACATATTTCTCACGCAGTACTTCAGATCAGGTCTTAATCTCTCCCTGCTGCTACCCAGTAGAAAACTTAGGTGATTCTTCTCTGATACAGTTTTTTAGAATAGGCAGGCATCTCATTTCTTCATAATGTTTAAGAATATAAACATCTCCTGAAACTGAACACAGAATAAAACCATCAAAAGGCATTCGTGTTTGCATCAACTGTAGCAAACACTCTTGTAAGAAAAGTTTGTTAGAAAATCACGTAAGGTGATGAAGCAGGTGCCATATTATGAGGACTGCCTCCTGCAAAAGTGTTGGTCTGTATTGACCGGAGAAAAACTTTTCTCCTAAAACACAGCATCATGCAATCCTGAACATCACTGGGTGTCAGGAGCTTAGCAGGAAGCTGTACAAGCCTGCAAATTCCTTAAATCTGTTCTCCTAGCTTTACAGGAGCTTGTCCAGATCCCCCTGATTCACTACCTACACAAAAACAGGCTGTCTTGAATCTACTGGTTTCGCAAGACTAAGAACAAGAGCTAACAAAAAATGCCGCAAGAGTCCTTCTCCACTGTTCCAATACTGACATCCCATACTTTCTTCCAAACATTTCAGCTGCGAAGTCTGGAGGCTGAGGGGAGAGATTCAGGTCCCTTGCCTGATGACCCTCTCAGAACTGGACGGGTTCCCCCAGTGCTGGCCATTCAGTCACACTGGATGGGAGTCTTCATTTTAACAAAGCATTTGTTCAAGGATCAAACCTCTGATATTTAAAACACTTTGTTTTACCATCACCCCCAAACTTGCTTTACCTGTCTAACAAGAATTTGAGGAATACCTCTCTCTCCCTGTATAACACACTTTTTCCTTAACCAGAGATATCAACCAATCCACATGTTAGTATCATTCCTTCTTTGCAGAACTCCCCATCTTACTTATGGTAAAAAGCAGTAGTCATACAGCAGTTACATTAAGATCATGATCTCTGGCACATTATCAGCTTTTTTAGAGAAAATATTCAGTTAAGTGTGAATCTCATTAAATTCAACAAGGCCAAGTGCAAGGGCCTACACGTGGGTCAGGGTAATCCCAAACTTGAATACAGGCTAGACAATGACTGGATTCAGAGCAGCCCTGCAGAGAAGGACTTGGGGATACTGATGGATGAAAAACTGAATATGAGTCAGCAATGTATGCTCACAACTCAGAAAGCCAACCATATCCTGGGTTGCATCAAAACAAGCACGACCAGCAGGTAAAAGGAGGTGATTCTCCCCCTCTACTCAGCTCTCATGAGACCTCACCTGGGATACTGTCTCCAGCTCTGGAGTCCTCAGTACAAGAAACACATGGACCTGTTGAAGCGGGTCCAGAGGAGGGCCACAAGAATGATCAGGGGGCTGGAGCACCTCCTCTGTGAGGACAGGCTGAAAGAGTTGGGGTTGTTTAACCTAGAGGAGAGAAGGCTCCAGCGACACCTTATAGTGATCTTCCAGTACCTAAAGGGGGCCTACAGGAAAGATGGGGAAGGAGTCTTTATCAGGGAGTGTAGTGATAGGACAAGGGGTAATGGTTTTACACTGAAAGAGAGTAGATGTATGTTAGATACCCAGGAAAATAATCTTTACTGTGAGGGTGGTGAGGCGCTGGAACAGGTTTCCCAGAGAAGCTGTGGATGCCCCATCCCTGGAAGTGTTCAAGGCCAGGCTGGATGGGGCTTTGAGCAACCTGGTCTAGTGGAAGGTGTCCCTGCCGTGGCAAGGGGGAAGGGGGGGGTGGGGGTGGGGGTGGGTTTGGAACTAGATGGTCTTTAATGTCCCTTCCAACCCAAACTATTCTATGGTTCTGTGATTCCATGGCAGGGTAACTGATTGGACCAAGCAGGCTTTCTGCTCCCCAAACATGACTCAATTAGGTCTACAGTGTAATAGTCTATGCCCTAAATATAATTCTCTACATAGTCGAAGTATATCCTCAATCCTTTATTTCCTTGAAGAAAACAGTAACATTGTATCACACCAAATTATCACTTTTAGGCAAAAATGAGCTAGTTCAGGACTGAAATCTGAAAATATAACTAGAAGTAATAATATCTAAGTAATCTTGTCCAACACTGAAAAAAAAAGGGTGCATATATAATGTATGAACTTAACAAAAAAGGTCCAATTAATTTCAGTAGATGCTGAATGATGATCTGGTAATTTGCCAGGGACCTGGTCCTCAAATATTTTCTTTTTCCATTTTCCAAAATGCTTTCTCACAAAAAAGCATGTTTTTTCTGTAGTTTGGCAACTGTAGCTAATATATAATAGCAAAGAGTTAACTAAACGTAAAAATCAAGTCTGATTTCAAAAAGGGAAAGTCATGGACTCAGTCCTGTAAGCACAGAGTATATAATGAATAATATACTAATCTCAATAAAGAGCTGACTATAGACACACAGAAGCAGAGCACAGAAAACTACAGCATTTCAGACTTGAGAAAGCAATCAATTGGATTCAAATGTACTACATGTGGAAAACTATACTTGAGAATAACCTTGAGATTTTTCATTTCAGTAAGAAGTACTGTAATATCATGAAGAAGTTAAAAAAGAGACAATGAGGCACATGAAAAGGCCTGTTGTGCAGATGCATAGCGATAAATGGCAATATCAAATAACTGTTAATGACTGGATTTCTCTATTAATCAGTGAATGCAATGAATACTTATATAGTCCATCTGAAAATAGGAAGATTTTGGTGGGTTTTTTTAAATAACAAGAAAACGTTGCAATGATAAATAGCATTGAGAACATGGATAATAATACAACAGAAAGAATGTATAATCATTGATCAGTAAGATCAGCTCCTTCTTAGTAGATTAAATAGGTTATTAAATGTAGTGAAAAAGAAAACTGCTGTATATAACTGATTAATAAACTGAACTTTAAGTAATTTTAATTAAGACATCCCAAGAAAACAGCTCAGACAACCTCACAACTGCATAAAACAGTTGTGAAAAGAAGCATATGATGAAACATTATTACAGAGCTTAAAAATTAACTAGCTGAAAAGTGTAATGACATGGTGTAGAAAGAAATTCTCCATTTGTACATTCAATTTTCCAGGGTGGTCCTTCCTAATCTCATCAAGCTAAAGAAAAGCCAGAGGTGATCATCATCAGATGCTGTCATGATTTCTATATATTTTGCTTGGAAATATCTAGCACAATTACAGTAGGCTTCCTCCAGTAAAATTTCTTCACAAATGTCACTGTATCTGACAGAGAAGTTACTTCAGCTGAAAAAGCAACAGAATAGTTATTTTTGCACTCTACGTTAAAAGAGTTGCTTAGTTTGCGGACAGGGAGCCCTGCCCCTAAGTGCACCCCTGGCAGAGGCCAGTCATGCTCCATTCATAACGTGTTAACCGCTCCTCAGAATGGTAACCCCGCCTTGCTTTCACATCCATCCCTCCATGTTATTAAAGCCTAACGCTGATTTTGAAAAGACTACTTTTTATTATATATTATGTTCTGTGTTCATAAAGTTATTTCATAAAAAAGCAAACCACATAACCCACAGAATGAGAATGAAAGCACTCCAAATGTTAAACCCCACAGAGACACAGACAATCTGATGCTGATTTTTACTCAAAACCTGTCTTCTTCAGTGAAGAGCTGAACACAAGCATCAGTGTTGTTTTCTTGCACGACAACAACTGCTCTGCATGTACCAAACCCTTATATTGCCACAAAAATGTTTTTCATTAAATAACTGACTAAAACAGTTGTGTGAGGAAGTGTTTGTGAATTCTGTTGCATCCAGGCACATACAGCTGTGATACCAACCAGAAATGGATACAGGCAGACAGCTGTGTGTGATGAAACCTAGAGCTGCAAGACAACTGTAGAGCTGATGATTTTCCCCTCCTTTTTCACTTGTAAAAATCTTATTAGCACAGATTAATTCTCAAAAGCTGATTATAATATATATAAAATTACAGGAGAGAGAGCAGAGAGTTCTTTTACAAGCCTAATTCTAATGGCTTTACTTCTATAGGGGTCACAAGCAAGCCAAAGAAAATCAATGTCCATTTGTGTTGCAGAAGCTGAAACATACAGTTCATTCTTCACAACTGTTAAAATAGTCAATCAAAATACTTTGCTATGTAGAGCGACTAGAAAAAGCTGTCTCACATAATTTTTCTGAATGAAGATATATTTAGAAACAGTAAAGCATTTCATAAAAAGAATTGCTGAAACAATCCTGTAATTAAGAATCAATGCTTTACAGTAAGGCAAATATTAACAACTATATTATCTATGAATATAACATTTTGAAAATATTTCCAAGGTCTTAGAATATACCTGTTGAAATCATTGACATTCTTTACACTAAACTAAATAAAAATAGCAAAACTGTCTTTACACTAAGAAAGTCAGACGGTAGGATTACTATCACTTGTCAGACTGTCATCTATACAGGACGATTTCAAATTCCCTTTAGTTTCTGACAGAAAGGTGGGGGGGGGGGGAAGAATGTCATCAATAGCACTCCCATTCTTACTTCTTTATGGATAGCCGTATTCTTTTAAATAAATATAATACAACAGGTGGAGGGAAAAATGTATTTTGTTTTATTCTAACTGCCTTTTCTCACAGTTAAATATAAATCAATATAAATAATTTGACAAAAGCAATACAAACTTTACTTAAAAAGTTACTTAACGTCTTCAACAAGAAATGCAGTACACTGTCCAGTATTTGGAAAAAAAAAACATTGAGGATGAACAAAAAATACAATAAACCCAAACTTTAGAGCAATGCCATGAATAAACTGTTCCTCCTCTGACAACGTTATCTCAGAGGCTCTAAGCAAGGAACACTTCAGAAGTGCTTGACGCCATCAGCTTTAAAAGCACACGTTTGAACCAAAATCTCACCAGACCAGGGAAGGAACACCCAAATCTAACAGCAAGTAACAAATACTACATAGGAAAAAAATGAAAAATCCAACACTCTTGAGATGAGATCTAGATGATAATTCTTTGCAGAATAATCCATTGAGCCAACAATTGCACTCACGGCACCTCTGCAGCCATGAATTCTTTCACAGACTCAGTACCAGTGCCAGTATTAAAGCAGTGAAACATCAGTGCCTTTAGCTCAACCACATCTCACACAGGAATTTCAATGGCTGTTGAAAAGCACCCTGCGAGCAGCAGTGTGGGACTTTTGCTCTACTCCAGGGCTTGTTCCACTCCAGGAACATTCACTTCCACCCTCGGGGCAAGACTATGTTCAGCCCTGTTCAGTTCCTGGCATCCATCCACATCTTACTATTAAAGTCATTCTGAATACCTGAGTGGCAGCACAAACCTTCTCCAGCAGTATCATCTGTCCATGTTTTGGCCTTGCATGAAAACCCCAACTCCATCTTTTAGAACAATTACACATATTTAACTCCAAGCTACTGTTACTCTCACATCAGTATCACAGTGAAGAACTTCTGTCCAAGACTACCCAAAATAAACTGGAGAAGAAGTAATTAAATTAATCTCATCCCAAGCACTCTTCTTGATGAGTTTCCCTCTACTCATTACTTTAATAAATTGAAGAGAACAAGTCCCCAGAAAGCAACCCAGCCCTTGGCCCCTGCACCACCAGACTCATCACACAACCGAGCGTTCCACCTCTTTTGGCCGACTCAAGCTAATTACTGAAGCTAAGGCCCAGAGTCCCAAACGACAGTGACAGCCACATTTGAAGTGCGCAGTGGAAAAAAGCTTTGTTTCCATATCACGTAGCTCAGCTTCTTCATAAGGAGTAGAAACATCACCTACTAACTCAGTCTCTCAAGATGGGCAATAATATCTGCCTTAGATAATTAAATATATCTGTGAATTTCACTGGCTGTCTCTCCACTGCATTTCCTGGTGTTGACCAGAGCTATATCTTTCAAGCGTGATCTGTTTTGTGGCGGGGTTTAGTGGTTTGGGGGGGGTTGGTTGTTTGTGTTTTTTTTTTCCTAACGAGTGCTTTCTTACCTTCCTGTGATCTGCAACATGAATGCAGAAAATTTAGGCTGGCCACAACAACAGTAAGCCTTTCTGGCTCTTCCACTTCTGGTAGGTAAAACTCAGGGCAAATACAGAAGGTCAACTGTGTAATCATGCTGAGCCAATGTCACAGCATATTGCCAGAGGTAAATGTTGATGCAGCAGACCCAAATTGAAATTCAACCCACCCACATTCAGTCCTATCCCCAGAAACCTGAACTGAAAGCACAGCCATGAGAAGAGCCAAGAAAGACTACACATTAAATCCACTTGACATTTCCTATCATTCACTGCAATTCCTTACCTTTTTAACAATGCATGAAAGCAGACCTAGCAATGACTAGCACTTAGAAATACTGACAGTATCACAGTTTTCCTAGTAGCTCAGGCACAAGGACCACTAAATTACAAGCATGAAGAAATGGTACTTACCTGAGCACTTGAGAGGGAAGAACTGAGGGCTGACTACAGGGTCTTGTTTGTTTCTTTGTTTGGTTGTCTTAATATCAGTTTAGGAAAACCCAACTCAATTGTGTTGGACTGACTAGAAAAAACATGCTTAACTGCTGATATGTTTAATTTTGCTTACAGGTCTTTCTGTCAGTTCATTAAAGTTATGCCTGACAAGCCAAACAGCATGTCTGAGCAAACATGAAAAGAAAAGTAATCTCTGAGCTTGCCCTGAAGTTTCTGACTCAAGTCAAAATCTTCTCTATTAAAGAGATTTGCATAGTATTAAAATAAAAATGCATACTATAAAGTTGAATATACTGTACTTTGGAAATCTCCAATTCAAAAGATACAGGCAATCAGGGATACAGAACATTAAGAAGGATACCAGAGTAGCCTTACTGTATGACGGCCACTCCTGAATTTTTAAATTTAAGAACTACACACATTTTAAACTGAAATATAAATACACAGAAAGCCTTTCTGACAAGTACCAAGTAAAATATAAAGAAAATATATGAAGATAAAGGGTCTTGATTAATATCTTAAAAGTCATTGTTTATAATTATATCCTTAAACACCTCAGGTCTTACCTCCCCCTTTCTTTTCAAGCTTCTAACAGGAGAGAGAGAAAAAAAAGTGTTTCCTCTTTTCTATCAGACCGCGTGAAAAATCGGTTCTTTGGCCACGTAACAGAGTGAAAACCTGGCTGTAAGTGAAAGTCTAGAGCACCATGTTCTTTAATTCAGTGATGGGGACCTTCATTAGATTATCTCATAGCTAGGGGACAAGACACTGCAAAAGCCAAATGATACATCATTAAATTATGTTTTCTTCCTCTCCAGGCAAAGAGCGAGTATAGCATTAGATTAGTTTGCAAGACTAAAAAGAAAGGGAAGAAAAGGGCTCTGTAACACGTATCAGAAGTGACAAAGCTAATACAATTTTTAAAACCCATTTATTTATATTATCAGGTATAAGCAGTTATTTATGCTAATTGTGGAACCTTGGATGTAATATATAGCCCAAAAGAATTCCCGATCAGTGCATGCTTCAGTGTTTTATGATCTCCGTTGCACATGCCTAGTGAAAGCCTGCCACTCTGCAACAGAGGAAGGAATTACTACAGTAAAACCACAGTCAGACTTTGCTAAAAACTGTCCTTTTTTGATATGACACAGAAGCAGCTGAGTGTTTTAAGTAATGGATAGGTTTGGGTCCCACAGTCTAGTAACAGTTATTCTAACTGTCTTTCACAGTATCTTCAGGGAGTCAGAAATATGAACCACAGGAACACTCCCCATAAACTGCACTGAAACAAATGACACTCCCCTCAGCCAGTTACCCACAGTGATCTCTATCCACCATTATGGGAAAGGCTAGGCTTACTTTATCTTTCTGCTATAAACTTGAGTTAGTTACATGTTCACCACACTGACATCCCAACATCTTTTGATCTTATTATGTCATTATTGCCCCTATGCAAAAATGTGTATTTCAGTGCATAAAAAATATCCCTTGCTACTGACAAATCAAAGTATATTAACCCGGGGAGCTGAGACCGCCACGCACACCCAAACACCCCTTTCGTGACAGATCTCTGTCATCAGAAAACGAAATATCCAAAACTCAATAAACATTTCACACACAGTGACACTTCTGCAGGAGCATATGCCTCCCAACACTGCAACTTCCAGCACCATTAGCAAGTTACTTCCCCAACTTATTTCCTACACACATACCATGCCCAGTGCCTCTGCTGAAACTACCACGTTCACTGGAACTGGCTGAGCTCTTAGTGAAATGTCAGAGCTTGGTTATAAATCTGTGTAAATGCTTTTATTCTGCGCTGCTTTCATGTTAGAACAGAATGCACATCAAGGTCACTGTAAAAGATTGTCGTTTTCAGGCTCATACAGAGCACACCAAGGAAATCAATAAAAGCAAACTTAATTAACTGTCTGAAGTTCTGTCTTCTCTCAAACCTGCCCAGAATTTACATCTCTATCCCCTGAGTTTCAGAGACGGGTGTTTCATAGATATGGGAAGGCTTCTTGGCTAACACGCTATCAGCACTGAAAGGTGAACTGGAGAATTCATTCTTTGCGGTGTGACAGGTCTGATCCGAGCTCTCTGAGTTTTTAGCAAGAGATTACAGCCCCATGGGCCTCCTCCTTTGAAGCAGAGTTCCTTCGAGAGCAGAATTAGTCCCCTGCCTACAACCTGTACTCCACAGACTGAAGTAAATCACAGTCAACTTTTTGTTGCATTGCAATGTCAAGTACAGTCATAAATATCCACAGGCTAAAAAGTAAGCAAAACAAACAAGGCTGGGCAAACCATATCGTCACGGCAAAAGCACCTCAAAGAAACTCACCAGGTAGGGCACAAGAAAGTTAAAGGCACAAACGTAAACTCTGGGTTCACTACCTTAATCCAAAAGGGGGTCTCAAAGGTTAACACGCACCCTGCCTCTCTCCTACAAGAAGCGCAGATGGACAGCAATTAAGACTCCTGCAATTTAGTTACAGCTCAGCACAAAGGAGAAGGCATTTTATCCTAACGCTGTAGGAAGGCACCATCTCTCACCGCGGACGAAGAGCGAGCAGCGGGACGCCGCGCTCCCCCCCGGCTGGGCGCCGCGTCCCCGCGGCCGGCTCGGGCAGAGTTGGAGCGGGGCGCCCTGCAGCCCCCGCCACCACCCCCCGCACCTCTGCGCCTGAAAACGGCCGCTGGCGCCGCCGACCATCCTCCCTCCAAACCGGGAGCGGGCGACCAACAGCTGCACAAAATAAAAGTCACTCGAGCCGAAGGTAACGCAGCGAAGAGGGCGGCAGAGGAGCACTTACTTGCCTGTACACCGCCGCCGGACGACCTCCTCCCAGCCGGTGAGACGCTGTGCCGCCCGTCCTCCTCGGACCGCTATTTCCAAAATACTTCCACAGGGCGCCGGCACATCTCCGGGCTCATCCGGAACGCGCAGGGAGCCCGGCCGCCGCACCCCCCAGCCCGGTGCCCATGGTGCCAGCCACAGCCCCGGCCACTGGCGCCACTTCCCGCCGGCGCTGCCTCGGGGGCTGCCCGCCGGCTAACACGGCATCGCACCCAGCCGCCGCCACCGGCTCAAACTCCGCCGCCGCGCCGAGGGGGAGCGTGGGGCTCCCCGCGCCCTTCCTGGAGACGGAGCGGGGGCGCCGGGCGGGGGCGTGCGGGCAGGCAGCGCCGCCCCTCCGCGGCGCCGAGCGGCCAGGCGAGGCGAGAGGAGGCGAGGCGAGGCGAGGCGGCGCGCCACCGCGGCCGCAGCCAGCCGCGGCGATGCCCGCCCCGCCCGGGACCCCCGCCCGCCCCCCCGCCGCTCCCGGGGCGCTCCGTAACACCGCCCCGCTGCCGGCGCCAGGAGATCCGGTGACGCGCAGCCCTCCCCCAGGGCCGGCCCCCGCGGCGGAGCGGTGTGAGCGGGCGGCGCCGCGGCGCGCCGGGGGACGCCTGACGCGGGCAGCGAGAGCCTCGGCGGGGCCCGCCGGGGGAGCGGGGCCCTTGCACCGCGCCCGGCGGCCGGCGACCCCCGGCGGGCGGGGGCAGCGCGCCTCCGGCCTCGGCGCTGCTGGAGGCGCTGGAGCTGGCGGCCCGCCGGGGGGCGGCGGTGTGCCCCCAGGCCGCGCAGGGGCGCGCTCGCCCGGAGCTCGCGGAGCTCTCCCCGGTCCTGAGGAGCCGCGGTGCCGGCTGCACCCCGCGCCCAGGCGGGAAAGTTGTCAGCCCCCTCCCGCCTCAGGGAGCCTCCGCTCCTGCTCAGCTTCCCCGGCTGACGTTCCTCCTGGCTGCGTGCCTGGGTCCGGCTGGCCGCTCGCCAGGGAGGGCACACATCGCCCCGCGCTGGGAAGGCATTCGGTGCCGGTTTTGCCGCTGGGCCAGGCGGGCTTGGCGCGGCAGGGGCGCTGCCGGTGCGGGCGCGACCTGCTCCCCGCCGCCTCCCAGCCCCCAGATCGGGCCACGGCTCCGCGGCCCCTGCCCCGCACCGCAGCACAGGGAGCCCCGCTCTCCCCAGCTGCCTCGGACAAGGCGGGGGCACAAAGGCAGCAGAGGGGTCTGTGGGGTGTCCCCCCCGCCTCCCTAAAGCCCTGCGGGGGCCTCCCCCACCCCCGCACGCCCGGGCCTCTCGCAGCAGCACACGGTGCCCCGCTGGAGACCACCCCGCAAGCATCGCCCTCCCCGTCGGGCTGCGCTGAAATGATAGAGGTTAACTAGCAGGTCGGAGAGACATACACGCACGCCCGTATATGTAGCACACATACATATATGTATGCACACACCGCATACGCGCAAGCCGGGACCGCCAGGCACCCGCCCGCCTCCGCGAAGGCTGCGGGGGCGGAGGAGAATTAACGCGGGGGGAAAGGAGAAAGAGGAGCCCGGGGCAGCCTCCCGCGGAGCCGCCGCACACGGAGCCGCCCCTCGGCAGCGCGCCCCTGCTCGCGGGCTGCGGGGAGCAGCCGTTCCCGCGGCGGGGCCGGAGGCGGACGGGCCCGCAGCGGGTGCGGAGCGGCCTCGCTGCCACCCGCCAGCGCGGGCAGGGGAGTCCCGCTGCAGCTCGGTGCGGGGCCGACCCGTCGGGGTGCTCTGCTAGACTGGGGGGGGGGCAGGGGGACCGGCCGTGGCCTCGTCCGCATCCGCTGGGGCCCGCTTTAGCTCTTGGCAGTGTTTTCCTGTAGTCAGGCGGAGGATGGTCAAAATTAAAAGGCCAGTAAAAGGAGACTGGGGTTTGCTTTTCTGTAGCTCCTCTGCCAGCCCTTTTTCTCTGAACTCATTTAGGCTTCTTGGAATTAAAAGTAATCTTCCTACGCATTTTAGAGTTAAAGGGTCCTCTTCCACCAAGCTGCTGCAAACCTAAGCCATTAAGGGGGAGAAGGATTTAAAAAGGCGGCTTTGTGAAAACTAAATGCAGGGACAATGGAATTGCTCTGAAGAGTATAGTTAATCGTTGAGTTGATAAATGCATGAGAACATGCAGTGATAGGTTTCGTGCCTAATTGAACATATTTGTACTTCAGTTCTCATTGAGAGATACAGATCCTTATCTTCCCCCTGTGTCTTAATACTGATTGATGTTAACAGAGTTCTTGATAGCTACCAGCTAGCCAAGTTATCTGCCCTGTTGTGGTTCTGCTGAAAGATTGAGTGGTTTGAATGGACAGTTCTCCTGACAAAATTGAAAAAATAAATGATTACAACTATACCTATATTAGGACTAGGATGATTGAAATACATGTCTGAGAAGTGAAATGAGTGAAACGTAATGAACCAAAAACTCTACAAAGTCAAACACAGAAGTGGAACTGTAACCCTACTTGTTCATGCCCTGCTGAGAAAGCCGACGCTCAACCCTTGAGAGCAATTTTTAAACGAATTGGAAACAGATAATATTTTACATTCTTTTAACTACCTTAACTACCTACCCAGTCCCGCACTCAAATTCTAACAGGGACAACCTCCCGTTTTCATTGTTGAAGCCACCTTCATATATCACTCTGAAACCTGGGTATATATTAATTGGTAGATGCCATGTTCCCCCACCCACAGGAAGATCTGTTATCTTTTATGGAGACCTCTTTCTCTGTTCTTTGTGTCACAATGAAGAGTGGAATAGTTTAAGCAAGCAAGGAAACTTTGTTTTCACAAGAGGAAGTTGTTATAATTTTCACTGCAGGATCTTTCATACTGTTCCTACGTTTACTAGAATACATATGTGTTAGTTACAAGTTTCATTGGCAGTAAGAATGTGCTGAAGATGAACTTTATCAAACCAGGTGAAAACAGTGTGCCATATTTTTAATTATTAAACTGATGCCACGTGATTGCATAAAATAAGTGTGACTGCCAGTTTTACACACAACTAGAAGGATAATTTTATGTTGTATTTTTCTTCAGGCAGCACAAACAAAACATAAGGTTCTCACATATATGGAAATCCCATTTCAGGTCAGCTTAGGATGTAGCCAAAACCATGAAGCAACATTTAATGTCAGAGTGGGTAAGCCAGAATTGGTTTTGTGTAGTATGGTCAAAGCTAATTAAGACATTTCATATAATGAGCTGGTTGTAGGTTGGCTTCTGTTGTAGGTTCTGCAGCTTCAGCAAACTGGCACCACTCAAGTCACCAAGGATGGAGTGACAAAGGAGGAACAGTGTTAAAAATGGAACAAATTGAGGCTAAGCATGAAGATAAAATGTCATTGTTTAAAAAAAAGATGGGGATGAAAGGAAGAATGTCACCCAACAAGACAGCGAGTGACATTCTTTGTAAAACTGTATTGACTATCTATCTGCAAGAGGTCATTTGTCTTCTTTTCCCTGAGCAAAATTATTACAGCACCCAGTCTCTTTTTTTCTAGTTAAAGTATAGTTCACTTTGATTATCGGCAGTGATTCTGACATTTGGCAGCCAAACACTGGTGCATATGTCTGTCACATGTAAGCCTCACTGTGAAAGTGCTGGGAAATTAAAAGCAGAGAACTAAGGCTTTGAAAAAGTGGATGGGGAAAGAAACTATCAGTAGTAGCAGACAATTAAGATGAATATATAAGACAGATGTTACAGATGCTCTGGGGAGTAGAGGGGAGAGCCTTTTTATCCAACAGTGGGTTTTATGCAACAGGTTTTCCATGCATGTAGCAGGTCCTAGCACCTGTGGGAACACATCATGGCTCTCCGCTGCTACCTATTCTTTCCTTGGCAGAGCCTTATTCTTTATCAATTTTAAGCCATCAGCAATATGAAGCACACTTCAGTCTGCAAATGAAGGCAAGGTATACTCCTATTTTGAATATGAAAATCTGTTCCTGAAAACAGGCATGGTTCATGTTAATTGCAAGCACTTTTTTCAATGAAAAAGTGCCTTTAATAGACTTCTAGATGCATTTTTAATTATTCCAAAGTATTGAATCTCATCTACTCACATAAAAATGCTCTGTAAAAATACAGTATCAGTCTGTAGGAAGAACTTAATAAGCAGAATATCAAACAAATTGAAGTGAAATTGACTCTATAAGAATAGCATTAATCTGTTTCAATGTCCACTTTTGGAAAACATAGCAATCAGAATAGCAACTGTAACTCCCTTAAGGACAGGTCTCACACGCTTTATAATACGTAGGTCACAAGGTCATCTGGAAGCACCTTGGTACTCCCTATATTGAGTTACAAATGCAGAACACATTCCTGTTTTCTGATGACTGTATTCTTTTTCATTTCCATTCACAGACTGGTAATAATCCACACAACCAAGTCCAGAAATGTCTATAAACATATTCACCATATTTCCCCACAACTAGTCTAAACTAAACTTCAAAAAATACTTGATTTACCAGTGTCCGGCATGCTTACACAAAATAACATGTAATTTGTCACCATGGCTTGTAATCTGTAATCTGAAAATCTGACTGGGGAAATGATGGAGACCAAAATAGCCTTTCAGTCTGTGGGTGGCCAAAAAAGCTGCAGCTATAGTCCATTATATTCCTTGCTGCAGTGATCTGTTTCACAAAAGCTCTTGTCAATGCATTTAAAATTCACACTCACATAGACCCAAAGAGAGACATGGGAATTTGTTCAGACTGGAACCGAATATGCTTATACATTAAAATCCCTCTCTTCACATGTAAACAGGATATTAGCAATTCTATAAATTCTATGTGAATTTTACTTTGAAATCCTGAGCTTTTCAAATCATCTCAAAGCTTGGAGGATTTAAACCCATATACATGGAAACCAAACAGCAGAGAATCTCAAAAAAAACAAACTGTGAAGTTCAGTCTTAAATTCATTCCATAATCCCAAATTTTATACCCAGCCTGTACTTCATGTTCAGCACTGTTATTATTTATGCCTGTCTATAATTGTCTTGCGTCTCATTAATGGGTATTTTTAACCTATAAGAGAATTTGGATTAAATTATAACAAAGGATTTTAATTAGTTTCAGGGAAATTATGTATGTTATCTGCCTTAGTAACTAATTTATTAAAATCAATTATCACAAATCAAAAAAGGCAAGTAACAAATCATAGGCTATAAGTAGTAGGACCTAAGAAAATTATGAATTACTTTTTTATGTATTATCCTCAGTAAAAAAAATTATCTTTGTACTTTTACAGTTATCCTATTTCTTCACCAAAAGAAGATAAAATGGCCCTCTGGTCATTTAAAAATCAGTTTTACACATTGCATTACTCAAAACTGTTTTTTTCCATTTGGAAGCCAAATAACTTAAAAAAAGATAAGTAGTATTTGAAGATAACTAACTTACAGTCTGTAGCATTTATAAGTCTCCATAATAAAACTAAAGATCACTAAGGATGTGAAAGAATTTATTTCTGTTACCTTCATGATTTTTGAATTGGTAGTTAAAAGATGAGACAGCAGAATTCAAATATGGGATGTAATCTGCAAATAATTTAATTGATTAAAGCATTTTTAAATATATCTGGATACAGCCATAGTTTATGAAATGATTGCTATGTTCCTGGCATTAAAGATCATTAGTATGTACCTGAGACAATTTTTGTGGATGGCATAAAAGTCAGTTTTGCCCCAAAGTTGAAACCACTCTGCAAAGAGGTATTCAGGCTTAGGTACAAAATTACACCTGTTGCAGTTAATGCCTAACAGATGGGTATTAGGGCATCCTCTGCCCAGCCCGAGTGTCTGCCTGGAGGAGGATGAAGAGAGCAGTGGCTCTTTAATCAGCAAATGCTTTCAGATAGCTCAATATTTTTTTTAACACTCATAGCTCCCAGTCAGAGAAAGGGGATGAAAAGGAGCTTTTTCTGAAGCTGCCAAACAATTGCAGGGGGGAGTGTCTGCCTATGGACAGCCTTTCTGTGTGAAGCCACCACAGCATCCCTCCATACCTTCAATAGAAAGGGCAGCTGCTTTAGCTCAGATTTCCCTCCTCAGCTCCACAACAGTGATGTGGTGCTCTGTGAATGAATTTAGTGTTTGCTGTAATGCAAGGAATGCCTGCTTCATTGTAGAGAAGGGGATGTTGGTGTTTCTTGGTTTGAGGAACATGATAGGCGTATGTAATGCCAGACACTGTGCTGATGCTCAGTATACATAAGAAAGAAAGAACCTGGCCTACTTTGACCAGCCTGCAAAAAAAAGTAGTTTTCTACTACCATGCACAAGGTTTGCAGGCATGACCTACGCCTAACCCTAGGGAAAACCATATGGGCTGTGGGAGCTGCACCATTTGCTGATGTTTCTTGAAGAAACTGACCCTAGCTCAGAACTGTGTGACTTGTTGCATTTCTGCATTAACGAGTGAAATACTCCAGATCTTTAGTTACTGAATAGTCAGCATTGCTCTTCCATCATGTAGACAGTCTTGAAATTTTGGGGGTATTCCCCCTCTTCTAGCCAGGGAGTAACAGTTTACAGCTGTGAAATTGTTTCCCACACCACTGTGTGCTTCTCCCACCCCACTTTGATGCCATCTGCTGAACATGATTCTTACTCACACTGCTCCCAACAGTCCAGTTTGCTGGAGTTCTGTGACTCTGGTCTCTGCTCATCCCCCACCTGATGTTGCTCAGCCCTTTCTACTCAGCACAGCCTGTCCCTGCCCGTAGGCCATCTCAGTTAGCTGTCAGGAAAGGCACTGTTTGCCACCTGAGTGTTTTACCATGGTTGGCCAGAGGCCAAAATGGAGATGAAGGACAACAGCAGAAATAGTAAAAGCACACTTTTTGGAGGTTGTGGGTTTTGTGGTTTTTGCTTTTTATTTTTTAAACAGACTACTTCTAGTCACAGCGAACATGGTGTTATCTACTACGCCAGCCTTCCGGTGATGTTGCACAAAACCTAATGTTTGCTACTTCTTAACTCCAGTCTGATTGAAATGACATAATTAGCACAGCTTCATATGGTTGCCTTGTCCATACCTCAGAAGGAGCACACCTGGGGACTCCTCCACTTCGATGTGCTGCTGCAGAACAGGTCTTCTGAGCAGGTGGCTGCTGAGGGCTCTGTAGGACCTACACCTTCCTGGGTGGTGTCAGGGTGCTCTGAGGCTTGATGGCTCCCGGGAGACCCAGCTGGTATAGTGACAATATGAGGTCCAAGATCAATCTGTGAAGACAACCCACAGATCAGGGTCCAGTTCAGCAAGGTCCATGGCCAGGCACGGGCATGGCTGTGAGAGAACTGCAGGCAGGTGAACCTGCAATGCATGTCTGCATCCTACAGCAGCAACTGGTGGCCCCTTGGAAATGTGGTCCTGGTCCCCTGGGCAGGGGTAGGGGTCCAGAGGAGGCTGTGTGGGAACAGTAGGGACTGGAAATGACCTCAGGGCCCTCACAGTTGGCACAGATAGAAAATACACTTCACCTGTAACAGTGGTGAAGCAGTGCCTGCCACTTTTCTGAAGTAAACCTACTCCAGGACATTTCTTCCACAAAGGTTTTCTGTGCTGCATATACATCTGTACCAGATTATCACTCATTACAAAAACATGAAGGTACCAAGCTGAAGCTCTAGTTCTGATACAGCATTTCCCAAGAGCTGTTGATTCAAGGGCAATGCAAGCCCTTGTGCAGTTCCAGCACTGTTTTTTCTCACAGATGCAAAAGTCACCCACAGCATCTCATTCAGAAATCATGAAATGTGTATTTTTAAAGTAACATAAGAAACACTCATGCAAAATGCTTCTCATTTTTATACAAGGAAAACCACTTTGACATGGGACCTTTAAAGTGTTCCTTCTGAGATACAGTCAGCAGCTATGAAACCTAGGAATGAATTTGGACTATCCACCTCTACTTGTCTTTCACAGTAATAATCTGTCTTCCAAGTATTACCTCTCCATAAATGTTATATATTTCTGAAATATATTTTTTTCACAGAAATAAAATAAAGTATGGAATAAACCTGGCGTTTTTCTCAAGTTATAGATGGTATCTGCTAAAAATAAGAATGATGTCTGCATCACCTTAGTCCTGTATCAGTGCTCTGCTCTTGCTACCTGCATTATCCCCTTCCTTCCACTGGCCCAGGCATATGTGGGATAGCTTTAGCCACACTTAAAAAGCATGAGGAAAGAAAATTAATATCTTGTATATTTAACCAATCATTTTAGCAATTCCTTAATAATTGTTTCTGTGGAGGGAAAATAACAAATAACAGCAAGAAACATGTTGCAGAGTTATAGCCTTAAAATGTTGATAATGTAATTAATATTCCATTTCCTCTAGAAAAAAACATGTATTCTATTTTCTGCCATTGGTGACTTGGAAGTCGAGTTCAGATGATCAGCTTTCCTCTGAATTTCAATTGGCTGACTTTTGCAAATTCTCCTGGTTTGCGCCGACTAGCTATTCATTAGCTCATAATGACACTTTTTTTTCTTTCATTACAAATACTTGCGTAAAAATAATTAATTTATTCTGTTCTGTAAATTTTTAATTACTTTAGTGGACTCTGTTATCATAACTAAAGGTTGACTGAGAAAAGAATAATATTTAATAAAATTAAACTAAATTTTTAATATATATTTAAATATATTTTATATATGAACATCTATATATTATATCTATAAATACAAAATATTTAAATAAATTACATTATGTATTGCTTTCAGAAGAGTAAACTGACTCTTAAGTATATTGTGGTTCTATTTCTCCCTTAGTAATACCTCCTTCAAAAATTATCTGATGTTATCTGCAGATATGATGAAAATAGCCATAATTTAATATGTACTCAAATATTAATTGCAGCTTGTTCATGATGAAAACAAACCACTTGTCAGTATGCAATAGTTGAACACTGTAGTTTTTATAGGCTAATTAGCCTTCAATACTAACCTTCCATATGGGTCTCAGCTTTAAAAAAAAAAAACAAACGAAAGAGGAAGTAGACATGCATCTCAAAACAATCTTATTTTTCACTACAGGTGTTCCTGGAAGACTAAGTAGAAATGGGTCACAGTTCTATCACAAAGCTATGAAATCCTTAGCAAATCCCATCACAGGTACAGGTAGGGTTTCATGGCTATGAAATGAGTGAATTCCTAGCTTTCTTTCCAAGTGGCACTAACCAGTGAGTTAGATTTTAAGCCAATACTATTATGAGTGTTTTAAAGAAATGTTAACTCTATACTTTGCTTAATTTTTAAAAGAAAATATTGACTTAACATTTGGGATTGAGTTAACATTTTTTTTCCACAGTTAATTAATAGCACTTAAAAGATACAAACATATACCCCTGGAATTTGCATAAAGCTTGATAAAAAGGCATCAAAGATTTAAACATATGTAATGCATGCATGTTAGAAATCAAATCATTGTGAAATTTATCAGTTCTGTCAGGTCAGAAATGGGAGGAAATTTCCTTTTTATTTGGTAGGAAATGCTGTGTTGTTGATAAACTATCTCAAAATTTTCTAGAGAAATAAAATAATCAGAAAAAACTTTCACATCAGTGAAAACCTTTATAATATTTTCTTCTTTTATTCACTATAGTGAAATCAGAAGTAATTCCAAACCAGAAAAAATACGCATTTTCTTTTCTGATAAAATCGGTTTATGTTGATGCTTACTTCAAAACACAGTTCTGTCAAGCTGACTTGGTGCCACTGTGGCTCCCACCAAAATGCTTTTGATGAATTGGCTTTCCTGCAACTGAACCATTCTGCCAAAAGAAAACCAACAGCCAAAACTAAAACCAGTCTAATTCTGTTTATAACAGAAAGTCTATGTACTAGTCTATGTACTGCTCATGCAAGCTGTTTTGACTGATTGGCATCTGTATCCAAGCTAGTATTGATGGACGCTGATATGTATCAAAGCTTCTCTGTGCCCTTGTATCAAACTGGCAGCTAGAGCAATCACGTGCAGCAGCTCCCGTACAGAAGTTGATATACAGCTGCCAATAGATAAATCATTTACTTTCAACACCTGTGCTGGCTGCTTCCTAGAGGTTTTATATTAGCATGCTGAATCCTCTCTGCCGAGAGAAATTACTGTTAACCTGAAGCCATCTCATGGACAGAGGGACACATTCTGACAAACTGAAATACTGGGGGCGGGGGGGGGAGGGGGGAAGGCAAAGCTGAAATATGGCAATTCTGGTTATAAAGCTTCTTTCTAATAAAAAGAAAGATGTTCAAGGAACGGCCACATACATAATATGCTCTTTGTATTCTTCCTGATACACCAGGCAAAAGGCTCTGTCTGGCTTTTATGGTTCTTGTCTAAATTACGGTTTTTGCTTGTGGCTTCCTCTGGTCACAAAATGGTTTAATGCTCCTGGATCACAGAGAAGAATCACTTAGGACATACTCCACAGTCTCTTGTGATTAAGTACTCTATTAAAACTACAACCCAGATGTGAAGATCCTGTGGAAAGACTCCAAAGACTGACATTCGGAGTTAAAAAGGATCTTAGAAAACCTCTTACATCTGTCTGGAAAACTCAGATTTATTCCCATCGACCCTCCTGAACCTGATATTCTAGTCTGGGCAATCATCCAAGATCTTTCATGAAACTGTGTTCCCCCAAGCCTCCTTGATATTGCTAGCTCTTAGATAATGGGGCTTAAAGTCTCAAGACACCCTGAGCTCTTTCAAGCCTGAGCTATTCCCATGTTACAGGCTTCACTAAGCTGCATGCTGTTCAAATAGTAACAGCTCAGATGCTGACTTCAGTCTGATTTCTTTTGATATCAGTCAGTGAATCTCTCCTGTCCACTGTTGCTCATTCAGAGCATGAAAATATGAACATTTATTTACATGTTCTACCCAGCTATGCCTGAGAGTCCAAGAAGGAAACAGCAATAGTACAACAAAGAGCTCTTCACAGAGCTGGGAACAACAGTGGTAATATTTTTTAATGGCAGATGGTGAGGGTCATGGGGAGCTGTGTGCATGCATGCACATACACAGTACAAGTCCTTGAAAATCAGCAGTCAGGGCTCTACTGTTCTGAATACAGCTAAATACTGTAGTTGTAAAAGAACTCTGAAGTACTGAATGCTAATTTTTTTTTGTGTTGATCTAGCTAGGTGTCTTTAGTTCACACGTAAATAATAAATAAAGATATTACTTAAAAAAATGTACACAGCATAAATCAGGTTAGACAGCTGAAGAAAAGACTTTTTGTTTCATTGATCACAGCACCAGTGTCAATTTATGTAATCTATGTATTATAAATCCATGCACAAATGTCTTTCAAAAAATCAAAATGCCACACAGAACAAATGAAGTTGGAAATGTTGAGAGTATGTGGAGTTCTGATAGAAAATGTTGCTTAAAAAAAAAGTAAAAAGAAAAGATATTAGACTGATGGCTCTTAGGGGCACATTCTTTACCAGTGATGGCAATCCTGCCTGCAGGGTCTGGTGGGTAGCCCCCAGCAACTGTGAAGAACGGACTTTATTGCATAATCTCAGGATTGAGACATCTCTGATTTAAGAACTAGTAAAATCTAAAAAAAAAAAAAAAAAAAAAAGACAGAATTACTCATTCTTTTCAAACTTCAAATTCTATGTTTTTTAAGTGTTTATAACAACTTATTTTTATTTATAAAATGGCTTTTGAAAGCAATGTCTGCTCATAGTGTGTGGCACTGATGTAGCTCCATACAGGTGTGTCTTAAATGAGAATTAGTACTTTCAGGTTACAAACTGGACATTCATTTCGGATTATCACTCAACATTATTACTGTGTAGTTCATAAATTAATCCCACCAAATCCATCAAAGAAAAAAAATCCTGAAAAATCACAATTGCTACTATTCCTCTAAGTCAGTGGTATGAAAGACCTTTTATCAATTAGAAATTTTACAGAAAAGTCAAGGTTTCTTAGAGAGTTCCCTATAGTAAAAGCATTTCCAAAAGAAACAATACTCAGTGTGGGTTTAGTGTAACAGCATGTAAAACTGAGCAAAGAAAAGAAACTGTTCCATGACTATGTGTGGACTAGAATGTATAAATTGCTGCATTAATGTTTTTTTACATGCTAAAAAGTAAGAGAGAAATCTATATTTGTTTCTACGATTTTGATTCAAAGACTACTAGAGTCAATGGAAATTATTCTCCACTTATACATAATTGCCAGATTGTCTGGATGAGGGAAGTATTAGTTTACTGATCTGTTTAGTTTGGGGATGAAAAACTTGATCCTACATTATCAAGAAGAGGGGTTTAACATGAAACTCTCACTTCTCATACTATTTCTCTGATTACCAAATGTGCTGGGTTTGGCTGGGATGGAGTTAATTTTCTTCGTGCTAGCTAGTATGAAGCTCGTTTGGATTTGTGCTGAAAACAGTGATAATAACAGAGGGATGTTTTGGTTACTGTTGAGCAGCTGGCACAGAGCCAGGGCCTTCTCTGCCACTCACCCCACCCCACCAGTGAGCAGCCTGAGGGGTCACAAGGAGCTGGGAGGGGACACAGCCGGGACAGCTGACCCCAACTGGCCAGAGGGATGTCCCAGACCATGTGTCATGCTCAGCATATAAAGCTGGGGGAAGAAGAAGGAAGGGTGGGGTGGGATGTGTTTGGATTGATGGCGCTTGTCTTCCCAAGTAACCATTACTCATGATGGAGCCCGGCTTTCCTGGAGGTGGCTGAACACCTGCCTGCCCATGGGAAGCGGTGAATGAATTCCTTGGTTTGCTTTGCCTATTAAACTGCCTTTATCTCAACTCATGAGTTTTCACATTTTATCTTTCCAATTCTCTCCCCCATCCCACTTGGGGGGAGTGAATGAGTGGCTATATTGGGTCTGTCTGAGCCCCTTAGCACCCTCCTCGTGCTGCGCTTGTGTTGGTAGCTGGAAAGGTGGTGATAACGCACCAGTGTCTTGGCTACTGCTGAGCAGCGCTCGCACAGCATCAGGGCTGTCTGCCCAACCTTCCCCCCATCTTCACCAGCAGGCTGGGGGTGGGCAAGATCTTGGGAGGGGACATAGCCAGGACAGCTGACCCAAAGTGACCAAAGGGCTATTCCATGCCATATGATGTCTGCTCAGATATAAAGCTAAGAGAAAGGAGAAGTGAAAGAGAAAGGCAGTTGTTATTTATGGTGTTTGTCTTCCAGAGCAACCACTACGCGTACAGAAACGCTGCTTCCCAGGAAGTGGCTGAACATTGCCTGAAAATGGGAAGTAGATAATAACATCTTTTGGTTTTCCTTTGCTTCCGGCATGCGCAACTTTTGCTGTTGTTTCATTAAACTGCCTTTATCTTGACCCACAAGTTTTTCTTCCATCTTATTTTATTCTTCCCTCTGCCTTCCTGCTGAGGAGGGGACTGATAGAGCGGCTCGGTGGGCACCTGGTGTCCAGCTAAGTTCAACCCACCACAATGGCTCTCTGTGCCTTAGCTGCCAGCTGGGGTTAAACCATGACACCAAGCAACATACTTCTGTTTCAAAAAGATCACATTTATAGTCAAAATGAACATTTCAAAATAATTTCAATTAGCAAAAATGTCCACTTCTTCCAAAGTGGATGAAAACAAATCCCCAAGTCTCAGAAGCTGCTGTGAAACAATTGTTGTCAGCTCTGCTGTTACCCACAGGGGGCTTTGGATCAGACCCATTATCCCTTTAATCTCTTTATGTCTCTCCCATGAGCAAAGGACAAAAATGAAAATGGAAAGCCCTATGCATCAGTAACTTAGATCAGCCTACTGAGTTAGTAGCTAGAACAGTAAAATATCACTGCTCAACTTCTCCTTCTACCAATATAGCAAGCTGTGCTATGCTCTGTCAGTAGATAATGGGAAAAGAGAACATAAAAGGAAACCAAGTAGGGGAAAAATAAAAAGGAAATAATATGTGAATACCTATTTTCTTTTAGAAAAAAAGTATTAAATATATTTATAAGATTGTACCCCTCCTTAGTGGCAAACTATGTAGAGCTGGAAGCAGTGCTGCTATCTTCTAGTACCCAATATTATTTCCTAAAAATCTACCAAAAAAAAATGTTAAGCAAAGCAAAACATTAGCCAACTCTGCTTTGGAACCACTTGAGAAAGGCAGGAGTACCCTTCATCTTTCACAGTGGGACGGCGCTGGTTATCTTCTGGGGGGTTGGTAGCCACTATAACCATGCCTGTAATTTAGTGTCCTAGCTCATTGGTTTTTGTGTGGGAAATGCTGGTAAGTATCTGTGGGGGAACTGCAGACAGAAGTTTTGCATTTTGTAACATTTTTTATTCTTAAGAATCTAAAAAAATTGTATGTCTTAGCTATACACACATGTATAAACTAAGCCACCTGTGATGGTGAACGTGACTGTTACACTACCTGTTAAGTTTTGGTACGTAATTTAATCACTGCAGTAATTCCTTAAACTTAGAAGATTAAGTGCTTCCAGATCACACAGCAGAAAGTATAGTAAGTACCGATTTCTTTTTAATGATAATCATTGTGCTTTTATTAATTTTATATTGACAGGCAGAGAAAGGAATGTGAATGGCTGTATCAGGAAACTGGGAAATTGCTACTAGCATTCTGATAACAACAGTCACAACTGCCTTGTTATTCAATTTCAAAACCTGTAAGACAGCAATAGTGTCAGTGTTCATCCTTAGATAAAGGAATTGTATGTACAGAATACTCTAGAATTATTTTTTCCTGGGTTTTTTTTAATACACACTATAAATATGCTCACCTCTTGATCTACCTGGTTCAAAATGTTAACAAAAGTAAAGTTGTCCTGCTGTTTTGCCAGAAAGAGTAATTTTAATTCAGATATCATCAGCGATATCTGTTGTCTAATAAATGAGAAAATAACCAGTATTATACAAGTCTTTTTAGAAAGAATTTGAATCTGATTGAAGCCTCTCTGTAGATAAGGATTTTGTGTATTGGAAAGTACAAAGTGATAATGAAACAAATAATTCAGTATCTGTAGACGCAATAGGAGCAATAAATAAGTAATATCACCAGGAGAAAAATGTGCTTTTTTTGACTATGCATTTTGCCCACAGCTTTAAGCAATATGTGTGCTATCAGAAAACATTTTTTTTCTAATGAATAATATTGATCTCTATCATTATAAAAGCCAGTCAGGATGCATACGCACATGCACACATACATACACAGACAGCCATACACATGGGTGCAGCTCTATATGTAGTGTTCATGCACATAGATGCAGAAAAGTCTATGAATTACATATTAACCCTACACATGTTCAAAATCTTTTTGGTCCTTGAAAAAAATATTCCACGTACCATTGTTCGTAGATGTCTGAATTATCTTGAAGTTACACTGACAGCAAATGAGGTAGACCAAACCCCTTGACTCTTGCTTTTACTGCCTTCTGCTTTAGCTCTGTAAAATTGATATTGCGTTCACGAGGTTTTATTGTTTCTATTTCTTTAAAGAAAGAAAAATGTCTCTGCAGTACCTGTAGACTGTCAGAGTGCTGTAGCAAGTGCACTTAGGCTATGTCTAGATGGCACAGCAGATGAACATCCTGACATGCCTGGGGTTCCAATCCTCCAACACCCTGATCACAGATGCGTGATTCTGCTCCCCCTGGCCTGATCACCCACTTGCTTACCCATGGAGATGAGGATATAGGGGAGGGAGAGAAGGAAAATAGGTTGATAGTGCACTTCTGGCTCTGGCTTTGATATTCTCTGTGGTCCTGCAGTGCAATATAGTCTTGGAGACTCTTCTAATGCCCACTGAAGACAGTGGGAATTTTTCAAGTAAACACCTATCTCAAACTCCCCATATGACAGTAGAGGTTATAGAAAGAAAAATGCTAACAATATTTAACTGAGGAAAAGTACACTTATGCTAAACCACAAGTACTCAGATTGCCTTCGGCTCTGAGAATCGTCAGACTGGTTTAAAACCAATATCTGTATTTGTTATGTCATACATATTAAAAATTGTATTATTTCCATAGGTCTTTTATTTTGACTATCTACAACAAGCTAAAGCTTGGACTTGGAAAAAACAGCGAGGCAGAAACTTGAAATATGTAAGTCATACTCACACAATATAATTCAGTTTCACCAGATTAAAAATTTCAAATGAAAGTTTGTTCCACTGATAACTTTATCTTACTATCAGTACAATAGCTTTTATAGAACTAACAGAGTGGGTGATAGACTAATTTCTGAATGAAAATTATTAATTTATCTAATTTCAAATCCCAGTGGTGCCCAGAATAGCCTGTACTAATCCATGAAGTGTTAAAAATTGCCAAATTAATTTCTTTCCAGAGCTTCCAGAGCCCCACAATGTATATGTCATTTTGGTCAGAATTTATACAGTTGCTTCTGTCTAGATAGTACTTAAAAACTGAAAGTCAAAATACCTCCCAACTGATATGACATTTTTTCTAGATTTAGGCCACATCTTTACAAACAGTGTTTACTATATCTAATGTCTTTGACCTGATTTGACAACTGACGTACGTACAGGGGTCTCCAGCTATCACACTGCTGCTTCATTCTATCTTTGTTAAGCAATCAAATAGTCGAATAGAAGTAAATATTAAATCCAGAAGTGGTCTTTTTCTCAGTTTATTAGTTATGCAAATTCTGAAACTGCTGTGACCATTCATGTTCAATAATTAAAAAAAAAAAATGCTAATCTTCTGTTTCAGGACAGGTCTCTGAACAATTCCAAATGGAACAATATTAAAAAGAGAACACAATCTGATTGATTAAAACTTCTCCAGTGACATGAAGCAGCTTGACTGAGCATGGTTTATGACTTTATTAATGCAACATATGCACTATTTTAATTTCAAATGCACTGTTTTAATTTAGGGGAAGGCTTTTGTAGTAAATAGGAGTCCCTAGGTACTTACCCACAAGGCTGCTTAGAGCAGGCTGCCTAGATTACACAAGGATAGTGTGCGTCTCCGTGCCTGGAAATACTCCTTTTATTAGTGCAACCAATTAAAACTCAGGTACTGCGTGACAGCTGTGGAAATTGTTAATAATTAGAAATCAGCACATGACTGCTGTATCTTGAGTCTGATCCCTGTACAGTCATACTCAGCTTAAAGGTAAAGGAAGAAGAAGGAAGATTTGATTTGAACTCATTGCCTATGGGAAAATGGTGGTGGAAGAAGATGAATAGTATGTTTCTTCCTTGGGGACTTGTTGGTAGTTGTATTACAGCCGACACTGGAGCTGTCAGATAAATTAATCATTAGGAATTCAACTTCAGGACAGGAAGTTTTTCTGCAGATGCTGAATAACCAACACATGCCAAAAAAGTAGATGGCACTAGTTGTAAGTGGCTATAAGCTTCTTTGCATGAGCATAGAAGACATCACAAGATGCCAAGTACCAAGTGGAGTGATGTGGATGGGAAAGTATAACTGCCTTTGGTACAAAAAGATATGCCTTCCCGTAGAATCCTTGTCCTTTGGATTTTTGAGTCCTTGTCAACAGACATAATTACAAATACATGTGAATCCATTTCTGAACCACAGTAGTTTACATTGTTACGGTAAGAACAAACCCCAAGATTTGTAGGATTTGGAACTACAATGGCTGCTTTTCTTCTAGTAAAAATGGCAAACTGCCATGAAATTTAGTCTTGTTTAAGGTACCAAATGGTTCACTTTCAAAGCAGAACATAATTATCTCACATTTACTGGAATTTCTGGCATGAAGTAAACCCAAAAATACATATACAAATTTGGATTAAATATGCATAAATGCCTACAATGTGAAAAACCATTCCTTACAGCAATCCATCTTGCCAACATCTTTTTAAATTTTTGCTCATATACATATCTAGTGGATCATAACAGAGGTTGACAGCAAGGCCAGGAAGCACTGGGAGAATTCTAAGGAGGAGAAAAAACCAAACAAAATCATCCCATTAAAATTGTAGGAGATAACATTATTTCTCACAAGTGGTGAAAGGTTAGTTGAGCAATAATTACTCGACAGTAAAAGCCAGATTACTTTCAAGTGCAGTTACATTTCACATACTTAACTTTGAAAGCAAAATACCTCAGCAGTAGAATCTTAATTTCCTTCATTACTTCAGGGAGGGCAACTCACCAGTTTCTATGCAAGATTTGGACCTCTGTGTTCACAACTATAAATGGAATTACTATTCACTAGATCACAGAAGCCCACCTCCCATTTCTTTGCCCTGGGTGCATATTAAGAAGGGAACACAAATAAACATACTATTATACTATTAAAAATATCCATCAATTATACAGTGATTTTCAAACAAAGTCCTTGAATGCCCTCTTTGGAAGGACAGGCAAGTATGATTAAAGCTAAGCAGAAAATATTTTTCCTGTGTTTCCAAAATCTAAAGCATGTGAAAAAGCTTGATTTTTCACATTGCCTAAGGATGTGAAAAACCTTAGTGCAAGGCAAAGTACTTGATGTCCCACATTGAAGACGGTAACCCTCCTCGAGAGTTGGCTGACTATACTGAGGGACTTCCTCAGAACTGAAGTACCATATCAAATCTGAAGAACTATGGAATGCGATGGGAGTGTGATCTGAGGTGGTCTGGTAAACTGACACTTTGTAAAAATAAAACACTTTGTGAATTCAAACCCAGGTTTTCTTTATTTTTCCCTTGACAGCTATGAAAGTAGAGGATTGTGAATGCACCGTTTCATGCCAGTATAAGAAACCGGTTCATCAAGATGTTAGAAGTAACAGACTCAGTCCCATGGTAGTTATGCTGAACAACACAATTGCAGCTTGTATCTATGGATGTTACTAATCTGTGGAAGAGAATTTTATTAAATTTGTCATCTAAAGCCGTAAAGGGATTTCCATACATATTTATTTAACTAGGAGTATCTTGTTTGTTCTTTCCAGAAACCAGCAATTAGGACTACAAAAGGCATAACAGAGTGTTGGGCAACACCTGTCTGACTCCAGCGAACCAGCTACTCTGGTGATAATTGGGTATTCAGCGTGGAGCTGGTGGCTGCCAGGGCGAAATGAAGTCTGCAGGATGCAGGTGCTCTCATCTCGATGCTGCCACGATCCCATCTGCACCAGGGAGTCCACATGTTCGCCAAGGCTAGGATGAATATGTCTCAAGCTAGTACTGGCTTTCAAAAAAAAAAAAAAAAAAGACAAAAAAAAAAAAGACAAAATGGTCCTGACAACAGCAAGGTGTAGAAGGCAGCATTTGAACATGGTTTAGGTTATGGTCCGTTTTCTGCACCATTCAGTAATTTTGCTAGCAGTTTTAAACTGTTAAGGTAACGAGTCCCTGTGCAATATATGTTATCCTGAGAAGGGATACTGTATTTAGCTAAAGCATCTGGGTTGCACATAGAACATCAATGTTTTCTGGAATGAAGGCACCATGGAGTATGAAATACCGCATGGTCTTTCATATACAACCCTTCTATGTGCAAAAGCAAATAACTGTAGTAATTTATATATCTCTGTGTGGTAACATTATATTGATTGCCTTTGTACCAAAGGCATTAGAACATGAATGTTCAACAACTGCTGTTACAGTGATACCATAAAAATCTCTCTTCAATTGATTTTTCCTTATTTTTTTCAGCATTCTCAGTTACATTTTACGTGCTAACTGTTGGAAAATTCAGTTTCATTGTGATCATCTGTGTAATATTCCATGTTACTGTCTGCTAACAATGCAAATAGCTCACATTTATCATGGCCTTCCAGTCAAATCAGCAAAAATGCTGAAGCTGTAGAAATCAGTGCTCTTTCCAGATACATTTAGGAATGCTTGTCATATATCTAGTTTGCATTTCTATCACACGAGGATTTTGAAATTCTGTTGGCAGCTATAGATCTGATCTATTGCTGTGTATAGATGTTCACATATAAGTGTTTCGATGTGAAGGTATTAGGTGTCCTGAAAACAGTTCTAAGCAAAAGAATTTATTAGAAAATTTGACTTCTACAAGCAAGCAAACAGGAAAGAGGTTGAGTCACTGGTCTTAATTTTAGCACAAAGTCTTGCTATCCAGGAAAGGCAAGAGAAGATTTTGTGTGTAGAAAGGATGGGGGGAAAGAGAGGACTTAAAGCATTTTCTGAAGAGTTGAAATATGAATATGCTTCTATACCTAACATATGTATCAAGAATGAGAGCCAATCTGGCTGAGAAGATGACATAAGGTAATATGCTGTTGAAAATACCACAGAATGAAAAGCAGGAATAATGATCAGTCAGTCACCTAGCAATAGTCCAGACAAGCAAAAAGCAACCATGAGCACTGATAATATGCCACATACCTCATGTTATGCCTATGTTTCTCATTTTGTTTATTTGTGCATCACCTATTTTTCTTTTTCTGATCCTGTTTTCTCCTTGGCGTGCTCTGTATGAGACCACCTGGTTTCAGATGACTTTTTGACCCTGTGTACAACTTTCCTTTTTGCTTGAAGTCTTATGGCAGTGATGAAAATGAAGGAAAACATTGAAACGTAAAAATATTTTTTTTCCTCTTTACAGAAGGTCAGTAACTGCCATGTAATGGAAGGGCATGTTCTAAACCAATTAGTCTGCTGGACTTCAGTGAGCCTGGGTTGGGTTCTGGAGGCTAACATCCACGTTTTAAAATGCAACTTGTTCTTTTTCTTATATTTCATGTTACAAATTTTGTAAGTCACCTATCTTGTATTTTAAAATTACAATGTTCTGCAAGACACCTTCCTAACAAAACCAGCAAGAACAGGTAAATGCTGTTTTAGCCTACAGGTAGAGCTAGCAGCATGACAGGAGATGCCAGAATTTTGCATGAAGGTATTTCTAGGTTCTTTTTTCATCTGTAACCTTAATAGAGGCAGTGTATTTTGTATTAATTTTTGTATTAAATGTTAGACTTTAAAATAAAGTATACCATTAGATAGTTATAATGTCAAAGCCTAAGAACTCTAAAGGGACTACTAGCTGAGACATGGTCTTCTTTTGAGCTTCCTTGTATTGCTGCAGAGCAGATTACTGCAATAGTTCCATCTGTACTTTTAAGCAGTGGCTTACACCAGTGAACAGTGAGAAAAGGCACATTCTGCATCATCTCCACTGTTTCCAGCAGCCTAAGGTAGATGCATACTACAAGTTATTTAGCTCTCCAGCATATTTTGTAGGTCCTGGTCACAAGATTATTCATGATAGTTTCACTCCCACGATCTCTTTTAATATGAAGCAACAGTTCCTACCAAAACAAAGCTCACAGAGGACCCACTGTCAAGTTCTCACTGTCTGCACAGCCCGGCGGAGGATCTGGTCCTGGAGAGGGCATGTGAGTACACATGCTCTTCAGGACGTGACTTCAAAAGATAGGCAACAATATGCCCTAGTGACCTCTGTAAAAACATTATCAACAGCTCTGTTTCCCATTATTTAGATCACAAACTAGTATATTTCACAGCTCTGAGTCTCTTAAAGATAGTATGGTAAATGATAATGATAATAATAATAATAGCACCAGTAATACTTTTTTTTTTCTTGTTTTTCTTCTTTTTCTTGTTGTTGTTGTTATTATTATTAGTAGTAGTAGTAATTAAAAATCTTTTTTTTTCCTTCTCTTTATTTCTGGTAGGATAGACATACTAGGCTGAAGAAACCCAAGTGTAATTAAGCCTTGATCTTCAAAGTGTTTTACTCTTTTGGCAGACTGGTCTCTTCTGCAGATTTCACTATGGCTGGAATAATGTCTCTTCAGCATCTAGGCCATTTAATCACTCCCCTCAAAAAATATGATTTTATATAAGTATCTCACTGAGGCAGCTAAATATATGCTTGTTCCTGTTCAGACAACTCAGTATTGAAGCAAATAAGAATATTAGGACACTTTGTTGGCATAAATTGTTCACTAGTCTTTGATCTCCCAAGGTGACCATACACATAATGTTCATAATATCATGATTTTAAGCCTCAGTTATATGCTATTATATAGTGGATAGTGTAGAGTTCATCATGAGTGTGGCTGGAGTTTCCTGAAGTCTACAGCCACCTCTTGTAGTCTACTGTTCATGGTATTGTAGGACAGTCCAGGTTGGAAGGGACCTCAAAAGATCATCTGGCCCAACCTTTCATGGGAAGGGGAGCCTGGATGAGATTATCAATCACCCTGTCTACTCATCTCACTATTCATTATTCACCTCAGTGCCCAATAATGCAGGATATATCCTAACAACCAGAATATACTAAGCAATAGTTCTAAGTCTCACTTGCATCCCATATTTTTAAACATAGGTTTCTGTTTTGTTGTTGTTATTTTGTTTAATTGTTAGTTTAAGTTTATGGGGCATATAAGTGCATGTTTGACCTGATTATCATGGGTGAGAAATAGCTGCAGTTCAGAGCTGTGAGTTCTTGGCTGACCTAAGTCACTTCCATTTAATTTATATGCCTAGACTCAGAGGTAACTTTAAAAGCTTAAGCTCTATCCTCAAAATTATTTTTTATCAAATACATTAGCATCAAACTCAATACAGTACATCATCAACCCCTTTTAAAACATAAATTATTGAAAGCTTCAAGTGAGTCAGAGTAATTCGCACTTTCAACTGCAGCATACTCAACTTTTCAAAACATGTTGAATATATTTCAGTTGGACTCACTATGGCAATGCCTGAGGCTTTGGTAAAAAATCATGATTACAAGATATAAATGACACTGATGAATTCACTGGCTGAGGTGACAGGCTGAAATGAAGAACAGAGGTGAAATTTCAAGATGTGTAAGGCTTTTACATTTTTGTCTGTGTCTATTGATAAATCTATAGGTTAAAATAACAAATAGCATTTCCAGGAATTATGCAAAAAGAGATCATCTCCTATCTCCAAGGTTATAGCAAAATATTCAGAAAATCAGAGAAGAAATTAATTATAACTATTAGCTCCATTGAATTCATTAAATGGTCAAGAACAGGAAATTTAAACGTAATCCCAGACAGATTCTCTGTGTACATGGGGCCTGATTTTTAATTCTGTTACAGGAATAAGTCCATGAAAGTTAATTGTTGAAACTGAATATGGTTATTAATCCTACTCTCCTCAACTTACTGTACTCTTACACATGTGATCATGTGAGGAATTAAGTATTTGGGGACTTGAAGATAGAGTGCCATGTGATGTCTGGATGTCATAAACATATTTCACTAATGGAAAAAATAAAAACATATATATAATTTTACTTTCATGGGAAAATAGGGATAGCTGTGACATTCTGCAAAATTAGAAAGCAGCCATTTGTGGGCTATAGTGAGATATCAAGGAGAAAAGCAAAGTATCTTCCTAGAGCTTCCTTGTTTTCAAACTATGACAGAATAGAGATCGAAAAGTCTTTTGCTTCATTAAACATTGATGGTTATATAAATATGTATTTTACCTGTGTTTAAATGATGAACAGGATGACGTTAAAAAAATTATAATGCTCTGAATAAAATTCCTGTTATGGTAATTACATCTAGTATGTTACCTCATAACAAGGACTGCATTTGTGTATGATAATTTTATTTCAATTTGAGGACAATGTGAGTGTACACAAAACAACAAATAAAGAGCTATGCTTCTGCTACTCCTTCAAAAATCTTTAGTAGAAAAGTCCCCTCAGAGGAGATTCATTTTTGACATTTAATTTTTCAATTATTTCCAGATTTTCAGCTGAAGATTTTCAGTCAGCCATTCATTAGAGTGCTGAATGCTGCATGTTGTACATCAAACTTACCACTTGAAAATGTTTATCTTCATTAATGTTTCTAAGATACATTTGGAGTTTCTGCTGTAAAAATCCATTAAACAGTCGGCACCAATTTATCAGAAGCATCGAGAGTCTAAATTCCATAGGTTTGGATGAGATAATAAGGAAGTAAATATTAAGTGATTGTAATATAAACAGCTGTAAAAGTGAGTAACTTTTTCTGGTCATCCTAACAGTCCTCCCCTTAATTTCCTTCAGTCCAGCCCATAAATTTAAGCACTGTCCTAAAATAAGGTGTTGTCTTGAACCAGGGCTCAAAATTTAAAATTGCATGTTCTAATCTAGCAGTGCCTAACCCTGAATCAGGGCTGACATAAAAACTGTTCACTTTGGAGTAAGGTCCTCCTGCCTTTATGGACAGCCAAAGCAGCTGCCCAATTTTCTGGACATTACTACTATTATTTCTCATGATGCATTTAGGACAGAGAGGAAACACATTTCCCGAGTTTGCCAGAAGAGCTAGGTTTCAAGTGTTAAATCCATTTTTTAAGACCTTTTAGACATTGCCAATCATAGCAATTCAAAAATCCTCTCCTCTCCTCTCCAAATTTGAAAATGTTTTGACTATCATGAATTCTAGCAACGATGATACTTAATAACCTGCAGACAAGACTAACGACTTATGAGTCTTAGCTCAGGAACAGTTTTGGAGTCATGCCAGCTGAAGAACAAAGGACACATAGAGAATATGCTTTTGCCCTAATTATTACAAACCTTTTGTCTTATCACAGCTTGTCTATGCATAAACCTTTTTAAAACTGTACTTATTATCCACCTCTGTTCATTGAAAGTGTACTGACAATGGAAAAAAACTTATAAACGTTCTTCTACCAAGGCTACTGTTTAAATGAATTCATTGAAATAGATGCTTCCCCAATGGTGCCTGATCTCAGAATGTTATCAGGTGGTTGAAAGTAGCCTCGGGGCTATCACAGAAATAAAAGCTAAATTATAAGATTACTTCAATATCACATTATTGTCCAAATCACCCCTCACATTTTTAAAAATGATCTTTGCTTTTCTAGAAATATGAAAAAATGCAGTAGTATTACAAGAGACAGCCAAAACTACAAGACAATATTTCATATACTGAAAAGATGTTAAAAAAAAAGGGGGGGGGGGGGGGATAGATTCCTTAATAGCACTTCATTTTTGGATAAAATTTTGCACCATAAAACGTGTTCTTTGAAACAACTTGTTTCTCCCCTCACTCTTAGTGCTGCTTCATTTTAATCTGAATAGTATCTGCTTAACTTACTGCACAAAACTACAGCTTTATCTTAGTCAGTACTACAGCTGAGCATAGAAGATCTCTCAAAAACTATGATGTAGGTAATGGAGAGTAAGAGAACCTTTCTAATGAACTTTCAATCACAAGAGAATTTTCAAGAATTCTTTAAACAATAGCACTAAAAAACTGCTGTAAAACTTTCTGCTCATGTCACGCTGACATATAATTTGATCCAAGTTACATATCCTTACAATGCTTGTAATAAACATCCATTTTAAAATTGCTATGTGCGGCCAACATCTGGCTATATAGCACTGATTATATAAAATTTTCTTAAGTGCTTTAAAACAAAATTTATGTATGATATTATGGAATGTATCTTCTTGGTTTTTTATTGTGCAGAATAATCCATATCCACAGCTTCCTTACTGTATTGGCTTTATGTGAATATATTCTGTTCCTGCATTATTGTGAGACTCTTATTCTCTAATGTAAGTATTGATTTAAAAGATTTCCTTTAAAACTAATCTATTGCTTTATGTTTTAAGTGAAACAGACAACAGTCCAAAAATATTCAGAGACCACAGTGCCCTAGGTCGAGATGTGCATGTAAGTGCACAGAGTAGACACCACCTATGGAGAAACAGTTCAATTCTGAATTGTTGGAGGCAAAAAAATCAAATTTTAACACTGCAACTGGGCAAAACTGGCATCTCAAATTTGCTCAAAGTGGATACCTTTTATACTGTATTTAAATTACTGTCTGAAAATTAATATTGCAAAGGGTATGTTGCCATTGTTAAGCAAATGAAAAATGACAGTTCATGTGTCACAGGAATAGGATACTGTTCTAAAAATTAGTACCACCTATTTTTTCAAGAGTGGAGATAAAAGAACAGTAATAATAAGATGAGTTTCCCTAGATATTGCCAATATTCTGCATTATGCTTTTATGTGATAACTTTTATATAGAAGATCTTTTGACAGTATTAAACCTCCCAGGTAGTAGGTATTGCTCCCATTCTTTTATAACTGCTGTGACTTGCAGAGGGTATGGAGAGCTTTTTGTATCAATGGCTGCTCATCTTCTTCTCTGGAGCAAATCAGTGCTCTTCTTAGGGTAAATTATTCCTCACAATTTTCTCTGATTTGGCTTCCAAGGTGCCTTTTAGTAAAATGCAATTACTATCAAATGCATAAGCATGAATTTTGTAATATCCAACTTTATCCACCTAACATGTAGGTACCTTGATCTATCATAATCATGTAGATAAATTCACAAAGAATGAGGCATCTCCAAAGGACAATTTGCCTTATGCACTGTGAATACCTACCTAGGGATGAGAGGAATCACACTGAAGAGGTTCATTTATCTCCATGGAAGGAACGCACACCACTAGCGTAGATTAGGCAGCTAATTTTTAGGTGGCTAATGTTGGCGAGTTGAATACCACCCCAGGTGATGTAGTAGCATAGTAAGGTATTATGCAGTAGCTGTAACTCTTGCTGATATTACTGTTTCTAATCAACAACTAACGGTTATGATGAACCACCAGTACCACGCTAATGTATTTGAGGAGGAAATTTAGTATTACCCATATCATAAACTGCAGCCTTTCTTTTTCTTAAGGAGTTTTTCTTTGTCCTTGCTGGACTGAAATCAAAAGTGGATTAGGCCTTTCTCCAGGCTTTGTCTTTATATCATTCTTCTCCCTCCTGTATACTGAGTTGGCTTTAGATTATCCATCTTTCTACACTAGAGTGAAGAATTATTCAGAATGTAATGCAACACATAAAATAGTCTGAGATTCTTGATGAAAGGCCATATAGTTTCCCTAGTTGTACACGTTGTAACTCTTTGACTTATTATTTCCTCTGGCCTGCATCCTAGAAAAGTACAGTATGGGTACTGTATTTTGCTTTTTTCCAGGTTGACAGTCAGATCTGCTGCAGGTTACTTCATGAGAGTCTTTAATTTTTGGCAAATATTACTATTCTGTGTAACAGTAGAGTGAGATAGACTGAGCTGGAAACAGCCTGATGACAATAATTTGATATATTGTGCCACAGTGTTCTTTGTTTTACTCTGTCAATCATCTCCCACCTTTTTTTTGTGTAAGTGATGGTTTGTTGGTTTTGGCTTGGTTTTGTTTTGGGGTTTTTTTGGAGGGTTGTTTGTTGGTTGGTTTTTTTTTTTTCTTTTGTTGTTTTGTTTTTTAACATTATGTCCAAATATCCTAATTCTATGAAAGAGCACCATGAAATTAGACATGTCTTTGGAATAGAGACTATCTTACTGTTTAATGTTTTTGACAGTAATGCCCTCATCTGTGACTGAGGCTTCTAGATACTCTCCTGGTATAATTAAGACATGACAGTAGGAGCTGCTGAGATGATGCATAAGGAGTACCACCTTAGGTGGAACTGTGAAAGATGGATATTTCTATGTGAAATGGTTCCTGAGCTCTTTGATCTTGCCTCTTAAATTTGCCTTGAATCTGCAGGAAACCAACAGTCTTGTTACCTTAGCTGTGATGCCATGACAGAAGGTCAGTCTAAAAATTCCTTCCATTCAATGGAATTTACTACTCACAGGTAGTACATTACCTGAGTAATGAAGGTATTTACATTACCTGAGTGGGAGGGCTGTCCAGCCATTCAGCCGCACTGTTGCTCTACTAAAGACTTTTGTGTTTTGTCATTTATAGTGCACTGAAGAGCAACTAAATGTGCCAAATGTAGCTGTAAAAGAGCAGTGGTGAGAAAATAATTAAAATCAGTGTTTTGAAATAACTAAATCCAAAATAAATCAGTGATACTTTACCAGTAACTACAACATTGTCAAAAATACAGAGCCTCTTTTGTTGCATAATTACAAGTTACACCTAATGTCACTGTGCTAGATGGTTTTCTTGGCATCTTTATTTTGATTTAAAAAGCAGTTTTTTGTTAATGATATCTTTTATCTTTGTTCTTAGGTCTGTGAAGAAATAGTTCCATTCTATGGTATTTTGCTTCAACACCATTTGTATCTTATGGCTTCCTTCTCAAGAACTAGAGAAGTAAAAGCTATCTTTCTGTTTTTAAGTTAAACTTCAAATAGAAAAATAAATAAATAAAAGGTATGAGAATGTGGTTTTTCAGGGAAGATTTAGAAATTCAGAGAAATTTTCAGAAAAATGCAATGTAACATTATACAATACTGAAATAGAGGAATAAAATAAGTTAGGGTAAGATTTATTTTTTATTCCAATGTTCTCATGGAGCTAGATGCCAAAAACAAAAAAAAAAAAAAAAAAAGGTAATCCTAAGATTCCTAAACTTTCCAGAAAGTCTGTCATATCTATACTGAAAAAAGAATTGCATTTTTGAAAGCTTAAATTTGGGAAAACAGTACAAAGGGTATTTATCCACTGGACACCCCAACCTGCTTTGAGGGAGAGGATGACATTGGTGGAAGGACAGTACCTGATGACAGGCATTGGATCTGTTGCTATAACATCCTTCTTTTTCTCTTTTTCCTATCTGTTTGTATTATTTCACCCAAGGAAAACACACTTTCATGCCATGCACTTGTGAATAAAAGCGGCATTAGCATTAAATCCAGATTTGCTTCTCAAATTCTCAGCGTAAGTATCAGACATCACAAAGCTTTTAGATGAACAGAGAGCAAGTGAGACATTACATCTTCCTTAACAGACCAGCTCCCCTTTGTTTATGAACTTTCTGAGAATAATTCTGATGGGCTTCCCAGTGGGCTTCCCTGAAGCAGCTGGCTGGAGGGAGAACTGGGTGCTTACTCTTTTCCCCTCCCACTCCAAAACACAGCATCTCCTCTTTGTTGGTGATTGCCCCTCCATCCTCAAGTTTCTATTGCTGAAGGAATGAAGAATTAAATTATTTCAGAGGCAGTTATTCCGGTTGCTCTAATATAAGGCAATTTAATCATTATTCATTCCTGTATCAAAGCAGGCAGCCACCAATGGGTAGCATTTTCTAGAAATCTGTGTATATTTCAGACTAGTCAATAGAGCCCTAAAGGCAAAATTGAACCACTGAGTAAATTAAACAAAAAAGGAAACTGAGTGGACACAGGAACAGCACTTGGCATTTGCATAGTTCTTTGTTGGCTTGGCCTTGCATGTTAAACACAGATGTGAGCGCTCACTGGGAGTACAACTGTCTCAGTAAAAGAAGAGATCTGAAAATGGTGGCTGGCCCAGCCTGAATTCTGCAGAGAGAAATTGTTGTACCATTTTCAGTAGTAATTAAAGCTATTGAATATTTTTACAATTATTTGTAACAGGAAAATTGTGTTCAGAATATATTACACAGCTGGCCAACGTTTCTTTAGTTGTGCTTTTTCTTTAAAAGAGTGCTGAAGCACAATTACATAAATGGCAACAGAAAATGAAGTGAATAACATTTCAATATCATACTGATTTCTAGACAAAGCCAAAGAAATACTTATCCTTTTTATCAGATAGCCCAATAAAGAGAAAAATGTAATTAATGTCCTAAGAAAAAAATATAATTCAAGAATTATCTGTGCAGAGAAGAAGAAATGAAAGTAAAGAAGAAAAAGCTTTTACTCCCAAACATATTGTACAAAAATTATTACTTCTATTCTCTCCAAGGATTCACCGTGCACTTCAGTCACAAAATAGACAACTATTTCATAAACAGAAGCAAAATGCTGAAGTATATTGATACAGAGCTAAGTTTTAGCTTCTGATCTCTCATGGGAATAGATAAAAAACCAGATTTGGGCATCTAAATTGAAAATTTCTAACTCTAAACTGTTCAGAAAGCAAGTTACAGGCTTCCAGTTGCCACAAACACACAAATTGTAGTTACCCCAGTCCTGAAAGAAAAATTATTGGTTCCACTCCTACAGTGAAGATAAAGTCATGGCCATTTAAAGAATTTTATATTAATGTCAATTTTCATGGAGTCAGTGATAAACTATGAGCTTTAACAGTGATGCATATACACAAAAGGAAGATTTTTCCCAAACAGTAATGTCATGTGACTTTTTACTAGCTCTGCTCAAGCTTTTTTCAATTACACTTTTTTTGTGAGAAACCACCACTTTGAGAAAACCAGAATTATTCACAGAAATTGCTGTACAAGAGTTCTTTTAGGCCTAAGGTAGACTTTATGGGGAAGAAAAAGACAAAGGGTCAATATAATTGCAGAAAAGCAAACAGTCTCATGGCTAGGGAACTCTGAGATAAAAAGCTACTTTGTACTGTGGTATGTCACTTCACCAAACTTTCTGGTCAAGGTACCATGGCAGGACAAATTCAAAACTCACAGCATGAAGGAACACAAGTGGGCAGGATAGAAAAGGGCGTCAAAACACTTACTGGTAAATGCCCTAATCTAGAATCAATGTCAGGGACAATGTAGGTTGCTACTCTGAACATCCAGCACAACATTCACATTTCATGGGCCCTCTTGCTTTAAAGAACTGCAAATACAGTTTTAAAACTTAGCATTTCAGTACTTAAAAGGGGCTTATAAGAATAATGGAGACAAACATTTTAGTAGGGCCTGTTGTGACAGAACAAGAGGTAATGATTTTAAACTAAAAGAAGGTAGATTCAAACTAGGTATAGGGAAGAAATTTTTTACAGTGAGGGTGGTGAAACATTGCAACAGGTTGCGCGGAGAGGTGGTGGATGACCCATCCCTGGAAACATTCAAGGCCGGGATGGACAGGGCTTTAAGCAACTGATCTCATTGAGGATGTCCCTGCTTACTGCATGGGGGTTTGGACTAGAGACCTTTGAAGGTCCCTTCCAACCCTAACTGTTCTATGCTTTTATGCTTCTATGATTCTATGAGCTAAGGTACTTACTAGCTCCCCTCAAAGCTATTTGAGTAATTGGTGTCCCTTACCCGGTGGATTTTAGATCCTAACTAGTCAGATTTCATATTTTCTATACATATAAAGCAAAAAAGAATAGGTTTCTGTAACTGGTTGTCACTGCAAAAGTCAATGAGGTATTTATCCATTTAACAGACAGAAAACCATGAAAAATAATAGAAGTCTAAGAAAGGATTCTATTTCCAGTAATATATGCCAATAAAATTAATTTTAAAAGAGGAAGGGAAACCAGCAACACCTGACATTTAAGTGCAAAAATGTGAGAGTAAAATACCTGTTTCTACAGTTCTATTTCTTACATTGCTACTTTTCTCCAAATTGAAATGTACTATGTTCAGCCTTCTCTAACCCACAAGGCTCTCTCCCAAACCTACTCCCTCATTCCAAGCCCTGGCAAAGGAGGAGGAGGAAACGCCAAGAGACTGAAACAGTCAAAAATGGTAACTGTCAGAAAATTACCATTAGCAAAAATAAAAGTAAAATTGAATTCCTGACTTTCTGTAAAAATACAAGTCACCTTTTTTCTGGGCTTACATTTATATAATTACACATAACTAGAAGACCTGCTTTCACATGATTTTTTTTTTCCAATTCAATTGTAAAATAGGTGAATTTTTTGGACTTTGGTATGTACAAAAGTGTTATGTATTTCCAAAGCACAGGACACACACTGCTAATGACAGAAGAACAAAGAGCAAACATACTGGGTTTGGTTTTGCTTCACCTTATGTTTTCTTATGAATAACACTCTTGGGTATAACAACTCAAAAACTTTGAGGAGTAATCTAATGAAAAATGTTAAAATGGAATCTTTTTTTTTTTTTTTTTAAATGTGAAACAGAAGCTAAATTTGCCAAATTTCATGTAATTTGCCTCCACTTTTCTTGGCTTTTTCCTCCTTACAAACCTTCTTTCTTGGCTATGAACACCTTCACCATCCTTGGAGATGTTTAAAAAACACATAGATGCAGTGCTTAGGGACATGATTTAGTGATAGACTTGGCAGTCCTGAGTTAATGGTTGGACTTGATGATCTTAAAGGTCTTTTCCATCCTAAATGATTCTATGGTTCTAATACTTTCTATTGATCTAAGCCTGGTGTTCAGCCATTATTTCTCAAATTACTTGTTCTTCCTATCCTGATCAAAGTTTTCCCGTAACATAACATTATTAAAGCATTGAACACATTCTAAGTCCAGTGTAAGATTTGAGGAGATTCTTGGTGAAGCATATAATTAGCATTACATTAAATTAAACTGTTTGAGGGATAAATTGTTACACTTTATATCATGCTGAAACACCATGAAGAAAGTCTTTAAGATTAAATTCTGCTTTTTTTTCGGGAAGTTCTATTGAAACTAGTAGGAGGTAGAAGCCTGGCACTTTTATTTTTCCATTATCTTCCATGGCAGCAAGCCATCTGCAAAGGAAATGAAACAAATTCAGCCAGAGCAGAGCACACTGCTACAGGATATCACCCCATGAAGACATAATACAGAATAAAAGAAGCAGATATTAGATGATTTATCAATGCTATCATATGATAGGTGAATAGCAGCATCAGGTGTATACTCAGCTGTCCCTGCCCTGGTTCCTGCCCTAAGACCTTCCTGCTCCTTTTTGAGGGTGGTAATAATCAAGACTGTATTCTAGTTTCCAATTTTTAATTGTAAGAATGACATAATTCATAAAGCATAAAATATTAGTAACTCTGTGGCACAAGTATGTGCTTTTCATTCCAGGGTATGCTTCCCTGAAGTGACATTTTAAATTAACATATATATAAATCAATTTAGCTGTGATTAAGTGAACGCAAATGGATATTTTGGCAACCATTTTGAGAAAAATAAATTTATCATTTTCTCTTAACCATGAAGATTAACTGTATTAGAGCAACCCCACTGAAAAATGTGAATGCCAGCTCCTGACATTACTGGCAAATGAGGATGATCAGCTGAATTGTTTACAGTAACTTACATAGCTTATGAGTTGGACATCTGTAGCAGTGTGCCATTAAAATTGGGCAGACATTTCATATTTTTTTCTTTTGTTTTTCCTTTCTTCAGGGTGGATAGAACATATTATTGTTGTCCTTAAGGCATAAGTTTGAGTCTGCACTCCTTCATATCAGTTGACCTGGCTGTAAATATGAATCTGGTCACATAGGCTTGGCAATAGAAAAAAGATATATTGGAGTGCTGCTCATAGCACTTTCCTTTGTGCTACTGGTTAGATAGCAGACCTGAAATATCCTGCTCCAACTGACCTTCTGCTCAGGAATACACCTTTACTGATTCTCCATCTGAATTACTGAATCATTCTCAAAATATAGAAACCCTGTTATGCTCTTCTCACAAAGGGTTGGTCACTTAGGATTCACAAGTTCTTGTGATTTCTAGAACTTATTAAAAAAAAAAGAGAGAGAGAGAGAGAGAAAGACTGTGGTCATTTACTCTTTGTTCTTCTTACCTGTCAGTGTGATATAATGCACTTGAAGCTTATGAGATCATTATTTGTATCACACAAATCAGACACCACTGACTATAAACTGGCTATAAGTTAACAGTTATATTACTGGCTATAAACTCTTCAGAAGGGGTAGGCAAGGATGGAGAGGCAGTGGGGTAACCCTGTATGTTAGGGAGTGTTTTGATTGTCTAGAGCTTAATGATGGTGACAATAGGGTTGAGTGTTTATGGGTAAGAATTGGGGGAGGGCCAACAAGGCAGATGTCATGGTGGGAATCTGTTGTAGACCACCCAACCAGGATGAAGAGGCAGATGAAACATACTATAAGCAGCTGGGACGTCTCACAATCACTAACCCTTGTTTTTATGGGTGTCTTCAAGTTATCAGATGTCTGCTGGAAATACAATACAGCAGAGAGGCAACAGTCTGGGAGGTTCCTGGAGTGTGTGGAAGATAACTACCAGAGAGTCGGCGAGTGTGCCAGGTAGGGAAGGTCCCCTGATGGACCTGCTGTTTGTGAACAGAGCAGGACTTGTGGGTGATGTAATGGTTGGAGGCCATCTTGGGCACAGTGACCAAGAAATTATAGAGTTTTCAGTTCATGAAGAAGTAAGAAGGAGGGTCAGCAGAACCACTACCTTGGACTTCAGGAGTGCAGACTTTAGCCTGTTGAAGAGACTGGTTCACAGAGTCCTTTGGGAGGCAGTCCTGATGGCAGTGGGTAGAGGATGGCTGGGCATTCTTCAGGAAAGAAGTCTTAAAGGTGCAGGAACAGGCTATCCCTCTGTGCCAGAAGGTGAGCCAACAGGGAAGAAGACCAGCCTGGCTGAACAGAGAGCTTTGGCTGAAACTCAGGAAGAGAAGGAGAGTTTATGACCTTTGGAATATGGGGCAGGCAACTCAGGAGGACTGCAGGGCTGTCATGAGGTTGTACAGGGAGAAAATCAGTAGGGCCAAAGCCCAACTAGAGCTTAACCTGGCTACTGCTGTAAAAGACAATAAAAAATGTTTCTATAAATACAACAGCAACAAAATGAGAGCTAAAGAGAATCTCTATCCTTTACTGGATACGGGGGGAAACACAGTGACAAAGGATGAAGAAAAGGCTGAGGTGTTTAATGCTGCCTTTGCCTCAGTCTTCAATATTAAGACCAGTTGTTCTCTGGGTACCCAGCCTCCTGAGCTGGAAGACAGGGACAGTGAGCAGAACGAAGCCTCCATAATCCAAGGGGAAATGATCAGTGACCTGCTGCTCCACTTAGACATGCACAAGTCTATGGGGCCGGACGGGATCTACACAAGAGTACTGAGAGAGCTGGCAGCAGGGCTCACTGAGCCACTTCCCATCATTTATCAGAAGACCTGGCAAACCAAAGAGGTCCCAGTTGTCTCAAAGTAAAGCAAATATGATGTCCATCTACAAGAAGGGCTTGAAGAAGGATCTGATCTTTCCAGGATATAGAGAAGGTAAGTGATGAAACAATATCCAGAAAAGTTAATTTTTTCCAGGGTATCCATTTTGACTCTCACTAGAATCTGATATCTTCACATACTTCATGCTGCCAGGAGCAGAGATTCTGGGATAAGCCACTCAACTCTCATGAATCATCCAGAAAAGTAATTATTAGGGGAAAGACCCTGTAAAATGGAATTGCAGAAAAATGAAAATACATTAAATTTAAAATGGAATAAATATGCTGTGAGAGAAATGAACTTAGCTTTGTAACTATTAGAACTTAAGCTTTCTCTTTTTTATTATAAATATACCAGAGACAGGATAGAGCTGGTGAAACTGTTCCCTTCAAAGAGAAGCTTGAAAAATGCAGTCTGCAGGCAATCAAAAAGAATGAGATCACCAGCATCATCTTTCTTAACTTGTTTATAAGCTTGAACATAAAATTTCAGACTTGAACATAAAATTCTATAAGGTCTGTTTAAATGAGATCATTATTAAATTGACAGCTAATCAGAAACAATACAAATCTGAGTGAAAGTAAATATAAAAGTCTTAAGTATGCAATAGTCTGTGAGTCCACATACTCCATAGAATGGAATTAGAGATGTGTCTGCAGGGTATGTGGCAAAAGAAATATGGAGGTACCAAGAAGGAGCTACAGAGACATGTAGGTGACTAAGTCAGAGGTTAGAGATATGGGCAAATTCTAAACATTTCTTAATTGCAACAGGAGATAAGTAAAAAATCTGGAAAGCGTGCAATCTTTATTCATATCTTTAGATCATATCACAGACTGGCTGAGTGGACATTTTACTTTCTTGCAGTGGTGAAATGGAAGGTTTTCAAAACTGCTACCAGATCTGCTACGCAGTCTTCTGGGAGAAAAATAAAGAAGTTTATAAATGTGGATGAAGAAAGAACAGGAAACACATTCAAAAGCTGTCATTTACTTTGTTGCCTGGATACACTGTGAATCATCAGAAAACTTGGAGACAGGCTTACAGGGGGTAGTACACTATGAAGCACTTGTCTTTTATTCACGTTAATAACTTATATAAGTTGGCGTCTTTAAATTATTTTTCTAGTACAGTTATTTAAAGATTGAGCTGCAGCTGGAAATAAGATGCAACTCTCTTAATGAAGTTTGCTTTCAGCATGGATTTAGAATTTGAATAACTACAGAATTTACACAGCTTTGCAGTGCTCTACTGTTAATTTCTATGTTGTTCAGGATTATGAGTATTATGCACTTGGTTTGTAATAAATGTGAACTATTCTTAAATGACTTACAGTTATTCCTCTAAAAAAATGATGGCTACTCTTTAGTAATGAGTGCATTAAAAGTCTGAAGCAAAAAACCCAGACATTATGAAAACAAATAATAAATATTTTAAGCAGTCGCATTGCTATAGAGGAAGTGGTTTCACATAATCTAAGTGTCAACATTGCAAAACTTTTCCTTACATAGGGAATGGTGAACACTGTGGAGTATCTAATAGGAAGCAGTGATGCAAAAAGTGATTCCCATTTAAAGTATAAAAATGAATTGTCCCTTAAGTACCTATGAATTAAAGTATTGTACCAAGACCTGATGCATGCACATGATCATCAATATCTGTCACTACATTCCATTCAGCCATTGCATGTATGCACATATACGCACAATTGTAATTTCATAGGATAAAATGTTCTGAAATGGTTTGTAAGTCCTACGAAGTCATAGAATCATAGAATTGTTTAGGTTGGAAAAGACCTTTAAAACCATTTAGTCTGACCATAAACCTAACATTGTGAAGTCCGCCACTAAACCATGTCCCTAAGTGCCACAACTACATATCTTTTAAAAACCTTCAGGGATGGTGACTTTACCACCTCCCCGGGCAGCTTGTTCCAATGCTTGACAACCCTTTCAGTGAAGAATTATCCAAATATCCAACTTGAACCTCCCATGGTGCAACCTGAGGCCATTTTATCATGTACTGTCATTTGTTATCTGGGAGAACGTAGAGGAAATGTAAAGGAATGAAGCTGGGTTAATTAACACTGATAATATACAGCTCTGGGCTGGCTTCAGGGGTGGTGGGTTGGCTGATGTAGATAAGGTGCAGCTGTGGCTGGTTCCTGCTAAATAGTTAAATAGCTCTAAGGGGTATGGAAGAGAAGAACTGTTTGAAGAGGAGGACCAGAGGAAGAGAGAGATCCTGAAGAAACAGAGGGAGGAGAGAGAGTGTGCCCTGTGGATGTAGGAGAGGCACTGGGAGAAGAAGTGGGCCCAGATGAAGGGATGCTGGCTTGAAGAGGTGCCCAGAGAAGGAGGTGGCTGGATGCAGCAGAGAGAAGAATCAGGGTGGACTGACCTGAAGAGGATGGAGAAACAGCATGAACAGTAGATGAACTTTTGAAACCTTGTGGGGGATTGGTGGCTGTGCTGGGGCAAGGCGTGGGAACTACTTATGGAAGTTATCCTGGTATGTGAGGGTAAAAGCCTTGTTGCAGCTGGCTAGTTTGGATAGTGCTGTGACAGGAGAAGAGACCTACACTCACCTTGTTACAGCCTCCTTTCAGGTAGTTGTAGAGAGTGATAAGGTATCACCTGAGTCTTCTCCTCTCCAGACTAAACAGCCTCAGTTCCCTCAGCTGTTCCTAATACTTTTTCTCTAGACCCCTACCCAGCTTTGTTCTTCTCTAGACATGCTCCAGCACCTCAATGTCTTTCTTGAAGTGAGGGGCCTAAAACTGGACACAGTATTTGAGGTGCAGTCTCACCAGGGGGACAATCATTTCCATAGTCCAGCTGGCTGCATTGTTTTGGATACAAGCCAGGGTGCTATTGGCCTTCTCAGTCACCTGGGCTCACTGCTGGCTCATGTTCAGCTGGCTGTTGAGCAACATCCCCAGGTTCTTTTCTGCCAGGCAGCTTCCCAGCTGCTCTTCCCCAAATCTGTAGCACCGGGGGGGGGGGGGGGGGGGGGGGTTGATCAAAGTGCAGGACCTGGCACTGAGCCTTTTTGAAACTCATACAACTGGCCTCAATCCATCAATATAGCCTCTCCAGATCCCTCTGTAGAACCTTCTTACCTTTAAGCAGACCAATACTTCCATCCAACTTGGTGTCATCTGCAAACCTACTGAGGGGGCCTCAATCCCCTCTTCCAGATCATCAGTAAAGATGTTAAACAGAACTGGCCCCAGTACTGAGCCCTGGGCAACACCACTTGTGACTGGCTGCCAACTGGATTTCCCTCTGTTCACCACCACTCTTTGGGTCCAGCTGGTTTTTTATCCAGTGTAAAGTACACCAATCCAAGCCATGAGTAACCAGTTCTTCCAGGAGAATGCTGTGGGAGATTGTGTCAAAGGCTTTACTAAAGTCTTGGTAGACAATATCCACAGCCTTTCCCTCATCCACTGAGTGGGTCACCTTGTCATAGAAGGAGATTGGGTTTGCCAAGCAGGACCTGCCTTTCGTAATCCCTTGCTGGCTGGGCTTGATCACCTGGCTGTCCTGTAAGTGCCACATGATGGTGCTCAGGATGATCTGCTGCATAACCTTCCCCAGCACTGAGGTCAGTGGTCAGATCAGATCAATACAGTCTGATGGATGAAGGGATTTAGAGCAGCCCTGCTGAGAAGAACTTGGTGGCACTGGTGAATGTAAAGCTCAACGTGAGTTGGCAATGTGCGCTCACAGCCCCGAAAGCCAACCATGTCCTGGGCTGCATAAAACAGTAGCCTTGCCAGCAGGCTGAGGAAGGTGATTCTGCCCTTCTACTCTGATCTGGTGAGACTCACCCGGAGTATTCATGAGCTCTGGAGGACTCAGCTCAGGAAAGATGTGGACCCATTGGAGTGGGTCCAGAGGAGGGCCACAAAAATGGTCAGAGGCATGGAACACCTCTCCTATGAGGAAAGGCTGATAAAGTTGGGGTTGTTCAGCCTGGAAAAGAGAAGGCTCCGGGGAGACCTTATTGCAGCTGTTCCAGCTTGAAGAGGGCTTATAAGAAAGATGGGGGCAAACATTTTAGTAGGGCTTGTTGCAATAGGACAAGAGGGAATGATTTTAAATTAAAAGAAGGTAGATTCAGACTAGGTATAAGGAAGAAAATTTTTACAGTGAGGGTGGTGAAACATTACAACAGGTTGCGCAGAGAGGTGGTATATGGTTCCCACCCAAGAAACATTCAAGGTCAGTACTCTAAGCAGCCTGATCTTGTTGAATATGTCCCTGCTCATTGCAGGGAAGTTGGACCAGACAACCTTTGAAGGTCCCTTCCAACCTAAACCATTCTGTGATTCTGTGCTGTGTGGCTGTAAATTGATCCTGAGCACAAATTGCCATCTTTCAAGCTATTCATCAAGCTGCGTGAACAACTTTGTTTTTCAAAAATTGTACGAGATCAGTGTCCATTTTATGACACCCAAACATTTAATAACTTCTTCTGTATACTTGAAAATTAAAAGAAGTTCAAGGCCGAAATTCATTTGAAAATGCTATGGGAAAGAAATGCCAGAATTAAAACAGAGGTAAACTAATAAAAAAATGATTATTCTTTAAATTCCACAAAATATCTAATGTCAGTGAAATTTTTCCTCTAACAAACTCTCCACCAAACCTGTGTACTACTCTGCACTAAGTCAAGAACCTTTTTCTTCCCTCCTTCAGTTCTATTCCTCTAAACTGCCTTTGCAAAGGGGTTAACTCAAACTAAATTGCTGCAGGCAGGCCCAGGTAAACAGAACTTGTTTGTTGATAACTGGCAAAAATCAGAGACTTTTGACTGCTCAGATTGACATAAACTCTTTTATACACCTTTTTGATACATACTTTATTGAACAGTAATTCAAGGATGAAGACTGCTTTTTTTGTGTCAGTAGAGTCTCAGATTTCTCATGCACCTTATTGAACACCGTCTTGCTAGGCAGAGAGGGAAGACTTTTACCATCAGATAAGTAAAGTTGAGACCTGATAGGGAGGCCTTAATAAAAATGAGGCAAGTCAGCTGAAGGGAGGAGAAACGAAAGAGGGAGGAGGAGGAGAGGGGAGAGAGAGATCTATTTCCAATTTTACCACACTGTAATAGATTAATACATGGGTTTTCTTTAATGTATTTACTCTTGTATTGCATAGTTACTTTTAATGATATTGCCAAATATTGATACTATAAATAAATACCCTCATCTGCTTTTTACTTTACCCCACTTAAATGAACAAGGATTTTGAGGTAACTGGATATTATCAAGGCACTTCTCATCCAGTGGCACAGTAAAAAAAAAGATGGGATTACAAGGGAATCTTTGTCTCACCTCAGAACATTCTTCAAAATAGTCAAATAGCTTGTAGACTATTTGCCATCTGTCTGCCTAAAAAGATGTTGCACATTAGAGAAATGGTATCACAAAATCAAAAGAGAAAACAGTATTTTTCAGGGATTGTGGTAAGTAGAGAAACTCTTTGGGAACATGTGGATATCTCCCAAGTTTCTTGGGCCCAGAGATGCAGAAATACAGGGAAGGCACATGCCAAGTTCTTTTGCTGCAGCTCTACATGGGTAACCTTCTGGTTACAGCAGAAGGACACAGTGACAGAACAGCTGAGCAAGGAGTTGGAGAGCTGGAGAGGTGCCTGGCCATGCACTGCAACAGTCTATACCCTTTCAGTGAACATCCAGTAGTGGAAAAAAATCGTGACCCTGAAAGGCCTCTGGATGTGGGGTGCTGCCATATGTTCAGGCATCCATTACTTCTGAGGCAAAGATCATGGCAGGCACTTTTACACTTCAGGGAAGAAAAGGGATGACAAGGAACACATTGTTTGCTTCTTGGCAGAGAAGACACACCCTTTTTATGGATCTGGAGCAGACGAATGAAGGAGGACGAGCCTTTAGTGGGGGCTTCTTTACAGATACTACTGTTTCCATTGGTTAATGCACTCTGTAGAGTCTCCCAAAGGCCAGTGAGAACAATCAAGACCAATTGGAGCTAACATGACCTCTGGTCATGTTCTCAGAAACTTTTTGTTGCTTTCCTCCATGCATAGAGAGGCTGACTGCAGAGTTTTGTTATATGGCACAAAGTCTGACCTGGATGTGTTCTGACACAACTTTGGCCTGGGCAAACATCTGGGATGAATTTTCCATGTGTGGGATTCTCCCCTTGTTTTGTAGGAGAGCCATAGTAGCTCTATTGCGGAAGACTTGAGGCACAAATTCCTAGCTTCTCTCCTTCAGCACAAGACCATAATGAAGGCCGTCTGCTGAGACTGGTGTCCATGCCGGAGGATTTGAATCAAATAGCTCAGGCCTATGTGGTCCTATGAAAGAGCATCTCTGATAACTCCTATCTGGTTCAAAACATACTTCTCCTGGTCTGTCATTTGCCTCCTGTCCCTCAATAAGGATAAAGTATTTGACACGGGGTATCAGAGCTATCCTATAGGGATCCCTATACATTGATACCAGTCCCTGCTTGTGGAGGTCTCTTAGGGCACTATATAGTGTAGCATAGGGCTTGGTAAAGTTCTGCAGGATCTTGAACAAGACCATTGGCTTTCATCAGGGAGGGTGTCAGGGCTGTTTCTTGACCTGCCATCTTTTTCTTCTCTATGGGGAGAAGATTGGTGCTTAAAAAGCTGGATAAAACCTAGATGACTTGATGGATATAAAAGTCTGTGAAATCACCAACTTAATGGTCTCCTTCAATGGGCAAGCAGATCGAGAGGTGTGGCCTGGTGGCTCAGGACAAGTGAGTGGCTTCCCCGATGCTCAACATCTAGCAGAGCACAGACACACTGCTCTACCTGGGCATCTACAGCAACCAACCCCTCCCCAGCACCTAACTGGGACAAAACGGAGATGATGGTGTCAGAGAAGGTGTGAAGCTGTGCAGGTCTGCTGTGGGTCTTTGTCTCCAGGGAAGATGAGCTTATTGTCATCCTGCCAGTCCTCTCCATTTTCTGATACTGCTTTAACAGCCTCTGCCTTTTGCTCATGACCTGGACCTGGATTATTTTTCAGGTCAGGGCAGCACTGGCTCCCTGGCAGCTGTATCCATATACCATGTACCCAGAACAAGTTAGGGAGGCAGGATTTCCCTTCCCAGAGGCCATGCTGATTCTTTTCACAGGCTATGTTTATCCACATGCTCAGTAATATTATACTTTAATATAGACTCTTCCATCTTACCACAAATGAGACAGACTCAGTGATCCTCTCTGGAGCCCTGTTTGTGGATGGGACTTACAGTGGCAATCTTCCAGGTCTCTGTCTCAGTGGCTGCTCGTAATGACAGGTTACACATTTTGGCCAGCAGCTCTGCAATTTCACATTTGAGTTCCTTCACAGCTCTTGGGTGAATGGGTGCTGATCCTAGTAACTTATTGACATCTAACTTATTCTATGCGGTCTAATACTTCCTGTATACTTAGCTCAAATTGATATAGTTCCCCTGACTGATCTGCTACAAAAAATGCACTAAATGTTGGGAACTTCCCAACATCTTTAACAGTAAAAAAAATTATACAATAAACTAGATCTTATATTCTCTGCTGTGGCCTTATCCTCAAATGCCACTTTAATACGTTTGTCATCAGGTGGTCCAGTGGTTTCATAAGCTGGCTTCCAGGTCTGGAGTTATTTAAAGACCTTTTTATTATCAATCTGAGTATCTTTCACAAATTCATTTATGTTCCCTATAATTACCTGTGTACATATTATTTGCCATGATTTTAGTGCTCTCCTCATTTGGGCAACCTTTCTGTTTGTTTTTTTTTTAAAATCAATCCTTTCTGTACAGTAACCTCCTTAAGTTTTCTGTTTAGCTATACAGAGTTTTTACTGGGTCATTATGTTTTCTTTTTCTGAACAGTTTACCTGAGCTTCCAATACAGCATTTTCAAAAAGCCTCAAGGCTGGTTGCAGACTTCTTGCTTTTTGGAGTATTAATTTTAGGGGTATTTTTTCTAATTGCCTCATTTTTATGTAATTCCCTTTCCTGAAATCCAGTCTCTGTATGCGGAATTTATTTGGCTTGCTCTCTCCCACTGCAGTATTAAGCCTAATTTTGTTCTGTTTGCTGTTACAGGGTGCTCTTCAACTAATACTGTTTGAGTTAGGTCTTGTGCGTTGCTCAGGACCAAAGCCCCAGTGGCACCTTTCCATGAGAGGGCTATGATTCGTTGTTCTAGGAAGCAATCATTTATTGTATGTTGTGCATACAACAGTCACATCTCTACCTCTTGTCCTGAGGCAGCAATGATATGTGTATGTATATGTCTGTATATGTATAGCACAATCTCATGCTATTGCAACCTGTCTTAAATTTGTAACATTACTTAAGCACTGTCATCCTCCAGATCAACAAGCCCAGAGTATTATCCTAGCACTATTTATTTGTTATTATTAGAGTATGGGATTTCCACCCAATTCCATAGTGGTTCTCTTTTCCCACAGTATTTTTATGCTGTTAAATTTTGTATTTTCCTTCATGTACAATGCCCTCACCTGTACATCCCATTCTGTCATCCTTCAAAGCTGGTAGCCTGGCAACACTGTATCCTGTTAATTATCCTTTCACCAGGTCTATGAGCTGCCTATTGTATTTGGGCTGCCATTTATTGCCAGAAATTCTGGTTTCTGCACCTTATTTTTCAGGCTTCTAGCATTGGTGTAAGAAGCCACCGTTTGTTAGTTTTGCCCTTGGTTTAGCTTTGTCATGCTAGACAGCTGCCATTCTAGGCAAACTGAGACTTGCCTTCCCTATTTCTGTTTATTTCCCTTCTGGCCTTCTCAGAGGTGCACTGAATATCATTCAAGTTACCCTGCCAAGTTGAATCAATTTGAATAAGGTGTTTCTCCATGCTTGTCAACATTTTCCCAGTTCCTAGTTTAAATAATCCTGTATGACCTTCTTAATTTTCAGAGCCAGCAGTCTGTCTCCACCATGATTAAAATAAAGCCTGTACTTCCTTTATGGGTTCCTTCTGTCTCATAAAGTTTCCCAGTTCCAAACGTACTGAAATACCTGTCTGCACTACACCACATTCTCATCTGTGCACTGCAGCTCTGGATCCTTGCCTGCCTTTCATGCCTCATGCCCTGGAACTGGCAGCATTTTGGACAATGCTACCATGAAAATCCTAAATTCAGTCTTCTGTTAGGCAGCCCAAACATCTGCCCACAGCATCACTCACACACTGCCCTAGGTCACTGGTACCAGCTCAAACCAGGACTCCTGGATTCTCCCATGCACCCTCACGTTGTCTCACTATCACCTGCTTCTTTTGATAGCCTGCTGCTAGGCATCCTTGGTGAGAGAGCCATTGCATTGGCAAGAGGGATGTTCTCATCTTGGACATTACATCTTTCATTTTCAGCCTGGCCCCCTCTCTCCACAAGATTTCTCTTTACGAGCACAAAGCTGTTACAGAGGGCATCCACTTTGAAGCATCCCGATAAGCAGGTGTCAGCTGTGTACCTCTCCTTTACTCTTAGCCATCAGTTTTCAATGACTCTCAAAGAACAGTCCCAGTCTCCCCAAACCAAGAGGTCCTTGCACAGCATGCACACAGTAGTTAACTTACTATACGCCAGTAGTTAACTCTCCTCTTATCCTAGTCATCATTATTAAGCTAACTAGCAACAAAGGAGATATATCCAAGAATATGGGGGGTGGCGAAATGTGTTAGGAGAAATTTCATAAATATGAAACGAACACCAACAATCCATGCTAGTGATTTGGCATTTCAATTATTATTGCATCATATGTTAACTGAAACTTTGTGTCAATTGGAGAATTATAGGAAAATATATGTAAGAAAAAAATGTAAGCAAGATACAAAGCAATTTAACAAAGTGTGAACTGCAATACTTGTTCACATCATTAGATACAGATATTTATACTAAAAATTACTCGGTTCCAAGCAGATTGAATTTATGCAAAATACAAAATATCGGTGCTCAAAAGTACGAGCTGTTCTGAATTCCTGTTGTGTTCAAAGGACACAATAAGTGGACAGCTATGGGCAGTGAAATGTGTTTTAGACATGTTCCAAAGGAGGAAAAATCACGGCCATTTTCTTTTCTTTCTCTACATGATACAGTAACAGAATGAATGGACAGAATTAATTACAGCATTTGTTATATAGCATTTAGGTACCATACCTAAGACTGTACCTACTACACTACACAAGGATGACAGTTTAATTGCTAGGATTTTAATCATTAATATAGGGATATTGGTAGAATTAGACAGGTTATATAGTAGAGCAAAAGTTATTTCAAAAAAAACCTGACTTGAGTTAGATCAAAAGTTAAAATCTGAAGTCTGCCCCATTTTAAATTCATAGGAACTTGCATATCTCATTAGAAGCAAATATTTAATTTTCATCATTCTAATAAATATAAGTTAGCTTTTAACCATTTTAATTATCATTTAAATGTTAAAAGGAAGTGAAATAAGGATAAAGTGTTTTGTAGATGTCGACTTAATTCAGATAACTTTGGCATATATTTCAACCCTTTTTGAAATACAATTTTATTTAAGCCAACTTTTACCAAAATAGGGATTCCAGAAGGAATTTAATTTAAAATTTTTCATACATATCTAGACAGAAGACTAGCTGTTTGACTTAGTAGTTAAATAAAACATGGGAGTCAAGTAGTTTAGTAACCTCAGTTCTATTCCTGGCATGCCAAATTTAATTATTTAGCTGTTTATTTTATCTCATGAAGACAAGGCATATTTTTCATATGTTGACTGCTAAAGCAAAAACAATTAAGGGCAAATTCTTTTACTAACTCAGTACTCACAACCTTGAAGATTTATTCTCTGGTCAGCAATGTTTTGAAAATAGAAACTCTCCCAAATTTCTTACTGAAAGTTTACCTGTGAATGCATTGTAATTCTTTGTTGAGTCTATTACTGTCCATTGGACCCTTCAGAATCTTATGATGAAAGATATTTTCATACCAAAAAAATCCTTACTGCATTTTATTACACAGGAGAAACACCAAAGACTAAAGAGTGATCTTAATTATCATGCAGACATACAATGGCAAAAATGAAGCTGACCACCAGCCCAAACTACATGTATACACAGGTGAACTAACCCCTTCAAGAAGGGATTGTAGGTACAGGGGAGAAACAAGAGGAACAAGTTCAAAGGAACCTGGTTTAGGAGACAGAAGGCTGAGAAAAGAAACAGAACGAGTAGGTAACAACTAGAAGTATGGTTAGGAGAAAGGCAGAGCAAGAATCCTAGTCTACTACCAACTACTAGAGGGCTCTGCTTTCATGGATGTCCACAATAATCAGAAATCTAAATGACTTTTTGTCCCAGTGTTTTCACCATCCTGATGCCTATTTACCTCTCTTCTGGCTGCTGTTTGATCAGGTGATATAAAACCTTTCTGACAGTCATATTACACAGTAAGCTTCAACTACTTTATCCATCTAGTACTGTGATAAAGGCTAAACAGTTCTCTTTAGCTGTACAATGCTGTAATTTATTGATGAGAGGTCTTCAGCATTGGTCACAAAATAAAGTTGGATTAATAATGTTATTTTAGTGGGTTATAATTTATAATGTCTCCACATAGAATAATCTAATAAGCTCAAACTTTCACCATAAGATTTCTCTTTTCTAAAGAGAAAGTGTTTTCAGATGATAAAGTTGATGCTAAAGCCTCTAAATAGGATTTTCCTAACGTTGGAGCCAGCAGGTGAGAAAGAGGCTATACAAAAAAGCACCTCTTCCTTCTGGGAGTAGGATTGTGATAGTTCACTGCTTTCTTAAATGGCCTTCAGAGAGTTTGTCTCATTCCTAGCAGCATTCTGCAATTTTCCACCGCAGAAATTTCCCACCTGACGTGGGAGAGCTTGATATTACAGTCTTTGTCTCACTAGATAGATAAGACCTCAACCAGCATAAATAAAGCCCGTGACTACCCTGCAGTGACTATTTATTTGATAGTATAGTATGATTTACAGTATCAAACACTAAAAAAAATGTCTGAAGCTGTGGTGCTATGTTTCTTAGATTTATCAAATTCAACAGAAGTTTTGTTAGTCAGATTGATCTATGCTGCCTTAAGAAGTCAGCCCAAGCCTTAAGGAAAACTGATTTGTAAGAAAATACTGCTTGTAAAACCTTAGTGTTCAAATGGTATGTTCATATGCTGTTCAAAATAAGATAGGTAGGAGTGATATGGATGTTTCTGTGGGTTTGGTTACAGCTTCATGTTTTAAAGCTGAATTTTATGTTCATGTTGCCATAATCAAAAGTATATTGAGAAAGAAATAACTATATGTTTCTCGGCAGAAGAGTTCAGCCATTGTAGGAATTCTGCTTCCATACTGTGTAGGCTATGGGTCACTTTTTCCTGTGCTTCCCCTGCACTGAGACTAACAGATTTTTGCGTGAGTTTTCATTTAGAAACAACATGCAGTTATCCATGGAGTAAATTTCAGAATTCAGTATGGGAAAAAGGGATTCAACAACCTGTATTTCATGCCTGCAGCATTCTGAGCAAATAGGTACATGAGATTTACACCTGAAGTTGTATAAGTAATATTAATCACAGAATCATGAGAAAGGACTAAATAGTAAATTTCTATACAAATGAATACTTTTCTGGGTAGCTAGAAAATCTGAGTATCCCTGTGCCCTGTACCACACCTATGTATGTACAAAATGATCAGTATACCTGGCTATAGGCATCCTTTTCTATAAGGTCTAAAACCCAAAGCCAAAATAAAATTTTCTATTTAAGAAAGCTGTGAAAACAGTTAAGAATCTCAGATGTGCAGAATTCAGCTTTATGATACTGTTCATTTATTTATATGCACTATTACCTGTGCATGAAAGTAGCTTTTACTATCCTCTAGAAGATTTGTGGTTGCTGTTGTTGTTTTTTATAAAATAAAGAAAAAAACCCCCAACAATAAAAGGATCATCACTGTTCAGGGATGTATATCTCTATCAACGGTTTGATGCTTTTGAATTTCAAAACCTGGAATTATGTTGCTGTATACCAAGAGGGATTCCCGCAGCATAGGTTAGGATGCCTCCATATGTCAAATGATTTTCTGGCTTGCTGTTTATTTGTTAACATATGCTACCACAGAATAATTGAATTAGAGGGAGAGGGTGTCCTCAGATTGTCAGCCAACGAATCTGAGGAAATAATTTTCCAGTTTACTTCTTGGATACTTTGTTCAGCCAGCTTCTGATTTCATTGCACTTCTGCAGTGTCTCCTAGAAAATTTGATCATTATGAGAATTTCCTTTTACTGAAATTTGATTGAGTTACAACTGACTACAGCAGCCATCAAAAATCCTTGCTGCTTCTTTGTCTCACTAGGAAAAGCTGGGAGCCATTTGTTTATTGATGTATACCATGTTTTGTGTATGGTATGATTCTCACTAAGTCCTTTACATCCAATTCAAGAGATTTCAGCAGGGACACGACATAGCTAAACACAAAATCAAATTCAACAGTGTAAGACACACACAAACAAAGCCATTTCTGACCTAACACAGGCGTTGCTTGCCTTACCACACCACAGAAATTTTGAAAGTATAGTTCTTTCCACTAAAGTCACAGAAATTGTCATCAGAAAGTGTTGAGAGGGTTAAGGTAGCTTAACTTTTGAATAGCAAGTAGTTGACCACAAGGACAAACAACTGGGAAAACAAACAGCTCGTGTTGTGCAGCTACCCTGCAACTTCTGCAGGACAGCAGATACTGATCCATGTCAGCATCACAGATGTTACAGAAACATGGAGCATGTTTCTTGGACCGTCTTGCATAGAAACAGAAGCACTGAAGGTTCTGGGATGTGATAAAGTTAATAGTCTTTCTGAGCATTTTGTTTTACAACAAAGGAAGGATCATCAAAACTATAGATTCATGGTTAAAGAAGATGTGTCAGGAGGACACATCTCATTTGTTTTATGTCTGCAGGACATTTTGAATGCTTGAAAAAGTAATCTGCAAGGCCTTCATGCCCACTTTGTTGGCAAAAAGCGTGGAATCCAGTCTAACACCCAGGTCAGGCTGCAGAATGCAGCTTAAATTTCACTGATAACTTGTAGCAGCAAAGTCTATATCCCTGAGGATGGGGTTTTTTGTTTTGTTTTGTTTTGTTTTCCTTACAGCTTTATGACTCATAACCATCCTTGATCCATTCCCTTTCTGAAAAGGTTTGCAGCTGCAGGGCAGTGACTACAACTGACCTTGGCTTACCCTCTCTCTGGACCACTGTCCTGCTCCTATCATTACTTGTATTTCTTTTCATAGTCCAGTTCAGAACTGTGTTATATATATAGCTATATTCACAAAAATAAAACATGAACAACAATTTATAAAAGATAATTTAAGATAAAAAGAAGAGTTATACAACTTTGCATCAGCCAGTCAATTCACAAAGCAGTTCACATAGGAAATGATTTAACAGTTCCTCCATTCAGAGCTTTGATCTCCCTAGTTGCACTTAAGATTACATACTGTCAGGCAATAGGTGTCTAGCCCAAATGTTGTGTGTTTCTTTTTGAAGTACTTCACAGCTGTATTTTTTAACTGTTACCAAATCAGTATTGCTGATAGGTTTAAGGAATCATCAACAGAGAAATACCTTGTTTGCCCACTCTCTGTCTACAGTGTATTAACATGTTTTATACCATATACCTGCCAGATATTTGTTTACATGTATAACTATTTTTTTTTTCCACTATTCCAACCTATGTTATTCAGCTCTGTTTACCAAATCAAGATGACAAAAACCTGCTGCTATTGCATGGAAACCTGGACCTCCCTGAATCACCTTTCAATTCTCAAGGAAGGTTTGTGCTTAATAAGATATTAAGTATTTACTGTTAACCACATGACAATATAAAAGCAAAATATTACAGGCCTGAGATTCATTCATTCAAAGGTCCTCTTTGTATGCGTAGGTAGTCCCATAAGAACCCAGTTCTGCATCCATAAGCAATGGCAAATATGCTATAACCTTACATTTACTGCCTGCAGGTATCAGCTGTGAGTGTATGCCTTTGATGAAGACCTAACTTATAGCCAGGTACATTAAAGAACTTCTGACTTGAACTCAGAGATCTTTAAGTCTGTATTATCTAACCTGGTGAGAGGCACCTGTTATAGTCCAACTTCTATTTTAATGGGGTCTTAACCTTCCTTTGACAGTGGGAATGCCACCTAGATAATTTGTAGCTTGATAATCCTTTGGGGCTATGTTTATGTGGCCATCTGCATATTCCGTTTTGCTCCACCAAATTCCAAAAATTACCATATAGACCACATTATTTTAAGGACAAGCAAAACAATGAAAAATCACTGGACTTCTGGTGGGTTCACAACACTGACTTGAATGTTGCAGTCATACATGTTTGAATGTGAGAAGTGGTAACGATAATTTCAACCTACTTAGGGTACCTCCTTTCATGCTTAAAAGATTTTCAATAGCTCTGTCACAGTCAGAAGTCAGAGTAGGAGTTGCAACACAAATTTGACATCTCAACTTTTTTTTTTTTAATTAATTATGTTGGCACTGGGAATCTATAAAAATATTCAGTCTACTCTTAGATATTGTTTTGGGATTAAGAGTCTCCTAAATACATCAGAATGGCCCAAGAAGAAAGCAAGAACAACAGTTAGAGTCCTAAGAATAATAATGTGTGATAGCAAGAAGTTAATGATCATACAAATGTTTTAACAGTTTTCTTAGAAAAATTATATCACTCTAATCCACTATCCAAAAACTCTAATCTACTTTAAGTTTTGTAAACTGGGAGTGAAGTAAAAAAAAAACAAACCAAGAATCCAGTATTCAGCTGGGAATTTTAATTTTACCTCCCAAGGAGTAGACATTATTAATAGCACTACTTGTAGTCGGTTTTAAGTACTTACAGTGTGCTTAATCTGCTCAGTCAGATTAATTTGGCAACCTGTTCTTTATGGCCATTTATGATGGCCAGAATTATGAAACTACTTCAGGTTTAAATTCTGTATGCAATATTCTGTGAAGATCAAACCTGCTGGTCTTCACCTTGAACTGCTTTGTTCAGATAACCTATAACTTTCTGGATAGACCTATCTCAAAGAAGCTGTGTTGTAATGTGGATGTGTGATCAAGCAAATCTGCCTTCACTGTAACGAGCCACAAGAATGAGGGAATAAAGCTTTTCATGAGTATTCTTACTTTTTCTAAATACTTTTTTTTCTTCTATCACTTGCCATAATTCTCCCCATTTCATGATTTAACATCAGATGTCCTCACTGCGTCCAAAAAGTGGGAGCACTAGGAAATTCAGAGACTCGCTAGCAGTGGTGGTAAAAATGTATGGGATCTGTTCTACTTATTTACAGCTAAATTCAAAATGACAGTTGATTATTCTTTTTTAAAAAATCTTCCTACAGCAGTTTACTATAAGATTTAAATTAATAAGGAGAAAGTTTGAATATATGGGCTATGCAAAAAGAATTCTAGAAAAAGAAATGAAATTTATTTCCTTATTTCTTTTTCCTAAGTAAAAGTTCATAAGTGACGTAAGATCATAACTTGTATAAGGAGATATAGTTATAAAAGGTTTAGATAGAATTTTCCTAAATTTCTGCTGAAAAAGCTTTCAAGATTGTAATGTGATCATATTCAGACCGCAACATAGCACTGCTCTCTGCTGGTTGTTATAAAATTAAATTGCTACTTGTCAGTCACATAAAACTTCCTCAATGTATTTGCTTGATTTATCTTTAAATTATGCTTTTGTTTGGATTAAAGGAGATAAAGACATGTATATTCACTTACGAAGTTAAAAAATATCTGCTTGCTTCTCAGATAAATGAGTAACTCTTAGATAAGGTATTCTCAGCGAAGCATTAGATTTGCAGAATTTTACATTTGAAGATCCCTCAGACTTTGACCTTTCTGACACATCCTGTATCTGTATTCTCATCTCTTGTCTGATTCTTCTGCTTCTTTCTTTAATTTGGTCTTCAATTTTATTAATTCTTTGCTCATAATGCAACCTTCTTTTAATTAGGGAATCTGAGATGGCATGAGCCCAGCTGAACACTGCATAGACACACAGTTCTAATCAGCAGCATTTCCACACAAAGAAATTTCCTGAGCCTTCTCTGTACCTTAGGAAAGGAAAAGTCAGAGACTTTGCTCCCCTTGCTGCAAGCAGTATGCATCAGGCACCAACTTTTCCAATTACAGATGCTCCTGACAAATAAGGAGATTTCCTCCATGTTCACACAATAACAGGAGATGATGGTCCCTGTCAGTTATCTGCCTCCTCTTTCCTTGTCACATCCAGAGGGCTCTTGAGGTTGATAGCCATTGCAGAAACATCAGCTCTGGGTATCCAAGGGTCATGAGTTAGGCTCCTGGAACCTGTGATTTTGAGAAGTAATGGCTTTGAGATAAGATCATTTCTTGGTTTTAGGCTCTAAAACCATGAAGACTGGTGGTATATTTGTACACTAATTTGCTTCTCCCTCATTGATTTTTTCTTTCTGGAAATATATCACATCTTATTTTATTCCAATATGTGCAATACTATGAATCATCAGAGTTGGTCAAGCTTGGACAATTTCCCAATCTAAATTAAGAGGACTTTGAAACTTGGCAAGGACTGTGCCATGTGAAAAAAGCAGAAGCAAGTCTACCCTAGTAAGTGACAATGAGAGAAGCCTAAACCCCCTTTGCCACCAGCTCTGAATGGAGGCTGAGAGTGGATTCCCCTTTCACTGTGAGACGCATTGAGGCTGTGTTAACTTTCCAGGTCCAAGCTTTGCAAAGAAATTCTAGGTTCACCTTCAGGAGGAGAACGCAATGCTGTTATATTAATTCAGCACTATTTGCCACAGAAGTAAAATAAAAATTTTATTTATCCATAGTAAGGAAAGCAAAATATGATTTTAATCTCCTAAAAAAGGAAAAGAATAAAAAACCTAACAACTCTTTCCTCCTAAAGTAATTCTATTTCAATATTTCTAAACCAAACTGAGAAAAATTAATTGGTAAGCATTAAATTATGTATGGAGGGTGAGATTTTCAAAGGCACAAAGGACAGTCAGATGTATAATTCCATTTCTGCCTTTATAAATAATTATCAACACTGAAAGTAAAGCTGTGATGTGTGATGAACATAATCTGGTCTTTCTGTCTTTTTAAGCAAATAAAACATTGTCACCTTCCATGCAGGAGAAGAATTTCCTGAGACAGCAAAGCAAAGAAGCAAGCAATGAAGCCAAGACCCCCAGAGTCCCCAGGAAAAGCATGCAGTAACTTTTAAAAAATCCTTTCTCAAATCTTGTTTTTCCCCAAATTGGAAACAGCAACTGATGACGGCTTTGAAACAGGAATGATGTGACTCATGGTAAACCTGATAGTTCACTGCCCCTGCTACGTCACCACTCTGGTTTTGTTTGTTTGACTTTACCTTCTGTTCCTTGGCTAAGTTTTGGTAGTAGACTCTAGGACAGAAACTAATCCTAGTGCGTGTGTACACAAAACCTAGAATGACATGTGCCATTCTTAGAATTTTGTTGCTGTGTGGCATTAGACTATTTAAACCATTTAAAGCATTTAACTGGTCTCTGACAAACCAGGAAATTACATTTGGACATGTATCCAATGTAAGATTTCTTGCCTTTCTTTTAACTTTTAATTAATTTATAATCTTGAGAATAACCCAATTAAAAGACCATTTTCTTATATCAAAGAGAAGCAAAAGCTTTGGCATGCCAAAATCTTATTCCAGTGCTTGGGAAATCAGCTACTTTTCTTCAGAGAATTTAGAGCAATTGAGTCCTGAATTCTTCATGTGTTTTAAATAGACTCTAGGAAAAGGCTGTTAAGGCAAACCAAATGTATGAAGGTCTGATTTTCATTATAAGTTCCCACATTTCCTTCCTCTTCATTTTCTCACCCACCTGTTTTTCTTTTTTTTCTTTTTTTCTTTTTTTTTTTTTTTTCCCTCCACATCATTGTAACTGTTCTCATGTCTCAGAGGAAAAAGTCTTGCACAAAAATATGCTTCACCTTAGTGGATCAAAGCTGTTTAAAAGCTGTTTTTTTTCAAGCCTCTTTTAATCTTAGCAGCATCAAGCTCAGAAACAAAAACAAAACCAAAAAAAGGACATTTAAGCCAGGATCAGTAAATTAAAAAGAAGCTTTGATATCCAGTAAAATTAGTGACAGAAAAAATATTCATGTTATAAAATGGGACCCAGATAAATGATTATGCAAGTGCAGTGGAAATCCAATTTTTAGTGTCTCACTTCATCAGTACAAAACAGTTACAGGGCAGATTCTGTCTGTTAAAGGGGAAACAGCAGGGGAACATGTAGTGTAAGGAATAATCCAGCTAAGCAAGACTATAATCCTAATAAAGCAATTTTAATGAAATATTTATGGAAACAGAAAAACATTAACTACAGATTTGTCCAATTATTATGCATCATACAAAAGAACAACACATAGTAAATAGCATGCCATTAACTAGTACAAAATAGCATACCACAAATGTCACGCTGGTCTCAAAAAGAATGTGTGAAGTGTATAAACAAGAGCATAGTCACCTTACTTCCCTTTCCAGTTCAATGTGGTTGACTTAAAAGCTTCATAATTTAGAAGTTAATACACTGATTACAATCTTCGCTTCATGAGAAGAACGGGTTAATTTCCCTTTCCATTTCCATTAAAACTGTTGTCATGAGAACAAATCAATTCTGTACCATTTTCAGTTTGCCTCATACTCTCTTGAAACATTGAGACTTCTGAATTTTAAAGCTCTGGAATATCTCTGAAAGACAACAGTTTGCTGGATACTTCAGCCTTTTAAATAATCTCTATTTTTGCTACTTGTCTCTTCTGATCTTTGTCACCAGCTGTGGGAGCTAGGCGACTGACAACGCTATTTCACTGGAAAGGACAGTGAGGACTGTCAGCTTATCCCTACCCGGTGAAGACAGCAGCCAGGATAAGTGTCATTGCCCGAGACACAGCCCAGCCAGGGCCAGGCACTGTTACAGTTCAGAACAGATACCAGAAGAGACTGGCTGGGATATTGCCTGCCTTGATGGATGGATGGGTGGATACATTACTCTGTGCTCGGACTCCACATTGTTGCTTGTCTGTTTTGAAGAGGAGTTCTTATAAAACTGCTGAGAGAAATACTGTTTCTGAATCAATTTAGAACTTCAAGGGGCAAAGTTTTTACTCACAACACAATTTCTTGAATTATGATCCATCTCAGTTTCCCACAGTAAGGTGTATTTCCATTTAGTAAGGGAAACCAGTTGTTCTTTTTTTTCAGCTGCAATTCCTGCTTCATAAAGTATATCTTTCCTCCTTCCACCACAAATTTGTAAAAACTGCTTGTGGAGCCTGTAGCACTAGAACTTTGTCACCTATTTCACCAGCTGTGAAAAATGGCTGTCCTTTTGCATAGAACAGGGAATATTCTATTCTACTGCCTACAGTATCATTACCAGTTGGTTTCTCAATGCCTTTCAACATGTTGCTTTTAGCCTACAAAGTACTAAACGTTTTAGACCTTTATTACCATTTCCCTTCCGTGCAACTTTCATCACCTGAAATTTTCTGAAGCTGTTGATGCATAGTGGAACCATTTCATTTCAAGCCCCTGCCCTCCCTGCTCACACACACCATGCACACATGAAAGCCTGAACAGGAGATGGCAGCCAACCAAGCTTTCTCTGTGAGAGGGATGCAATGTACCATTAATTTTTCTACCCTGATCATTAGAGTGTGGATGTGTTGAATGTCAGAGCAGATTTCAAAACCTGACAATTTTTCTAGGCTGAGAAAAGGGTAATGTAGATGAGTGGATGCGAAAGTGGAGGTTTATCATTGCTTGTATTACTCAAAAAGGAAGAGAAGCTTATTAGATATAAGCATAATATGAGTCCAAGTCCTGAAATCCTAAATACAGTTCTAACTGATAATTCTGACGAAGGCCGATTTTTGTTTGCATAATGGAAGCACACAATATATCTTAATAGAATTTTAAGATCAGATCTGACCATTCTGATTATATAATATGACCTCCTACATGGTGTAAACCAGAGAACTTTGATTATTTGGACTAAATCCTTAATTTCCAACCATTTAGTACTATAAAATAAAAGTTAACACCAATGGAATAGCCTAGGCAGCTCAAGCCTGTGCTTTTCTTTTTTTTTTTTTTTTTTTTTTCTGAGCTTAGAATTGCTGAATTTAGAGTTGCTGAATTTGCATTTAATGTATTCTATGGCTATATACCCTACAGCAATCACTGATGTAAAGCCACTGCAAACTAACAATTCAGACATTGAATCTCCAGTCTCAAAAAAATAACCTGAATAAAAATACCTGATAGTAATTTTGCTTGGATAATGACTGCCTAAAGTTAGAGTATGACTTTAAATGAAGGTTTTTCACTGAGTTTTTGTCCCCCACAGAGGGCTGATAATTAGAAAACAACTCACAATTTGTCATGCACAGGGAATTGTCCATCAGGAAATAAAGAAGTTTCTGAAATTTTCTCCAGCTGCACATATATTTATCCTGCCTTTGATTTAAAGGCAGGAAAATCCTTACTGAAAACAAACATCAAAATGGCACTGCTTTTCAGATTTTTTTTGCTTGACATTATATTGAAACATAGTACTTCATCACTACAACTTTGATTTAGTCCAGGCTTTGGGAGCTTGCATCTTAATTAGATATGCTTTAGCTTTGAAATGAATGTGCAATTTATTTTTGTATAGTGAATGTCATTCTGTTGCTATGGACACCAGATGTTTGATAATTAAACTTGCACTGTAAATAGTCATGTGATGTAATGTGAAAGACTAGTCTTTACAAGTTGCTATCCAGCCAATAGTCGAATTCCTTGCCTATTGAAAAACTGGAAGTAAATTGGGTGAAATAGCTGCCTCTGAAATTAACTTTAAAAAGCAATCGCTTTGTTAAAGAATTTGAAATGGTATTAGGAAAACATTGCTGGATTTTGTGGCTATTCTGCAGGTCAGAACCTATCATTGCCTTTTTCTTTCAGTTGTATTTGCCTCTTATCTTCCACTCTCTGAAAAATGAACATGAACAACAAAAGAGGAAATGTAAAAGCCTTCTGTAGCTAAGCTGACAGTCACCAATTTTAGCCAAATCAATGAGGGTCTGCCTGATCCAGAGATCAAAAAATATTTTTAACTCATACCAGTAATGAGAAGCAAAAATTGTGTATTGAAAATTACATAGCCTAGTGAATATTCCTTTTTATTATATAATATAATATAAATATAACATCCTAGTGAATTTTCCTTTTTCTGTCCTATGAATGACCTTTCATATATTTCAGGGCATGTGATTTTAAAGGGCTCAGCAGTCAGTAGCTGAATACAGTAGAGGTAGCTGGGAGACTGGCAAAAGAGTGAGGCCCAAAATGAGACATGGAAAACTGGAGAGAAAGACCACTGTACAGAATGAGCAGAGCTGCTAGGTCTCTGTGGAGGGAAGAAAACCAGCACTTTCAACCTAAGGGTCATGTGTGAGAAGGCCTGAAGAGGACATAGAAGAGGAACTGGTAGAGTGTATCTGGCCATGCGTTTCCATGTCTAAAAATACCGTAACTAATACAATGATATAAGGACTTGGAAATTGTGCTTTCAGTCTCCACAAGGAAAAAACTGCCTTGTTGAGCAACAAGGAGACTATCTGTAAGTAACAAGACTAACACAGATCTACATCTCAGCGTGATTTATAACTATAAGCTGCTAAACCAATGTAGTAAGATCTTAAAATAATCTTTAATAATATCACTTTTACATCAAAACCAGGCAAGATCAAATGTGGTTTCAGCTTTTCACTAATCACTGAAATTCTAATCTTTATTTTTTCTCTGACATTGTTCACAAAATAGTGGTTTCCTGGAGTAATAGCCTTGCTTCATGCACATACTCACAACTTTCAGGACCACTAAAAGGAGTTACCAACCTCCCCATAGTAAAAATACTTCAGTCTTTGAGTTTTATGCTTTAGGTCACTTAAGAAAGTACACAACACAATAATGTCATTGCGCAATAAAAATACCTTATTTCAGATTTTTATTGCTGGTTTAATTTGACGTGCCTAAGAGCAGTTCTGCTGTTACCACACCAGAAATGAAATTTGTAAAGCAAGAAAACTTATTACTTGCTGAGGTGTGCAACGTCAAGTAATCTGTAATTATGAAAATATCTTTACTCTATTTACGCAGTCACCTATTTTTTCTCCAAAGAGCAGAAGGGGCATTGTTTGAAGGAACACATCTTTGTAAATACAGAAATACAACTTACACTTCATGTCGCTAACTTGCTCTAGCCTTTCTCATGTCTCACACCCACTGCCTTACTTTCTTTTCCTCCTTCCATCAGATGTATTTTTTATTTTTTGATTTTTAAACATTTTAAAGGTAAATGATAAAAAACTGTACAAGAACATAGAAGAACTAAAGGGTATGTTTAACATGAAATGTGATCTTTTAGAAGATATACTATGGACACTATCACCAACCATTTATTTTGGTTTTCTTATTTCCCTATACCTTGCCTCCACCTCAAAAAAACAGAATCTTTTTGAGACAATTCAATTAATTTTATTCAGCAGGCAACAACATCAGACTGTTATGTGTAACATTTGGATGGGAACAGGAGGCATGGAGCGTAATTCTGACTCTATAGATTCATCACTCATTTCCCAAGAATTCCACCTTAAGGTATTATTTACTTCAAAAGCACTAGGACTGCATAGGGAATGGTACCTTTTAATACATGCACGTTAGATTTCACATCAGGCACCATGAAGAGCATCAGAAAATATGAATCAAAGCATGTACACTCAGACTGAAAAGACTGTTTGAATTTCTCAGCGGGAATCCTACATACATTATTTCACAAATCTCTGAAGGCTTTATTTGTAGGAATAAAGGAAGCCAGCTCCTTTATTTGTAACCACAGGTCCATTAGTAGCAGTCCAGTTTTGTAACATTTGCTACATGAGGTCATTTTTTCCATGACAGGAGTACATATTTTCTAACCCCAAAGCAAACTGTTCTCTTCATCCTTGTCTCTAGGTTTAGCAAATGACTATATTTCATTTAGAATACTCCTCTTTTCAAGTGGACATTTTTTTTTTTTTACAATATTTGGATTTGTTTTGTTTGCACGCTGGACTGCCACAGTGTACGAAACAACAGTAGTCTGAGTACAAGGCCACCATTTATACCTGTAAACCCCTGAAAGCTTTCCCTGTTGCCAGATGTGTTTGAAATAAATACTAGCCATTTCCTAAAGCTATCCTCAATACAGAGTAAAACCTGACAGTAGATACAAAGGGAAAACTGAGAAATGTTTTTTTCCAGAGAAATTCAATAGCAGGCAAATCCTGTCTCGTGACCTCACTCAACTTTAGAAGTCATGAAAAAGTAATCTCTGCTCATACAGTAAAATTGAACTCTTCACAAACAAGGCACGTATAGAAGGGGATGTAATATGAGCAAATGGCAAATAAGGAGGGAAAGCAGATCAATGAATCTCATCTACTCAGTAAAGTATAAAGAAAGGAAAGCACTCGCTGCTATTTAATGCTACAGCCAATAAAGAGCAGCAATTATAGTGGCCTGCTTCTCCCCACTCAATCATGCAAATCTTACCATAGGAAAGTCATTTATTCCCCTCCCTACTACCACCATACAGTCCATGTGGAAAAAAAAAAAAAAAAGCTCACCATTTTCAACTGAAATTGTAAAACAAAACACATAACAGAATTTAATGAACTGAACAAAGCAATCACTCTTACTTTAAGAACAAAAAGAAAACTTAGATTTCCAGACACAAAAGTTCACGGACACTTGTAGAATAATAATACATCAATAACTTTATTTAGAGGTGATATTATGTTTTCCATATACAGTAAAGTATTAGCTTTTCATGCAAGGTCTGCCAACATCAAATGCTTATGTATATTGGTCGGAGCTTGTCTGTGCAAGCCTAGCTGTGTAGGACAGATGTCTACCTGGAAAAACAGGTGGGAAACCCACAGGTCTCTCACAGGATGCAGCACCTTCCAGTGCTGGAAGATTTCTGAGGAATACCCTAGTTCTGCCTCTGGCTCTTTGGCAGATTTGGTTTCCTGGATGTCTCTGATCGAAATGTTTGGCTGGCAGTGTCAGAGAAGGAACCCAAAGTTTTCATGTGCCTATTCCATCCCCATCAATTCTCTGTCCCAACACTTTTCTAATTCTCACCTTCTGTACTTGCATACTCAGTTATGATATCCCACAGGGTCAGCTGTCTGCGCTTTATTTGCCTGGGTCTGACAGTAGAATGACTCCAATGATTAGGTCTTAAGGAGCCTTCAGAAAGGTCTGGAATCTGCATCCATTGTGCTCGCAGTCTGCGTGTGGGACTGACTACAGCAATTGCTTATTACATTCAACATGGGTGTGCTACTGAAGTAATGTCTTCCAAGAACAGGCTTGAAGCATATTCAAAGATAGCTCCAATAATAGCATTTCATATGAAAGTCCAGAAGTTCAAGAGCTGGGAGCTGCTGCTGGTAAGATGGATAAAGATTCCCCCAAAGCCTTTTGCAGTACACCTCAAGCTGCAGCACATTTCACAGGATCAATAGCACTGCTATTCATCCAGTACTGTAGGACCCAAAACAATCCAGCAGGGAAAGTTTCCAGGAAATGCAAAGAGAAAACCCCTTGTCTTTCTAATAAAAAACAAAACATTTGCTATTAACACAGCTCAATGATAATAAAATATACACTGAAACAGTCTGAAGGTTGCAACAAATAGAAGATGTCAGGGAGCAGAAGCCCCAGATGCTCTGCAGGGGAAGGGTGCTAGGGCCAACGGTGGCGGTGTCCTTGCTGACACGGGTGCAGTCCTAGAGTGCCCAAACAAAATGAGCCAAACAGATGTGGAGGCAGTCACTAGGAGGTCCAGGGCCACGCACGAACGCAATTCGTAGCTGAAGTGGGGGTGCCCCACAGGGCTGCTCCCTGCGCCCCCTCACCTGTTCCTGGGTGCATAGCTGCACCACCTTGGAGCTGGCCTCCATCACAAGCATTCAAGCCCCTGGGGGCAAAAGAGTTGGTGCAGTCAAGTTTTACTGTCCTCCCCACAGGCAAACCCATGGATTCTCCTTTTCAGGATTGGAATGGGTAAGAGCCTCAGAGCTCAGGCGCTCTCCCAGGCCTGCAGGCTCATCCTGTCTTTCTGTCCCTCTTGTTGCAAATCGTACCTCAACTGGTAAATTAGGACTGCAAACCTCTTTGTGGTCCCAGTCATGTCTCGGTTATTGATCACACACTAAATACAAGATGACTCCTTTTCAATAATGAAATGTTTCACTATCAATTTAGTTACTTTAGAAAGCCATTGTTACCCAGAGATTTGCACTGAGGTCTGGTCTTTATTTGGCCATTCTGGTTAAGCACAGTACACAGCTAAAAATGTGCATGATTTGTTTACATTTCCATTTTACATCCCTTTTGGTGAGGGTGGGGGGAGAGGATTATAAATTAACTTTATAAGTTGTTCGCACATGGGCAGACAGAATTTTCAGCCAAAGGACTATTTAAATTTTGTTTTCACAGTGATGAAATGCACTGATTGGTAACTGCTTCAGTAGACCGGTAAGGTTGTATCCTACAGTGTCCTTTAGAATTTCAGAACTGAACTTCAGTAAGGATGGTGAGACAGTAAATTTGTCACTCTTGAAGGTACAGATTTTGCATTGGAGAGGATGCAACTTCAGAGTGAAAAATCAGGAAGTCAGAATGCAAGCACCTAGATAGATGCCATAATGTATATGTGATTTGGTATTGAAATTTCAGGAGATTAGAGAGATGAAGACAAACACAGATGTTTGGATTGTTCAAAGAACAGAAAGGAAGAATTTATATGGGAGAAAGTTTGCTACGGTCCTGGTGGAGTTATGCTGTTCTGGGGCAGCCAGGAGACTGGAAGAAAACACCTATTTATCTATCAGAATTGTGCTTCTCTAAAATTTGTATTTAGAGGCTAAACCTTTCAAAGAAGAGATTAGGTCTTTATTATTGATCTCCAGTTATGGCCTTGAGATGTACTGCCACCCATATAAAATAACAGCCTATTTGTTATACTAAGTAGCAGTGAAGTATTAAGCTTTTAATTCCAGAGTATTCCAGCATACGTACTCCGACATAATAAATTAAAACAGGATATGAACAGTTGGTAATACTTCACTTTTCATTCATCATTTATCTGTACAAGGCTAAAATTTTTTAAACTTGTCATTCATCACTATAGAATCAAGAATTTCACAGTATGAATGGATTTTCTTTGAGAGATGCACAGGAAAAAATGATAATCTGAACACTGAATACAGGAAGAAGTAAAGCCAAAAGATCAGCAGCCAGTTTCAAGCCCACACTGGCCAAATTCATGCAACAGGCTTTACACAATTCCATTGTAAAAGATCAGTCAACCATGTTACAAAAATCAATTGGAAACCAAATTTCACTAGTACTACTACTAAGTGAGAATATTCATCAATCAAAAGAGCAGTCCATTATAGCATCAAGTCCTGTGAGTTGCAAGGTATATCCTGCAGTGAGCTGAATGTTGTCATGTACCCCTAGACATTACAAAAAAACCACAACTAAAAATCAAACTCTAAAGCAATATTGCAAAACACTAATAAGGAGCCCTCTGTTTAGCCATTGTATTCTCTTACAAAATGTGATGGTTAATTTTTAGTACCAACATCTCAGAAAACACCGAATTGCACTTTTCACAATTTCAAAGAATCTAAGAGAAAACATAATGTCTTAGATTATTTTTCAGTCCAGTTGTAAAAGTTTGAAAAGGAATGTAAGATTACTTTAAATGTGAAGATAGCAGGTGTGTAAGGTATTGTGCAATGTCTGTCTCTACCAACCTCATTGCTTAATATAATAAGTAGTTGAAGAAAGAAGTAACACCAGGTAGTTTGTTTGCGTCTTTTCACAACATGAAAGTGCTCATTTAATGATGAAAAATGTGTTCATGCATTCATACAAACAGCATCTGTTCTTGATGGCTGGCTATGTTCCCTCGGATTACTTAATTTTAATAGTTTACTGCTCCTTATGGTTCTGTTTTTGTTTCCATTTTGAACATGAAAATCAATGTAGCATGAAACCAAATAGACTGCCAGATGAAAATATTTCTAAAAAATAATATCCATACTAGTTTTTAAAATTATTTTATAAATTGATGCAATATTTAATGAAAGATTCAGAGAGACTGTTTTACAGCCAACAAACTGAAAATTAATTCACAATGTTTAGTGCACTCCTAGCTTTATATCCTCATCCATTATTTTATTATTGTTATGCTAGGTAGTGACTTTTTATGATTATGCCACTCAGAGAACATAATTTTTAATTTATAATTGCAGAAGTGCCTCAGAACAGCATGGTTTAGAATTGCAATTATTGTTGACATGACCTTCTGGAAGGAGAACTGGATTCTTGTGTTTTCATTAACAAGAGTGATTATATCACACCAAAATAAATATATTCTTGACAGTTCTTATTCTTTTTATCTATAAAGAATTAATTTATGTCTTGGATTTCATAAATACAGCTCACTTGGCTGGCCCTGTAACATTTTGACAATTTTTTATATGCTTCATTTTCTGACTGGGCCTTTCATATTTGTGGAAAGGTAGAACAGAATCAGAGTGAATGTATTCTTATCAATATGATCACATTTCCTAAAGTGAACAGCTTACCAGTCATATAACAGCCTCCATTTATTTCTTTTGTTTCCATCTGTTCCTTGGGAGTAATACCCAAACTATGACTGCTTTTATGAGCTTGCAAACAATTGTATAGCAATGGTCTACATTTTTCAAATAAATGTTCATAATAAATAAAAAAATCCCACCCATGTAGTAAATGTTTCTCTACTATAAGGCACTGAAAAACCTAGAAATACATGACTAGTTATATGCAAGTCAGGAGGTATTAGCTGTCAGAGAACAGTAGAAAAGAAGAATCAGAACAAAGATTCACCTGTCTCAATCCTATCTGCAGCAGTGATCAGGAATGTACAATTCACAACTCAGAGACATGACCCTATTACTTACACTTTTTTGAGCCATCATTTTTAGAGTTACAATGAGTTCCTCTCTTAATTTAGAGAGAAAACTTGAGACGTAAGATACTTTTATAAAGTAACAAGGTTTATAACGAGATAAATTATAGGGTTTATATAGGTTTCTATAATAAGTTGCCTAGCTCTACTTATGTAGGTTTTGCCAACATCTACAGGTCAATGATTTGATTTAAAACATCTGATAACTAATTGGAGTTACAGAAATCTCAGACTGAATACCATGATAGTGCAGACACAGTCACACTGATTTTATACATGTGCTTTTTCCCTATAAATGCAGACCTAATTCATTAATTATATATTAAGAACTTTGAACTACTTTCCAACAATGCCACAATTTTCCTAACATACCTTCCTCCAAACTATAGCGAACTAAAAATTTTGCATAAAAGACATGTTGACTAAATTTATTTTTACAGTGTTAAGCATTGTTGTATTCTTTCCTTTTTTTTTTTTTTTTCAAACAAACTTTACTAAATGTCATCATTATGTGATTGCCACTTGCTTATTTACAGAGGAACCTACAGACCATTGAAGCTGGGCTGCATTTTCCTAGATTATTGCAAAGTTAATTTTTTTTACTATACTACAACTTTGATGATTCAGTAACATTTAAAAATGGCCTGCCATTACATTAACTGTTAGAAGAAAATAATGCACTGTGGAGAACATTGAATGGCCAACATTAATAATTTAAAAATATTTCTATGAATTACCATATAAAGATGGAATAAGAAGCTGTTTTCCAAAAAGACTTCTAATATCTCATATTTATCATGTTTCTAAACCAAAATGTGCAGAACCCAAAAAAATTAGGTTGTTAAGTGATTGTAAAGAGGATTTAAGTTATAGTTGCTTTTACTCCACAATAATATTATTTACTCTGCATCATAAGTATTTGTTAAGTTTCTGTTTAGAAGGATGAACCTAAAAAAAAAGCCTAGTTTTATCAAAAGTAGCCATGTTAAAAACCTTTGATTTCATAGATTCCTGTTGGTTTTTCTTCTTTTGAGATTTCCCAGTCCAATATCTTATTTACACAAATTAAAAACACAACCTATATTTAAATCATATCTGATTGTTATTTATAACATTTCTGCTGGTGTAAAAAGATTTGTATCACATCAGTATTCTTTTGATATATCAGGGATTGGAGGCATACTGTGTTGCAAAATGGACCATTCCTGCAGTGTATCTCGGTAGTTTTACACAAGCAGAACTACACACACTTTGTCTGCATTCCTAGAATTCGCCTTCCTTAACCAGAGGCTACATCATTAGCAGAGTTTTAAGTTCAATTGTATACACTCTGCTTCTTAGCAATGTTTACTATCAGGATTCATAATCACAGTTGTCTTGAGCTTATTGCAACTGATTATACATATATATGTATATATGTGTATATGTATACACATCTCAGTTAAGAGAGCTAGAGATCACTGTCATAGCAGTGTTTAAAAGACTGACAACTTTGGCCAGTTTCAAATGTGGAAACAATACTAGATCGAGATTCATTGGCAATACACATTGCTAATGCTTATTTGGTACTCATATCAATTACTTCTATGTATAGTCAAACAATTATTTTTTTTTGTCAACAAGTCAAACAATTAGTTCTGAACAAGCTTATCTTAAATTAATTGTGAGTATACAATATGATGGAGTTCATGCTGATGATAGTGATGGTCCTTGATGGCCTCAGTGCCCAAGTTCAGGTTGGCCAGCGCTTAGAGGTCTTTAGCAGTGATAGAACTGAGGCAGATGACTTCTCCATCTTTTCCTTGCTCATGACTGCTATTGTCTGTTCTGTGTTCAAAAGTAGAAGGGTAATTCATATAGTATTGATAGAGCTGAACCTTTTGGTTTGGTCTTCTGTTGTTGTTTTTGTTGTTGTTGTTGTTGTTTTGTTTGTTTAATCAGGGACATTTCTCACTTATTCTCCAGAATTATTTTGATTCCACCAAGCTCTGCAAAATTATTTTGGTTTTATTACATAGCTTTCATGCTTGATCTACATCCTTAGTTTTCTACTTGCACTTGTGTTCCAGCACCTCATTTCTGCAATTTTACTGTAAGTTTCTGATTGCCCCCCTGCAGTTGTGACTATTTATAAGTTTGTACTTAACTCAATGTTACTAATAGTGTTATAATGTTACAAAGTACTTGCACACCTGCCATGGTTATGCTGTCTAGTGTGCTTAGGTCTGTGTTGAAGGCAAACGTATTAATTATATCTTGCTTGGCCTCCTTATATTTTATGGGTGAAACTGGCATCTCTTTGACCACAAACTCAGTGACTTACAATTTGAGTCAGTTTATGACCAAATAACTTTACATGAAAGTAGGAGTTAATTGCAACAACCATTGTCTAGCATACAGTACTTCAGGGTGTTGAGCTAAAATAGCAAGGCAGAAATACACAACACTTTCCTAACATAGCAGGCATTACTTATTAGGTCAGTAAATCTAGAGCTACCCCAAGGTGTTGGAGCTGTACAGGTAAAATTCACTTCTACTGTAACCACAGAAGAGCAAAGGAGGCAAAACCAGAGGACTATGGCTCATTTCTGAAGAGTTGTGTTGGAGAATTGGAAGAGGCCAAGAAGCTGTAGCAGAAAAAACAGGTGAGAGTGTGTTTGGAGGACTACAGCTAGAAAGATGTTTCTGGCCCCTCCACTTAAGTAGAACAACTTCCTTTCTTAGATGACCACCTCCAGCCCAGGAATGACCATGACTCACTGCTGTGTCTCCCTAGAAGGGAAGGTGTCCATTACTCTATACAAAGTCCAGCTGGTTTTAAATCAAACAGATTTTCTCATCTATGTAAGCAAAATTGTCATTTACAGCATCTATCTAGGGACAGGAGATGATAGAGACGTGAAAAAATTAGTATGAAATAAATTACTGGTACTAGCATCACAACTCCAAAATAATGAAATTATATGTTCACAATTCATAGTAGTACATGCCTATATGTTCTAAGCATTTTTGCTTTGATGTCTAACTTTTCTCACTGAAGAGGATGCTAAAAAAGACTAAGACTGAAAGATCTTTGGAGGGAGTTTAACAGAGTTCTCATCAGTATGTGGATTTCATCTCAAGGCTGGCACTAATACTTTGGAAATGATGCTGGAAAAATGTGTTTTTGAGGTGCTGATAAAAACTGAGAGAAACAATTTGTTACAAACAACCTAAAATAATATGACATTATAGCAATTTGGGGGAAGAGGATGTTTTAAATTACTTCTTTTTAAAAAACAAAAAAGAAGCCAAACTTATAGCACTAAAACCAAATCCTGCCAGAAACATTTTGAAGTCAATGGATTATGAAAAGATCCTACATTTTTTCGGAAAAATGAAATAACTAAAAGTTAATCTGAACTTTTGCTTACTTTATCCATCCCTAAACTTTTCAGAGTTGGTTTTTGTTTTTTTTTTTGAAAGAAATAATGTGACTGTAACTGAAATCAGCAAGAGAGGGTCTGAAAGAAAAATGGAAACTAAATTAAAATTATTGTAATTATCACATAGGTATGTGATACTTCTATATATGTATATATATATATCACAGCATATTTAATGAATGTGCATCATGTTATGTGACTGAATTATAAGTAGTACATGAATTAGATGCATATATACATATACAGTAAGAACTAAATATAGCTTATGTGCGTGTATATGCATATCCAACCATATAAAAGAGATTTCATGAAAATTCTAGCTAAAAATTAGCCATGTGTGTTGTATTCCTATTTATAATATATCTGTTACACCAGTTTGCCATGGTCGGCTATGATTTTCCTCAAAGGTGAAAGGAAATTGCTTTTGAATTTATGCATTCTTGCTACAAAAATGCCAAATGCCAATAGCTGCCTCATCAAAAGTTGTTTAGTTTTGCTGCAGAAATAACAATTCCTATTCAAAGCTACTTGAAAACCACTCTCTTAGGCCCTGCCATTTCATCCCCACAGCAACATGAAAGCAGGGAGTAGACTGGAGGGCCAGCAAGTGTGTGCAGACAGAAGTGCAGACTTCACCGCCCTTGCCTTGTTTCAGCCACTTCCATTATTAAGGAGCAAGTGAGCACTGTAGATTGCTTACTGTGCAAAAAAGCACTGGCCTTAATTATGAGAGTTTTTGTTGGTGTAACTTCACAGCTTTCAATAACCTTAGTGGAAGGAAGAGTCCTAACCTTCTTTTCCAGTCAAATTTCTTGCTTTTTTTTTTTTTTTAAATGTCAGATATTAAGCATGCTTTTTCAAAAAAATTGAACAGCCATAGATAGGATGACTTCATTAATAAGAATACAGCCCAGGGAAGGTACCTAAATCCGTAGCCTTGCTGCACATAAAATTGCTTTGGTAGCCCTGCTTCTGGAAAGATGGGAGGTTTGATCAGTGTAGCTTGAAGGAGTGTCATCAGCTAAACAAGCTAATCCTGCATCTTAATTGCCAGGTCATCCTGCCTTTCTCCAAACAATCTTATAATGAACTGTTTAAACATATATAAAAGCAGTAGTGAGCTTGCAAATAAGACATTCAACAGAATGAAGTTTCCTTTCACCCTTAAGAAAACATAGGGGTAACTATCTGTGAATCATCCCTATGGGCCTACACAGGCCACCGTCTGCTTCAGTAAAAATCTTAATGCCATAAAATGTTTAATCCATATGTTTCCTTCATGATTCATCCCTGAGCAGCTCCATATGTCAACACTGGTCAGACAAGGCTTTTGAAATGCACATGAGCAGAGCTGGTGACTAGCAGACAAATGTGCGTCAGTCCCACAAATTGTTATTTTCTGTTTATAAGCCTATTTGGTTGGACTACAGAATAACTGGGAAGAGGACTGTTGAAGAGATCATCAGTGACATTAAACTGGATAAACTAAAGTTTATCTGGAACTATAATAAGCATGCCTTTCTTGTTCCTGTGCTGCTGTTCCAGGGCTGGGTATGAGCTACTCCTTTCTAGGACTCCTTAGCTATGCCCAGCCTGCAGGAATTGGGCTTGGGTGCTGAATCTAGCCCACTTCACCCACCCCAGTGTGTCACTGAGAATAAATCAGGCTGAGAGGGATCATTAACATGCTTCTCTCTAGTGGGTGGTTAACAGACTGGGATTTTAAGGCTTATTGCAGCATGTACCTCCATGCAAAGTAAACACAGGCTATGATTCTGGTATTGGTAAACTTGAGTTGAGAGAAGGATCCAGTACATGCACCTTATCACCACAGCATCTGGTATAGTACAGTGCTAGAAGCATTCAGTTCTGTGAAACTCTTATGAAGAGCAAGGTAGGAAATCATTATTCTCACTTTAGAAGAAAAGCAATGAAGCATGCAGAGAGAGGATGAAGCAGTTCACGGTTCCTTCTGGCCTTATTAGTCAGAAGCATCTCTTTTCATAGAAACACGAATAATTTTTAACCTGCATTCTCTACAAAATCAAGTTTTTAAGACTGCATTGTGCACAAATGAAACAAAACATTTCTTGAACTCAGGAGATGTAGTATATGTATTTACAGTACTTCCAAAAGAAAACTGAGGCTTAATGTTGTGATCAAATCAAGTGCCCTTGTCTTTATACATAGGTATTCAGGCACTGGCATTAGGCTCACAAAAATATGGACTAAATTAAGAGATCCACAGGAACCTGAAACTGGCATGTGGGATGGTTAGCTAAGTCTGGATCAAGAGACTGACAGACGACTGACTAAAGAAAACCTATGTCTTGATGCAGGTCTTTCTGTAGCACTGCCAAGATTATTTTTTTTTTCCTAATGTGTAAGCACGTAGGGCATGAAGATTCAGTTGGCTCTCATAAATATCTGTTAACATTCATTGAAAGAAATCTGACCCAAAATATACAGGACTTTTCACAGTTGTGCCAAAATTTCCTGAACAGGAAACCTAAGCTGCTAGGTCCATGGGTGTCATAATTTAATGCCAGCCAGCAACTTAGCACCTTGGTGGGATGGGGGAGACAATCGGAAAAACACGTAGCTTTCAGTCCTTGTCCCAAACCATATTTATGATAGTTTTCAACTTACATTGAACTCCAAGGATCTACTGCTCAAAAAATTGGTTGAAAGTTTACAGCATATTTTCTGCAGGTTAGCATGTTTTAGAGTTCTACTTTAATAGAATAAATTATTTTAATTCAAATTTATTACATGTGAATAGAGAAATATTAGTATCCTGAGTGATTCTGAGGTTAAAAGGAACTGTTCAATTGCCAAGCACATACATTCTTTGCTTGAAATTTTTATATTGAAGGCTCCTTTCATCTGCATACTAATACATTTAGAACAGAAGAAAAAATCTTGCATGCTACTTAAGATTGGAATAAAAATATTTTATGGTTTAATAGATTGACAAATATTTTGCTGATTGACTAATTTCATAGCTGGTTGAATACTATTGATTGAATTATTCAAGCAATAACTAACTTTTGTTCAATGATTTGATAATTTATTTTAAGTCAGCAGGGAAGATGAGAGGTTTTCATAAATAAGATCTTGCCTGTTACAAGGTTATGTTGTCATTTGTCTACTACAAAAGTCTTAAAACCCCTCCTTTTGTGACTTGAAACATGGTCATCTTTTACAAGCAACTAGATAAAAAAGTAACATAAATCCTGCAACACAGGTTTTTTAGGAAAACATGAATGTTCATGAACAAATTTTGAATATTGCTTTCTGAAAATCATCTTTTTTTTTTAATGAAAAAATATCACTTATCATCTACAGTGAATAAGGAGAACAGTACTTCTTACACTTGCCCCGCTTAGGTGTTATAGCTTCCAGCACAGCCTGAAGCAAAAAGCAATTGAAGATCCTCAATGGGAAATTGTATTGGGTCTGTCTGAGCCCCTTAGCACCCTCCTAGTGCTGTGCTTGTGTTGGTAGCTGGAAAGGTGGTGATAACGCACCAGTGTCTTGGCTACTGCAGAGCAGCACTCGCACAGCATCAGGGCTGTCTGCCCAACCTTCCCCCCATCCTCACCAGCAGGCTGGGGGTGGGCAAGATCTTGGGAGGGGACATAGCCAGGACAGCTGACCCAAAGTGACCAAAGGGCTATTCCATGCCATATGATGTCTGCTCAGATATAAAGCTAAGAGAAAAGAGGAGCAAGGCAGGGCACTCATTATTTATGGTGTATGTCTTCCAGAGCAACCGCTATGCATACAGAAGCTCTGCTTCCAGGGAAGTGGCCAAACATTGCTTGATGATAAGAAGTAGATAATAACATCTTTTGGTTTTCCTTTGCTTCCACTTGTGCAACTTTTGCTATTGTTTCATTAAACTGCCTTTATCTTGACCCACAATGTTTTTTTTCCATCTTATTTTCTCCTCGTCCTGTTCTGCTGAGGGGGAGACTGATAGAGCAGCTTGGTGGGCACCTGACATCCAGCCAAGGTCAACCCACTACACCAATTCAGTTGCCTATTTTGGCTTCTAAATGGAACATTGCTAAGGAGCATTACGAGATTTTTCATAGTGTCAGCTGTTGTGAAATAGTACCGGGTTTATAATAATTAATAGTTTCAATAAATGTTGACTCTGTGGTATCTTGCTTGTATAGAGTGCAGTATCTTCATACTCCAGTTTCCAATTGAGAAATGTGTAGAGGGAGGAAAACGAAAGAGAAAATAAAATTATGGTAACGACAGTCAGAAAATAAGACACTAATTTAACTGAAACTCCAAGTAAACATCTCGATATATACACATCTTCACATGATCTATTTAATTCTTTTAATTTCATTATTACTGATTAAATTCTATGCAGGAAAAAATTGTATACCACTGGGATATGTGAGGAAAGAACGTTCTAAAGTAAAATAAACTCACCTTCTCATTACCTTCAAAGGATGAGTCAGGTTGAAGCTATGTTCTAGGGTATGCTGATTATTCCTGTATAAACATATATATAAAATTCTAGTTAAGACATGTTGGATTCAGTAAACACCTCACAGGAAAAGGCAAAAGGTCAAAGCACAGAAGTGAAATTTTGATACAAAGATAAATGATATCAAACATTTATTCATAAACTATTTTATTTCTAAGTGTTCTACTGCAAAAGGTCTATGTCAGCCTAATTCTAACTTTAAAATAATGACTATTTTAATTTAAGAAACATTGTGTGTTTTAAGGATTGACTAGTAATGCCTACTAAATGTACCAAAAGTTCTTTCTTGGTGTGTTCTTAAGTTCTTTCTTGACATTTTATTCCAAAAAGAAATGTGTCCCCTAAATTACATTAGATTGTCACACCACAGGAAATATTACCCAACAGCTGGTTTTATAGAAGGTAATAGAATTGTTTTATGCTTAGGTCTAATGTAATTTGTGCATACTTTGCATTTTATCATTGTGACAAGGTAGACATGTGGGATTCTATATTTGAAGATGAACCTAGAAGGGAACAGATTGTGGTTTAAAGGCAAAGGAATCACTATGGACTTGCATTAAGTGCTTTAAGAAACCCTTTCAATGTCGTTAAAACACACAGCAGAAGGATAAACTTGGTGTTTTAGAAGAAATTTCAAAATGCTTTTTATTTGGCAAGGTTTGATTCATCAGCTGCTGTCATTGTCTACTGAGTTCTTAATCCTTTCAAGGCAATATAGTGTTATGTAATATGCATGGATGAAAAATTGGAAAATAAAACTGTTTGTCCATTCTGATTAAAACCCTTAGCAAGGTTTTTAAAAGTATAACATTAGTCACAAACTCAATTTCAGTGGAATTTCAATGGTTTCCTCATTTAGGCAGGCTTTCAACTATTCCAGCATGGAGCTGGCCAAACCCATCAAAAATGCAACCACTCAGATTTTCCCATGAAACCCCAACTTAACATTTCCAAAAACTGATTTAGCATTCTAAATAAATTAGTTTGAAATTTCCAAAAATAGGAAGTCAAAAAAAGCAACCAAAAATCCCACTGATGTTACTGTGTGACTACTTTGCATAGAAGAAAGTGTCACCTTAAGCACTACTCAGAAAGGTGACTTGCTAGTTGCCTGTCTGTAAAATGCTTTTGCCAGATTTGACACCAAGAATGCAACATAGGAACTGCATCCACTCTACAAGGCAGGAGAAGCTAAGGAAATAGCTGGAAATAGCTTAGTTTGATAAAGACCACAAACATAAACACTTGTCAACACATGTTCTTGCATATACCATGTCAATAATTCAACTAACAATAACGAAATTCAGATTTCAAACAGTAAATATGATGATCCTCTTGCAGTTAAGACACAAAAATTTTAAGCCTGGGTTCTGCTGTCACTTAGTGTGGCACATCCTGGTAACATTTTGCTAAGACACTGAGACTCCTGAGAGCAGGTCTTCTACTCAGACACATCTTGTTGTAGACAATGGAGCCTGAGTACAGTGCAGGCACTGTCTCATACTGCCCAGGCTATTTGTATAGTCTCCTGCTCCAGTGAGCTGGAATCTCCTAATTGCTCTGCTTAATTGCCCATGCTGGTCCCTGGCACCTCCAGAGAGCATAGGCTTTCAGTTGTCCACTCCATCTCTTTGCAAGGAAGAAAAAAGGTCTGGATGCATAGACTCTGAATATTACAATACAACTCTTTAAAGATAAAACCTGAGCAAATGGATCATTAGGGAAACAAACTTGCTTCCTTAGCTCATGTTCAGGGTTTGGCTCCATGCATTTTGGTAGGCAAACTTTCTCTAATCTTGTGAAGTATCTCCCTTTGTCATGAACAAGGAGAAGATCTGTTCAATAATTATAGTAAAACCCCTCCTGTTTTATAATATTATTTATTAAGTCAGGCCCAGATCAGTTTACTCAGGCACTCAGAGACTCCTGTAGATAATTTAAATGTTAAGAACTTCTCTCCTAATAAGCTACCTTTTGTCCTGGATGCTTGTATGTGAATTAAAGCCCATCTTCATTTAATGACACACCAAGACACCTTCTGACATAACACTTACTCTGAGAAAAAGTGTAACAAACTGGATTAAGGAGAGCATATTTTTAAGGGAGATGAAAGTTGAAACAGATAGATAGGGCACCCACAGTATCTCATTGAGAATTCAAAAATTGTACAGACAAAATCACTACAGTCTACAACAGTTGCAGTGATTCAGGAAATGTCTCTCACTTCTGATGGTTATTTATTGTGAAATAGGATGAGATCTGAGGCTAAGCAAAACCATTTTATAAAGTGCATGGAGACGTTCTGATAAAAGTGGTAGCAAAATAGAAGATACGGAGACATGTGAAGGAGGAATAAAATAGAACAGGTCTTTGAACCAATATGTTATACAGAAAAAGGTTTGTCGGGGGTAAGGGGTCTAAAGCTACTCCCTACAAATTTATCTAATGCTCACCATGGCTTCAGACATGATATCTGAACAAATTGGCTGAAGTTAGACCTCATTTAAGGAGTCCATCTTTTATTAAAAAAAAAAAAAATAGAGGCTTAAATAAATTACAGAAGATTTAAGTTTGAAATAAACATTCCATAGTGGTTGTAATGAATGATCATTTCTTCCCATGTGCTCCACTTATGCACCAATTCCTATTTTTTCCTTTGCTATTGTCACTTAGTGGGAATGAATAGCAAAATAGGGAAGGAAAACTGGAAAAAAGGGCCATTTCTTATTTTATTGTTATGTTTACCAAAGGCTAGTGAAAAAATACAAGAAATGCACCAATAGTTTAAAGTCATGATCAATTATTTCATTGCAAAAGCAATTAAATTAATTTTCACATTTAACCACTACATTTTATTGTTGTTGTTGTTGTTCCCCAAACCCCCATCCCCACCACCCACCACCCCCCCTGTGCTTCAGTACATTAGGCTGGCTATGCTACTATGTTCTCTGGGAACCTGAAGATTCATGTGGGAACCAGAAGGTTCATGTGGGAACCTGAAGATTTCCATAACTTTGTGATTCAAAGCTATGGAATGTACATTTGAACCTTAGAATAACAGAACAGGATTTGCAAAAGTACTTGATTTAATTTTTATTTTCTGATTAATTTTACTCTTTAAAATATACAGGTTTCTGTACCATATTTATTTTTATATTTATTATTATATTCTTATTTTATAATATACATATATAAAATATAAATATAAATATTATTATTATTATTTTGATCATGTGTTTCTAAGCAAGCATCAAAGAAACATTTATATTATCTAACCCATGAAAGGCAAAATTACTAGAGTAACAGAAAATAGTGGTTTGGGTTGAACTAATCCAAACAAAATGAGTTTAGCTTTGCAAAATGAAAATATATATGCTGAGGAATAGAGTTCATAATTGGGAATTTTTCTGACTGTAGTAATTAATTAAGACTGTACTCTAAAAAGAGCACATTTACAGCGTATAGGCAGTTTGACACAAGCTGCCAATGCAATTCTGCTGCAAAAAGTGACAACACGACCTGTGGCTGTATAAAGAAAGAGATAGTGGCTAGATGTTATGTGATATTAGTGAGACATATCGAGATAATATGTTAAATTCTGTAGTCCACATTTAAGAAAAAAAAAAAAAAGAGAGATGGAAAAACTGGAAACAAAGCAGAATGGAGTCACAAGCATTACTTGAGGGCTAGAGAAATGCATTTCTGCAGAAGACACCTACAACTCGATCCACTTAGCTTATCAACAAGGTTATTAAGAGGTGCTGTTACCGCAATGTATAAATATGTCAGAGATCAGGTACTAAAGATATCAAGTACTGAGACATTGTTCAGTCTGGTATAAAAAGGCATGACGAGAAAGAGTGTTTAGAAGCTGATGGCCAATTCAAGTGGCAAATGACACCCAAATTGCTAACAGGGATTATGGCCAGTTATCAAAACAAAGTGCCAGTGATAGTGAAATTCTGAATCTTTCTAATCATTATTCCCTTCAAGCCAACACAGGATGCCTTCGTAGAATAGATGTCTCAGCCAAAGAGTTGTTTGCCTTGGTACAGTGAAAACAGTAGGTATGTAAGTACAGAGAAAACACTTTGTTTTTAAACTCTCAAAAATCTTTGGGATACCTGCTGAAAGTCCTGGGGACTTCATTCTCTGAAAGTCTCTATAACAGGTAGGGAGTGTTACTTTGATCTGGGACTATAAGTCATCTTCTGCACATTCTACTAATTGTTCTACTATTATATAGTATACTAAGCATACTATGAAGTTTATAGTTTAGAAAATATTTTTTACATACTATTTTGTCCACATACAACTGAACAGAAAACAATTTATGTTCCATGAAGCACATGGAACACACTCCAACAGCTTAAAAAAACCACAGAATCTAAAAGAACTAAACACTATGCAAAAACCACCACAAATCTGATGCTTATCAGTTCAGTGAGTTTGAAATTCTAATTGCATTGTAATTGTTCTAAAATAATTCTATTTTGAAGCAACAGATTATTTCATCTTGATAATGAAGACCACTTTGTTTTGATAGCATCAAAATAGAGCAAGGACAGGATGCAACATACATCAGCACCAGTAAAATGCATGCCATTTTAATTCTAGTATTTTAATGTCATATAGAAAAGAAAAAGATAGTGACCTTTCCTCTCTGACATTTTGATGAGTTTAGCACGTTCATGTAGGATGTTTCAATCCTGATGAAAGTATTATTGTTGATGTAACATTTTTCTGTTTGTCTGTTCTGATATTTTTGCAAAAGTGTTAACAACAGACATCAATGCCCTTGATTGATTTTTAAGATAGTTGTTTGGGCAAACTCCAGTGACCTTAAAATGAATTTTGCTCAAGCACAATAAAAACAAAAAAAGACTTGAATCTTCAGATTCCTTATTTTTACTCACTATATGCACTCTCACTTTCACTCAGTGTGAAAGCATGTTTCAAAAAAGTATTAAAAGTGATTGAAACTATAATCCTTACAGCTTTTGTGTGATGTGATTATTTCTATTGCTCAAATAAGACTATGGCCACCTTAAATCTTAATTTCATATTATCTAACATGTTCTACTTGCAAACAGAAAAACCTTACAAGAGAGAGAAACTGTAAAGTTTTGGGAGCCTGCCAAATTTAACTAATTTAATATATATATATATATATTAAAATAACATTCTGAGTCAAACTATAATGTAACAGTCTAATCTGGTGCAATCAAAAGTGCCAAATGCTGCATTGAAACCCAGATGTATAAATGCTAAAAAATCATAGAACATGAATCATCTTTCATCCAGCAATATAGCCCTGGTGTTGCGCTGTGATCCAAACTGGTTGAAATTGTCGTTATAAGCCCTACTCCATATTCTTGCCTTTAGGAAAAACAGCCAAGCTAAGTACTTCTAAATAAGACATTTCAGATAATCTTTTGTCACAGATCTGTGCAAGGTCTACATATGTAGGCACTTGACAGATTTCCAGAATCCCATATATTTTAAGACTCTTTGCATCTCACCATCCTGCAGCACCCTTGTTCCCTTGGTTGTATTTTATATTCACAGTTCCTGATCCCCTAATGGAAATGGTGCATTGCAGTTTGTCTGCCACGTTGTTTATGCTCAATGACAGGATAAATTTCCTTCTTTCAGAATAGATGCTTCGTAATACACATACACACACCTCTCACACAGTCGTGTACACACATACATTAACCAGGGCTTCACAAGGCTGCTCCAATGCACATAATAGCTCTACTGGAGTGATCTTTGGGCCAAGTTCAGATCCTCTGGTGTGATAGATGATCTTTTTCCTCATGCTCGCTTTGCCCACTTTGTCAGCTATTGTGGCTTTCCAAATTAATTCTGCAACCGTGAACAGTTCTTCATTTAAACCTTACATTTGTACTCTCCCATTACATTTTTGCACTTATTTGCCAAAGTTTCCTGGGGTTCTCATTGACTCTTCCCTCTAAATATCCTTCTAAGGATCCTTCTAAGTGTCTTTCATCATTTGTCTTAGCCACAGTTTTCAAAATTGTCTGGTCAAATACAGTAATCAACAGGTAAATAAACTCTATTTGTGTTATTGCAGTTACTGCACACTGCAAGATTTATCAGGAAACGTGTACATAATGCATGACTTGATTTAACAATTTTTAGAGAAACAATTTTGCAATTGAATCTAAAATTTTAAATTCTGACTCCCCAAGTCCATCTAATTGATTAAGACCTCTAGATTAGGAGATACTTTTTTTCTTTAAAGTATCATTATGCTTCTGAAATCAAGATCATTCAAGTCTTTCTAATGCTTTCATTGAACTTTAGAATCAACCTACCCACACAAACATTGTCCACAAGCACACAATAGGAAAACTGAACACATAATGGATGATATTACTACCTATGTCTGGAGAATCATGAGGCTACAACTGTCCCTGTAAAAAATACTAAAAGTCTAGCTAAGATAAAAAAAATAATCTCACAAGGAAGTCTGTCAAATTATATCCTTGACTGATCATATCTGCCTAAGGTTATTAAAAATTTGGTATTTAAGAAACACATGACCACCTACATAAAATTGAGCACCTGTTAAAGCACCAATTAAAGCGCCAATTGTTAAAGGAGGAAAATTCAACACGGAAATGCATACATAGTCCAATACAGTTTTAGCAGCTGAACTTCAAATTCATTTGGCTAATGAACAAAATGGAGTCATACAAAATCTTTGCTGTTTCAGAAATGTTCAACACTTTCATAAATCATGTGGAAAAAGGAAGGAAGAAGCTGTGAAGAGACAAAATTTGCTGGCGATACTTATTCAAAGCAATAAAAACAAGGGCAATTGAACTGCAGAAGAAATAAACTGATAATGAAATGGCAGATGAAATCAGTGTAGGTAAATGCACAGTGGTGCACATGAGGAAAAGCAATCCTAATTTTACATAGAAGGTGATGAGCTCTGAGACTGCTTGTGCCACGCAGGAATGAGATCTTTAGAATGGGCCTGTAATAAATAGCTCAATGAAAATGTCAACTCAGCACTCACTACAGTAAAAAGCAAAAGAAAACAAAACACCCCCAAAAAAACCCAACCAACCAACCAAACAAACAAAAACCTCAAAAAGAATAACAATACAGCAAATATTATGATATTGTATGATATTGTATAAAGGTATCCTGGGTATTCTTTGCAGTTCCTTATACTCCCAGCACCATCTCAAAAAGGAAGCAAGGAAAAAGTAGAGAGAATAATCAAGGATAGTCACAAAGGTTATTGAGCCTGGGAAAAGAAACAAAAAATAAGGAGTAAAACAAAACCCCCTGTAAAGTCATATGTGACACTGAGAAGATAAAAAAGGATCAGTCCAACAAAGACTAGGAATGTCAAAATAATCTAGCTAAAAGTAATCCAGCAAAAAAAATAGAAATGCTACATAGCTCATAGCTAATCTTTGGATCTCTGACACAAGGGGAGGTGGATGATAAACCTTTACAGAAGTATAAAAAGCAGTGGGAGAAGTTTATAGAAGCAAAATCTATTAAAGGCTACTAATCAAAGGCATAATCACCAGTGCAGGGAGTCCTTTAGATACTGTTTGCTGTGGATTGGGAGCTCATTAAGAGAATTTTAACTGCTTCTGATGTCACCTGAAGTAATAACAGGGTTATTCCAAAGAAGAGAAACAATAAATATTTCAGATGCAAATATAGTCCTATAGGGCAATATGTTTTTTCCATGTATTTCAGCTGGTCCAGTAGAAGACACCATCTTTTGCTGTCTGTTGTGCATTAACCCCAGTAGGCAGCTCAGACCCACACAGCTGCTGTAGTGGGATGGGGGAGGGAATCAGAAAGACAAAAGTGAGAAAATTCACAGATTGAGATGAAGACAGTTTAATAAGCAAAGCAAAAGCTGCATATGCAAGCAAAGTAAAATAAGGAATTATTTACCACTTCCCATCAGCAGGCAGGTGTTCAGCCATTGCCAGGAAAGCAGGTCTCCATCACACGTAATGGTTACTTGGGAAGACATGCCATCACTTCAAACATCTTCCCTTCTTCTTCTCCCAGCTTTTATTGCTGAGCGTGATGTCATATGGTATGGGATATCCCCTTTGGTCAGTTCAGCTATCCTAGCTGTGGCCCCTCCAAATTTTTTGCTTACCCCCAGCATATATCCTAGCAATGCAATGTGAGCAATAGAAAAACACCTTGATGCTGATTAAACACTGCTCAGTGATAACTAAAACATCCCTGTGTTACCAATATGTTTTTGGTCACAAATTCAAAACACAGTCCCATATTAGCTGCTATGAAGAAAATTTATTCTATCCCAGCCAAAATCAGTACACTGTCTCATTGTCATCCTTGGTATAGCATATAGTTTTACCATGTGCATAAGGAGTTCTGTGATAGGAATGTTTTTCTGGATGATGGACTGGAAGAAACTAAAATTTCTGATTCAGCTGCTAATCTCTCTATGCAGCAGTCTAGCTTAAATAACACATTCTTTAGCACTTGATACCCTTATTAGATTAATTCTTCCTCTATAAAAGTGATGATTTATTATAATAAGTGTATTATAAAGGGAGCTCTGAAAAACACTCGTAACTATTACATGCTATAGCAATTAAAACAAATTGAAGTATTTCAACTTTGAAGTGCGTGGGGGAAAAAGCATCATGATACATCTCCATCCTAGATACTGTATCTTTCATGAAGAATTTTCCTGTCTGAATTCTCATACTCATCTATCAGAGGACTTTCTTGCAAAGAATCTGAAAATTATGGAAGGGGGGGTAGGGGTGGGGGTGGGAAGGGAAGACAGAGTGTCAGTTTGGATGAGGGTGGCTTAAATTTGTACTGTTAAAGTGATATATTGAGAAGAATGCTGAATTTGAGCTAGCATTACATTTTTAAAAGGAGACAAAAAATAACAAAGGTCTTTGTTACAGACAGTCAGAATTACAGCACCCAAATTCTTAACAGCAGCAGGTCATGTGCAAAGTTTCCGAAAGGAAATAATGAGTTCCAAATTTCAGTTCCTGGTAGAAAATGGAATGTACAAGAATTTTATAGGAAGGAATAAGAAAAAAATTAGGTAGATGCACTAAATACCTCTCTTTGTTGAACTATTACAGATATTTTTCAATATATCTGAGGAAAGCTGTTCTCCATTTCAAAGATGTTTTTGAGTGCAATATGGGTTGTAACAGAAATTATCCTTGGTCCTCAAAACTTTAATCATACCAGATGTTCCAGACGCTGACCTTTTGTCAGTGAGTGATGACAAATGTGTGGTAACCTCTCATAGGAGACCCTGCTTCAGATTCCAAGATCACAGTGCCTGTATCTAGCCAGCTTGTTGGGGGTTGGTACAATGGGCCCTGGGGTCCTACTTCCTAATTTAGATAAACTGCTGAGGCAGATTAAGCACATCCAAATCTTACGCAGCTGTACATTCAGGAAATACTTCCAGCTGCTGGGACTTCCCATTCCGCTAATATGGATGTAGCTATTCAATTACTTGCCTTGTGTGGCGGGTTGACCCTGGCTGGATGCCAGATGCCCACAAAAGCCACTCTATTGCTCCCCTCCTCAGCTGCACAGAGGAAAGAGAATATTACGAAAGGCTTGTGGGTCGAGATAAGGGTAGGGAGATCACTCAGCAGTTACTGTCTCGGGCAAAACAGACTCAGCTTGAGGAAAACTAATTTAATGTATTACCAATCAAATCAGAGTAGGGTAATGAGGAACAAAACCAAATCTTAAAGCACCTTCCCCCTACCCCTCCTTAATTCCTGGGCACAACTTCACTCCCGAATTCTCTCCCTCCCCCCAGCAGCGCAGGGGGACGGCATGGGGCTGGGTCAGTCCATCACACGCTGCCTCTGCCCACACTCGGGCCCTGCTCCAGCCGGGGTCCCTGCCACGGACACGGTCCTCCATGGACTTCTCCAACCAACGCGAGCCCTTCCCAGGGCAGCAGCCCTCCCCAGCCTGCCCCAGCCGGGTCCCCCCCCGGGCGCAGCCCCTCAGGCACAGCGGCTCCAGCGCGGGTCCCCGCGGGGGCACAGGCCCGGCCAGCAAACCTGCTCCCGCCTGGGCGCCTCTGCACGGGGCCACAGGCCCTGCCAGGAGCTGCTCCAGCGCCGGCTGCCCGCGGGGCACAGCCTCCTTGGGGCATCGCCCTGCCCCGGCCTGGGGTCCCCGTGGGCTGCAGGTGGGGATCTGCTCCACCACAGCCCTCCACGGGCTGAGGGGCACAGCCTGCCTCGCCAGGGGCTTCACCGCGGGCTGCCGGGGAACCTCTGCTCTGGGGCCTGGGGCACCTCCTCTCCCTCTGTCTTCTCTGACCTCGGTGTCTGCACAGCTGTTTCTCGCACATATTGACATTGTGCAGGGCTTTTCCCCCCTCGTTAAATAAACTGTCCCAGCAGTGCTACCACTGTCGCTGATGGGATCGACTTTGGCCAAAGGCAGGTCCATCTTGGAGCCAGCTGGTGCTGGCTCTGTCGGATATGGGGGAAGCTTCTGGCATCTTCTCACAGAAGTGACCCCTGTAGCTCCCTGCTACCAAAACCTGGCCATGCAAGCCCAATACACCTTGCAACTAATCCCCACAGGAATGAGGTTTGGAGCACCATAACCCATCATGGTTATGATGGGTTCAACCTGTCATGAACATTGTTTCCTTTAGGTTCTGCTATGCATGCTTGTTTGCTCTGTTCTTTAGGATTCAAACCCTTTGGGACAAGGAGTGTCTTCCTATGTTTATATTGTCACTAAATTTAGCTAGAAAATTTAACTAGAAGCATGTTTCAATAATATAGCAAATACAGCCTCAAGTCTTCTAGTACTAGATCATAAATGCTGAATCCTATGATACAAAGCACTGGGTTTTCATTGGTCCCCTCCTTGCAGCTGCTTCAAACGTTAAAAATGATTGGAAATTTAACTTTTTTCTGTTATGCTTGATGCTGGAGTAGGTATTGCCTTTGCCACCCTAACTTCATGTCAGATCAGAAACCATTTGCTCTCTCATCCCTGACATTAAGCCTTCATGAACTCCATATCCAATGTTCTGGTTGATTTGACAGATGTTTGACTGTGGGTCCTTTTGGGAACTCTGGCTGTGTGTGCACACACAGATCAGCATTAATGAAGCTGTGGCCCTATGAAGGTGTGTCTGCTGCATCCCATTTTATGGGAAGTTTAAAGAGAATTAGGTACCCAGCTCAAATTAAGCTTCAGTTGGGTTTTTTTTCTTTTGTCATGGATAAAAATCATCATCATTGTTTTCTCTCCTTGTAAATGTTTAAATCATCAGCACAAGTATAGGAATAACACCTATTAATTATAGACCAAATAAATCATAATATCCAAAGCAAAACTTCTAAATAACCTATGGGTTCAAAGAAGTCTGTGCAGAAAAGTAAGAAAAAATTAACAAACAAAATATGTGCAAGTTATAGTCATTTGCTAGGAATTTTGCTAACAGGAACAAACATTTGCTATTTATTAAATAATATGCCAGAAGATAATTTTATTTTTTAATCAGACCCATAGGTCTACAATGCACAAAATCAAAATCTCAAAGATTTCTGAAGATGACACTGTTACTTTGGTTTGGTGGTATGCCTTTAACAAATTTTGTGACAAAGCTAGTATCCCAGCCCAAAGAGTACCTTTGCTGAACACGTAGTGTTTGCATTGCTCAGTTTCCATGTCAGAGTACAAAGGTGGTATTTTATGTTATGTTCAGTATCAAATCAATCATATCTATTAATCTTTATTTGCTGTGTTGTCTGATAGAAGCCTGAAGGCAGCAAGAAAATCAAAACTACCTAGGATAAGTGTAGGATATAATATAGTAGAGGAAATATCCAAAGTCCATCAATACAGATGAGGGAAAAAGTAAACTCTGTTGGTGGCACTGAAGCCCAAAGAAAGAGTCATAGGTAAATAAAAGCACACAACTAGAATTTCATTTAAAGTAGATTTTAAGAGTGGGAGTTGGAAAGCTTTACCTGGAGGTAAAATATCTGGTTTGCTGGTGTAATAATTCTAAAAAAGACATCTTTTCCTGAAGGAAGATACATAAACAAGACTAGCACCTCCTAACTATTGCAGGCAGACCTAACTGCCGATATCTATTCATCTTGAATCACTTCCCTAACAGCTCTTTTCTCACCCTTGTGATTATTTCACCATGTGCTTGCTCTTCCTAACCAACCTAAGGACTCTGGATAAGTGCTCCTCCAGACTGCCAAAGGAAGGAGCTGCCAAGCTGCAGCAGCTTCCCAGGGACCCCAGCATCTGCTGAAGTCATCTTTCAGCATCATGCCTGCTCTCTCCATAGAGCTCTGCTTCTGGGACTCTTACGGTTGCCTCTTTACAGCAACACCTGCTCTGCACAGTGTTGGAGAATAAATGAATGACTTGCTAAGAAACTGCTGAAACCTGAGTAAATAGCTCCTGCTCCACCTCTTGTCACCTATACACCATCTGAGCAGAATATTAAAGTTATACCCAGCCAGAATACGAGGATTAATAAAATAGGAATTAGTTGACTCCAAAGAGTATTTTTCCTGTTGTTTTCAACTCTTCAGCTGCCTTAGAATCTTTAATGACTTAAATTAGTCAGATGGAGAAAAAACCCAACAAACCCAACCACAACCCATCCCCCCCACTAGTCCAAGAATTTTTTATCAAAATCAAATGATTAAATCATTTTCATTAACTTGGTTACAGAAAAGAGCCTATGGCTAGTGAAACCAGTCCAGGGCCTCCATGTGAGAGCCTGAGCCACACAGTCATCCTTACATTGTCCTAGCTCTCATATTGCAGCACAGAGAAAGACTTGATACTTACCAAAAGCAGAAATGAGGCAGCCCCACATATTGAGTTGGTCATCTGAGCTTCTCAGCAGACACAAACCAATGTCCAGGAAGCCCATGATGACCTTTTCAGTCATACTCAGCAGTGGTGCTGTACACAACCTGGAAGAGGCTGAGGACTAGGACTGTAATTCTAATGTGAATTAAAGTGAAAATATGACTACCTCAAAAAAACCAACAACCTTAAATATAGCTTGGCAGAATCAAAACTAAAGGTGTTTCATTGCCTAATTGGAAATGCCATCACTAGCTATAGAAATCTTTTTTTCATAAACCCACATCTGTAATTGTGTAATTCTTGTAAATAATATCAGACAAACTTTATGGCAAACAAATTTATAATGACACCATAAAGGGAGATAAAAAATGAGGTGGAAAAAATACCAGCACAGAGTGGAGTCTACCTGAGAAGTGAGGTGTGAATAGCCAAGTCAAAGTGATGGAGGAATAAAATGAAGGCGTCTCTGTGCAAATTGCATGAAAAGGCGATTGTGTATGGATAGTTAATGAAAAGTCCCTCGGAGTAGACAAGGCTCCCTAATGACAAAACCAGATTCAGATAGAGATTTTCAAAGGATGCTAAAAGGAACTAACTGCTGAAACTTTAGAGGCATTCAGGCTTCTTTGAAAATCCAAATCATAGTGTGTACTGAAAGACTTGAAAGGAGAATTAATGATGAAACCTATAGAGATTAAAACAAAAAGTAACTTTTGAAACTTTGAATGCTCCCTTGAAACTAAAAGCAAGCAGTAGTAGGTAGTCTGGAACCACTCATTACTGTAATCAAAAGTCTTGCCAGCATTCTCAGAAACTAAAAGAAAATAAGTAAAAAACAACTAAAAACCCCCGAGGGAATAGTGTAACTGCAGGTGATTTTTTAAATGATTTGAGATAATGACAGAGAATTCCATTTGTCAAAAAAAACATAAGGGAAAAAAACAGGCTACAACTGGATAAAGGCCCTTCCTATTCTGAGGCTTCTCCATCGCTAAACAAGATTAAAGAGTGAACTAACAGCAGCAAAAGCCTCTAATATATTTTTGTAAATTGCAATAGTTTCATTAAACAGATTGGTAACTCTGAAGCTTTCATCGGGCATGGAGCAAGGCTCAACTAAAAAGATTTCTTAGATTTATAAATGAGAAAAAAAATAATTGAGGTGGGCATAACATAGGATACATAAGCATAAACATCACTGAATCCACTCCCATAAACTAGAAAACTAGTATTTACTATAATTCTTTTTCAATTAACTGAGATATTGTTTCAAACATGGGGACAGTTACATTATATGAAAATGTTGTTAAGTTAAACACTACAAGAGCTCTCTATACTTTTACTATTTGTTTTTCTCTGAGTGCCTTTTTTTTTTTTTCTTTTTCTTCTGAATAGCAAAATTTCAAGTCTCAGGGGGTGCTATTATTTTCTGTTAAGTTGCAGAGATTTCAAATTCATCAGAATTCTTTCCACCACAAAGCCTCAAAAAAACCACCAGCAAGTCCTACCTTGAACAATTTTACTTAAAAAAAACCCACAACCAAACAGACAAACCCCAATTAATGGAATAAGGAAGGTCTCAAAACAAACAAACAAACAACAAACAATCCAAACCATATTAAAAATCAACAACCTTCAGTTTTCCACCATTTTTTCATAGGGCTGCTATAATCACTATAAATGTGGTTTATTCCACTTAGTTAAGTATAGCTCTTTGGTCAACAATTTAGTTATCCACCTTTGTTTCTAGCAGAAATTTTCAGAATTAATTTCAGAGATCAAATCTTGAAACATATTATTCCCTTGCTAAGTATAAACTTACAGAGTAGTCAAATTGTGACAACACAAGTTTAACAAAAAATGATACACAATTTAATGCGTTCTTTCTTTTATCTTTACACCCATAGCACACCATTGTCTTCAGACAACTGAAATAAAGGTTCAGCCAGAGATTTTGCAATGCAAATTTATTAACTTAGCTAACCACAAACAAAACCACAAACAAATGTTCATATCTGTATTCCAGTACAAAGAAAATCTGTCCATACTGTCAGAATCAAAATACTGCTCCACACTACAATGTGCAGCTTGTCAACCTCAAATCTTCAAAAAGGGCACTTCCCTGACACTTCCCTCTTCTGGAAAGTTCAGTATTGCTGTGGCGTAACAGTTGCTGAAGTTATCTGATAATTTCCATCTCCATGTATCATCACAGCCAGGCTAGTCCTTAATATTTTAAAACATAAATACCATTAATAACAATACATGTTTTAACTAGTTCTCCAGGAGTATGTGAAAATCTGGTCTTTCGATACCTAAATACAGAAGGAAGGTGTAATCTCCTTACCAGATAATATAATCAACAAGCAGGTCCAGAAAGAACAGTCGATAATATTTTTAAAGTAGATTGCATAAACTACAGATTTGTTTCTCAGATGCTGAGATATTTTTGTAAGCAATATATATGATCTTTAACCAGGACCTTCTTTTAAAAAAAAATAACATCCAAAGAGAAGAGAAACAGTGATAATCTATGAATGTTAAAACAGAGCATTGCCACCGTGTGAGAAGTCTATTATCTCAATTCCCTATTGGGAAATACAAGAAAAATAAGAAAAATAAACCTCAACACTTTCCAATTTGATTACATCTGTGCTGTCCTGACCACCAGCTGTATATTTCCAGTGGTTGGTGGTATTGTCCAAGAATGTTTCCCAACAATATGTTGGGAAAGGTGCATAAGTTGCCATAGAAACGCTCTGGTTCTACTCCGTGGATCTACCGTCTAAATCAGGCATATAATTTCAGCTTTATTTAATGAGTAGGTAGGAGGACCATGACATGGTATCTCTCACTGAAGCTCACGTGCTTTGCTGTGGTGTCTTCTCTCTGTGCATGACATCGCCAGAAAATGCATCATGTAAAGCATACAATCCTTGCCACAGAGCTTTAACTTCTTTTAATGTCAGCTTCATAGTTTGAGGTTTTGAGATCACGTGGAGTTATGGTTACTTTCAAAGTATTTGATGCAGAAATGGTGGCTTAACTTAATCTCTTCTCCCTCCTGCTCACCCACAGTGGATAGCACTGAGTACCTGAAACCTGTATGATACTCTAAGTCAATGCCAGCTCAGAGGAAAAGGTGCCAGCAACAGAAGCCTTCCAGGTGTTTCATATGAATACTAATAGCTGTGGAATATGACTACATCCCTTCCTAAAATCACACTGTTTTTCATCTAATTCTGTTTTGTTTTCTTTCAGTAACACTTTCAGAATTCTCTTGAAACATTCCAAAAGTCCTACCTTCTCTTAACATTTTTTTTAAGACATATTGTCAAGCAATTGGGTTCTTGAAGATTTTTTGAAGGCTATGTTCTTAAAGAGATGGAAAATTTAATTATTTTGCCTCCTCCATAAACCCTGAAATGAAGTCACTGAGGAACTGCCACAAAGAGAGCTGTGGTGAAGTCAGCAGTAGTTGACACTGCTGGGTTGGTACTGCGCCTTGCACAGTGTCCTGCCTAAAGAAACTGTTCATCAGATGAACACTGACATAGAAGAAATTCACTCAGTTTGAGTAAAATGTTTTTGAGGAGTAATTCCAAGTGGCTATCCATTCATAGCACTGATTACACCTCCTATAAAAGTTCAAACCAAAGAGAGACGTAAAACAGCATTTTAGGTCCATTTCCATTAACCAGGGTTATATCACTTAATTTCATATCACTTAATCAACTAAAAGACAGTGTAACAATCTTTGTCATATAATAACTGACTTCAGGCATCAGCAACCAGCATCCCAACAGCAACCAGCTGTTTATCAACAACATTATAAATTCCTGAGAACTTCTAGCATCACTATTCCTCCATGATGCAAGAATGTATGAGAATCCCAAGTATTTTGATGCAGGTCCTATACAATTCCTGCCATAGGCTTGTTCATTTTTCCTCTAATTACAACTTCACATCAAAGAACAACTGGCAAATGTCAATATTAGTACTGATGCATCATCTGCTTTTTAGGTTTACACAACAGTGCAGATATACAGGAATAGCTGTTCTAAACTTTCTGCCACTATAGAAGTCTCACCTAGAATGATGCTCTCAAATCGTCTCCTTTGAAAGTGAAACTGAATTTTGTTGAATGAATCATGGCATAGATGGCATTGACACTGACTGCATGGTGAACTAAGCCAATTTTAATCTTGTTCAGATAATCATTCTGCATTTACCATTGGCTTTTCACAGGAAAGCATTAAGCATATGAGGCAGGTGTGACAAAAGTGATCTTTGATCATACAATGAAAAATAAGACCTTGAAACTTTTAGTTGTGGCAGAATAGAAAATGTGGAAAAGTATTCATTCTCTTACAATGCTGACAGTTTTTGCCGGTTTAAATACCACATCATTTATGTGTGTTGCCTTCAATATAGTCAGATTTCATAGTTATCTCTTACCTTTTTCCAGTGCATGCAAACACCAAGTTAATCATTTACCCATCTTACACAATCAGTCCCAAGTTAATGACAACTGGAGTTCTACTGTGAATATCTACAGAAGTTCACTTTATCTGCATTGTGAAGTCAGTCATACAATAATGGCTGGTCTTGTAACTACTTTCTACTGGAGTTTAAGTACTAAATCTATTGACAGTGGCCTTGCTGTAAGAACTCTACTGTTGACTGCGTATGTATTTGAAGAACACTGTGTCCTATTTCTAGTACTGAGGATTTGGAACATTTTTTTTTTCTTTTTAATGAAATGTTTGTAGCCTCTGCAGATTAAAATTGTATAAGCATATAAACAATTATCTATTGTTATCTATTCCATTTCAGAGTTAGAAATTAATAAAATGAGATAAATTAATCATGGTAATTCAAGTATTTCTGTCTGAAATTCTGTGAATGCATTAACTTTTGCTATGCTTGGCTAATTGCTAAAAGACCCTGAGATTGTGTTATTAAGTTGATTGTCACTAGCACTGATCTATATCATATAATCCTACCTACAAATTTTAAAATTAGAATCTGATTTTCTGCTAATCAAAATGACCCATTTCACAACAACATTTTCAATTCCTGGGTTGTTTTTTGGTTTTTGGTGTTGGGTTTTGTTTTTGTTTTTGTTTTGTTCTTGTTGTTGTTGGGTTTTTTTTGTTTGTTTTGGGTTTTCGGGGTTTTTGTTTGTTTGGGGTTTTTTTGGCATCCAGTTCTCTAATATCAATGTAAATGGTTGAGGTATTTTTCTACTTATATATATTTTAAGGAACTCTTCAAGTCAACACCCAGTCTATGTCCTTGAAGGGCCTCATACAAACAAAAGGACTGTCATTTTGTTCTTGAAAGGATCGTAAGACAAAATCCAAAAACTTTGGTAGCTTTTTTTTTTTTTTTTTGACTTTTGAAATATCACAAAATTTAAAACTAAGAAGAAAGAAAGAAATGAAGAAAAACATGACATTTCCATGAATTCCCAAGAAATTAAATTACAAGATATGAAACAGAGAACAAAGAACTACAGGTTTAATTGCTTTTCTTTCAGTCACTAGCATTATCAATGTTAGTCTTTTATGGCAAACAGTCAACATGCCCAGAACCTCAGCTTTTTCTAGGCTGAGGTCCATAGGCACCTGGCAGGATTTGGCCCAGGACAGCACTTTGAAAATACTAGTCTTGACATTTGTTCATTAGTTTTATTTGACAAAGTAATATGCTGACATACCCACAGCTGCTTCTACCTAGGTTTCTGTTAACAATTGCATAAAATCCCCCACCAGAGGACTTTGTAACTCAAAGTATCTATGAAATACTTCTATGGTCTTCTGAGAATTTTCTTGAACATCAGCCTTTGCAACAAACACGGTTAAAACTATAATATTCCTTTTTCTTTCTTTCTTTCTTTCTTTCTTTCTTTCTTTCTTTCTTTCTTTCTTTCTTTCTTTCTTTCTTTCTTTGTTATTCATGGGAAAGAGCATTAATATATGCTAAAGTTCTGAACAGATACAAAAGACATTGGAGATTGTGACCAATAATTCAAAATTTGCAAGTCTTTGATAGTTACAGATCTTCAGAGATGACTAGTTCTGAAAATGGCATCTCAGTTTGCATCAGTAGGCATGGTTAGAAGATGAGTTACATCCTGCTGAAGCAAGTATTTGGACTCAGATTTAAGATGTGCTGGGTTATTACAGTTTCTGATTCCTTTGGTAAATGCCCTTTCTGAACACAGACAGCTCCCACAAATCTCCTCAAATCTGTTGGGTATTTAAATCTAGGCATTTCCCTCATTGACTGGATCCAACTATCCCCTGAAGCAACACACATATGGATGCAGTAACCTCTTTACTATTTTTTTCAAAAGCTCTGTGTGCTCACCATCAGTGCCAATGCCTCTCATTTAAATCAAATAAAACAACAGTGTGTTTCTTAGTAGAGAAATTCATAGAGCTTAAGCAATAAATTAAGTCACCACTGAAAAGCAGTTTTGCTTGTTGTTTCCTCAGCATTAACTTGAAGTAATCCCTGGTTTCAAAGGACTGCCAGAAGTCACTAATGTGTTAGAAATTCTGGCTGAAATCTGCACCCCTTGACACCTTAGATAATCATCAACTGTATTGTCAATCTCTGAGAAATAAAGCTTTCTCAGGAAAGAACCATATTCTTTTATTCCTCCTTTTCTCTTTATCTTTCCCTACTTTTCCTTCCATTGCTCCCTATTTCTTTGCCATAAGTTTTTTCTTACACTTTTCCTCTGCTGCAGGAAAAGGGAGTGAAAAATATAGTATAAAGAGTAAAAATACTTTCCTTTCTCATGGTCTTTCCTCAAAACATTTCAACTTGTACTGTTGTACTTCTAATATACCACAGACAGATCTTCCAAAGCAACTTTTCACACTTTACTGGCAAAACAAATAACAGACAGTGTCCAAAAAAAAATGGTAACATCATTGAGAAGCAAGAGGTTATTTAGATTAAAAAGTAAACTTAGATTAAAAATGAACCGCACATAAGAGCAATTAGACTTATAATACATATTTAGAAAATCATATGTTACTGTATTCATATATTTAAAGAGACTGTATGTCACACAGCAAAAGTGATCCAGTCCAGACTTTAAATACCAAATACTTTCACAATTTATTTCCCCTGTCCCCATCTCTTCTTTTATTTTGAAAATCTTACTTATCCTTTATAACTATAGTAACAAAAAGACTAAAGATACCCATACATATATAACTGTATAAAAATAATATTAGCTAATTATCTAATAATTATCAGTTTATTGATATATATTGACATGTGACATGGTTCAGTTTAAGACAATAATTCTCTTTGATTTTCATGCTGAGAAAAATAAAAAGTTCCAAAGTATCAGTGGTGAGTGTATTTGTTAGCAAGGATATCAATCATGTGTCAACACAAAGCAAGTAAGAACGGTACACAGAGTCCCATGGTAGGTTTAAGCAGGTACTTTCATATGCAACACTACAACACCTAAAAACAGCTCTCAAAAATACCAAGAGTTCTCAAAAAGGAATTCAACTCTATACCTCAGTTCTGAAAAGTAATTTGAGTAATAAAAGGGCACCAGGGACTCAGAGATGGTTTTGCTTCTTACAAGATCATGGACAAAAATCCTGAAATGTTATAGCAAAATTATAGTGGTCATATTGGATAACAGTTATTGAATATATTCTTAATAGGAAAGCCACTTTTTACTGTCCTAATTTTTACCACTGTAGTTAGTTGCAAGATAGAGGCACAGAGTTGGCAGGCATATTATGAATGAGAAAGACACTTTACATTGCATGAGTCAACATAAAGGTCTATGGAAACAATAAAATTCATGTTTAACTTCTCTGATTTTCATTCCAAGGCATTCTTCCCTATATGCATATTTGTATTTTAGTTTTTTTTAAAAAAGGACGTCACTCAGCAAATACCACGTTTCAGTGATGGCACGTGCTCACTGGTGAGTGCATGGTAAAGCAGCTTGCAGTATGGAAAAATTTTGAGTTTAAGCTTCCTGAAATGGCCTACTCTTTCATTTGCTTTGAGAGAACTTGGGTAAACTTTGGCATTAAAAAAAAAAACAAAACCATTTTGTAAGACTGTAAATCAGCACTTGAGTTAAAAGTACATGTTTTAATTGGTTCTTGCCCTTTGATCCTCACATAACAATAGCAGCAGTTCTCCAGAACAAACTGTGCTTTTTATGGCATCACTGCCACAATCTTTGTGAAGTTGAATCAGTTTTTATTAGAAGGTTCCCACTTACTTTGCCTATGTTCCAAGCTGGCCAGGAATAGAACACTTCTGCAATGTAGGATAGCCATCTGACCATGTGTTAAAAAAGCCTTGTTAATGGGCTTGGTTGATTGAATATTCAGGGTGGTGTCATGCTCAAGCAGCTGTATGTATTTCAGATTGGAGTGGCATCACTTCTGGCCAACCTGGGACCATTGCCAAAACTAGTGTGAACCTGTTTGTAAATGGCTGCATAGATACATTCCTTGTGTCCTTCACATTATCATAAGAGAGGTTGCTATACTATAGTCGCCTATAATTAAGGCTGGACAGCAGTCACCTTTATAATGTCCCTTTTTTCAGTGACCTCTACCCACCTGCTTTGCATGAAGCTGGAAAATGTTATCCTATGTAAAACAAAACTTGGCAAATTTATTTCAAAATTATCAAGGTTTTTTGTGCTTTGAATTAGGGCATGTTCCTTTTAATAAACTGGGTAAACCTAGCCATGTGATAAATCTTGGTGGGGTCTGGGGAAAAACAATTTCACACCTAATCAATACAAACTTGCTAAAATCTGACAGAAAAAGAGGTCATCAAACATTTTATTCTCACTAAGGATTCTCAAACCTCTGACCTGTCTTGTACAGACCAAATTGCACATTTAGAAATCCCTAGATTTAAGTTACTTATTACAGGGTTAGAGTGGCAAACACCTTGACTCACCTTGAAAAGTTTCTTAATTCTGTCTCTTAAAAAAAAAAAAAAAAAGAAAAAAAAAAAGAATCAGACCAAGAACCATCTTCTACTTGCATCCATAAATATGCCTATTTTAATATCCAGGTAGCATTACGAAAAAACCCCAATTAGATTTCAAAGAGGACTGCTGACACTGTATCACAGGAGGGTCAGTTTGTACTGTCACCTTAAGAATGAGATTGAGAAGAATGAAATAAAAAAAATCCAATTGAGAAATGGGATGTGAGATGAGGAAATAGGGGGGACTGAATTCAGGGTAAGGAAAGAAAACTGTGTGGGAAAAACTGGGGTTATCTACATAATTAAAGGAGACTGACATCAGAAAAGGAGTAACTGAATGAGAAGCCATGGAAAACGAACAGTGAACAGCAAAGTCAAGACAGAGCACAGCTCAGGTAAGGAGCTAGAGAGATTTTCTTTGAAAGGATGTTGTGTTTGTGAGGGGGAAGAGCCTAAAAAGAGGTCACGCACAGAGATTTACACTGTAAGTTTGGAGATTATGATTGATGGAGAGAGACAAGGAAAGGTGAAGAACAAGGAACAAGGCAAAAAAGTTTTGCTAGGAGAAGTAGAATGGTGCAGCAAAGAGCTCATCTCACAAGACTGACTTTGTGCTCCAAGAGTGAGGAATTCTCAACAGCGATGATGGTTTCCCTGGCCATCATCCTCATTGCTCTCTGGCTAGTAGTAACTTTTGCAGTCCAATATAGGTATGCAACTTTTGTTAATACTGATGTACGAGAGAATGATTACCCAGAACTCTTTCAGTTCAGGCAACAGAAGGCTTGTTGCAGTGAATGCACAATTGTCAATGCATGCTCAGGTTCCATCTGTGTGTATCACTGTGATGTCACATGATAAGATGCCTTTTGCTTTTCCTCCAGTTAGTTTTCCTTACAGCCAGGAATCTGCATAATGCTCAAGCACTGCACTCAAACAACATCAAGCAAAGAAGTTGTTAAAGAAAACAAGCTTTAATACACATTTTCCTCATGCAGCCTTTAGGCGAAGTGCTCATGTATTATATCTCTACAAGATCAATTTCACTGCAAAGCATAGACTGTCCTTACAAGATGAATCAAAGTCCTTTATAATGACTGTTGTTCTTGGGGAACTTCATTTGGCCCTCAGATTGAAAGGTCAGGTAGTGGGCAAGACAAATGAGTTCTGAGGAGGGGAAAAAAAGGAAAAGAAAAAAAACAACAGAAAAAAGACACATCTTCCACTTCAAGAATTTTCAGCATCCAGACAGCGTAATGTCTCTGATTCTGCAAAAGAATTCTTGTGTAGTCATTAAAATGACATTTTTTTCAAAACCAAGGTCAAGAGAATAGCAGTGTGGAGGGAAAACATTAGTTAACTATTCTGTGGGGTTTCACAGAAACACACAATGGTTGAGGCTGGAAAGGACCTCTGGAGGTCACCTGGTCCAACCCGCCTGTTCAAGCAGGGCCGCCTAGAGCTAGTTGCCAAGGACCATGTTCAGACAGCTTCTGAATATATCCAAGGATGGAGACTTCACAACCTCTCTGGGCAACCTGTGTCAGTGCTCAGTCACACTCACAGTAAAATAGTGTTTCCTGATGTTTGGAGGGTCACTGCTATGTCAGAGAGGACTGCCATCCAGTACTGGCACTAGCCCTGGTGATGTTGTGGTCATATTACAATGGGCACAATATTGGCGGTGGCCGTGTCACAAGGAGGGTTGGTAAGACAGCCAGCCCAGGATCGTATAAAAATGGCTACACTAGCCAAGGTTGACAGGTGAGTATGCACACAATGAAGGCAGGGAGAAGTGACCAGGGAGGCAGGCTGCTCGTCTTTTCTTATTATGTGTATTGTAGCCAGATGCCTGGACACTGATATAATGGGTCCATGATATGCTCCTGTCCTCTACCTCCTCCAAAACTCAGTGAGAGAGAGGACAATGCTCTACAGGACAGATAAGAGAGTCTCAGCCTGTACCATGTCATGATCTTGCAGGGAGCTGGAAGCTCCCCACAGCCATAGACAAAGGGAGATCCCAAGTCTTTTTCCCTGGGTGGGCAATGGAGGGCTGGGACCCACATGAGCTCCTGGCATGAACCTTAGTGATGCTATGGCCATGTCACAGCTCCCAGAATACTTGAGGTGGCCTATGTGACAGGGAGGTCAGTGGCTGGCCTGGGATGGGTATCTCCTGCCTGTCTGGGAGGTGTGGGATGGACATCCTTGTCCCAAGGCTGAGAGTTTCCTGTGTGGGGAGGCAGGCTTTGCTCCTGGTGACAGAGGGTATCAACTCTGGTTGCTGATTCTCCTGTTTTTGTCAGCCTCAGCTTTGGATAGGAATGTTAACCAGATCATGATATGCTCCTGACCTCTCCCTCTGCCAGAGTGTGTTGTAGCTTTGTACAAGGATATTGACCTAAATCTAAGAAAGCACACGTAGCACCAGTCCATACCATGTCATGGCCCTATATGCAGCTGGATTGTCTCCACAGTGTGCACAAAGGGAGCTCTGCACCACCTTCCTTCCTTGTAACCTGTCATTCTCTCATAGTCTTACAGGAAACTGGAAGATCCCTCACAGCTCTGGACAAAGAGAGCGCTACACCACCCACCATCTCTGTAACCTGTCAAAGTTGCCCTGGCAAGTGGAAGATTCCTGTAGCCATGGACAAAGGGAGCACTGAACCACACAGCAACCTTGTGACCTGTCATGGTCTCATGGTCTTCACAGGCAACTGGAAGGTCCATATAGTCATGGACAAAAGGATTTCTGTATTACCCGCTGTGTCTGTAACATATGGTCTCCAGGATTTGAAGGTGCCTACAGCCACTGACAAAGAACCACTGTGAACTAGCACCAAGATAACTTTCTTAACTCTTTCTTGCTGATTACCTAGGTGATTGTTCTCTGAGTGAGAGCAATGAGAATTTAATATCCATTGCTCAGCCCTGAGGATGTATTTATACTTCCCATCTTCTGTGTGTGTATACACTTAGAGGCTGTTCCTACACATATATCAGGAATGAATTTTTTTGTGATGAACTGACTACACCTAAGTAAAGGCTAGGCTCTTTTTTTTTGTTGTTGTTTTTGTCTTGTTTGGTTTGTTGGTTTTTTTTTTTTGTTTATTTTTTTTACTGTTAGTTTTTTGGTTTTTTTTTTTTTTTGAAGTAATGGAAATTATAAGAAAAATGTCTCAATTAAAATACTTTTCTAAAAAAAAAAAGTTATACATTTTGAAAATTAAAATAACCCCATACCTCTAATACTTTAAAGCATAAGAAACAGTTCTGGTAATTGCATGGAAACTACTGCATTCTGAAAATGTCACTGTCAATTCAATTAAATGTCAAATTTAATTTCAACTTTCTTTTTATTTTTGTATCTTGAAAGCAACAATAAAATAGTATATGAAACTTGGTAGACCTACCACTGGTCCTTTTATCTTTGTCAATTTTATGTTCCACACTTTCTTCCTGACCAATACAAGTCTTAAATACCCAGTCAGCACAACTGCTAAGCATTACACCACTGCCTGCAATAACACTCAACAGAAGCCATGCTAGGATATATAAAGTGCTAGATAAAGTGTTCATTTCGCAGAGTATATCTGAAACTGCATATGACACTGAAAATCATGAATATATTTTACATTTTTTTTTACTGTGATTCAGTTCTCTTGTTGTAACTGATATAATACAAAGCCTTTATGAGAAGAGATAATAAAGATAAATAATGTTTTTGAAGTGCTTAGGTACCAGAGTAATGATCCATATAGACAGATTCAATAATTTTGTGTTCCAAACAAGATTTCCCACTACCACCCTATATTAGAAAAAGAAAAAAGGAAGGGGAAAAAAAAGCAGGAGGAAGGAGAGACCTAGAACAAGTGCAGAAGAAGAAACTATGAAATACCTACTCATCACAGTACACTATCTACTCTGCATTCTAAAAGAGGACGAAATCCTCTTTTCTGGGAATGAATAATAGGGGAGAAAAATGGTGTTCCCTGTCTTCCTGGATCTTGTCTCCTACTATACCGATTTTAAACAAAGCTTTCTGTGCAATGTATGCTTATAGAGAATGGCATTATCTCCGCCTTCATTCTTTATCTTTCCACCTACATGACTGGTTCTTCACTGGGTGTCCTGGTTCTGGCTGGGATAGAGTTAATTTTCTTCTTAATGGCTGGTGCAGTGCTGTGGTTTTGATTTAGCATGAGAATGATGTTGATAACACACTGATGTTTTACTGGTTGCTAAGTAGCACTTACTCTAAATCAAGGACTTTTCAGTTTCCCATGCTCTGCCAGTGAGCAGGTGCACAAGGAGCAGGGAGGAAGCAGAGCCAGGACAGCTGACCCGAACTAGCCAAAGGGATATTCCATACCAGAGAACGTCATATAGAGTGTATAAACTGGGGGGAGTTGGCTGGGAGCCACCGATCACTGCCTGGGGACTGGCCTGGCAACGGTCAGTGGGTGACGAGCAGTTGCATTGTGCATAATTTGTTTTTTTTCCCCTGGGTTTTATTCTTCTCTCTCCCTCTCCTCTTCATTACAATTATTATTGTAATTATTGTTGTAGTCTTTTGTGTGTTTTTTGTAAACTTTATTTGAATTATTAAACTGTTCTTATTTCAATCCACAGATTTTACATTTTGCCGATTCTCCTCTCCATCCCACCAAGGATGGGTGGTTGGTGAATGAGCGAGTGACTGCGGGGTGTTTAGTTGCTGGCTGGGCTTAAACCACGACACTGGAGTTGCTGAACCTTTGCTTTCAGGCAAAGCCAAACAGTACTACTACTCCTATGAGGAAGATAGCATGGCCTTGTAAGAGTGTGGTGGATTGACGCTGGCTGGATGCCAGGTGCCCGCAAAAGCTGCTCTATCACTCCCCTCCTCAACCAGACAGGGGAGAGAAAATATAACAGAAGGCTTATGGGTGAAGATAAAGACAGGGAGATCACTCAGCCCTTACTGTCAGGAACAAACAGACTCAACTTGGAGAAAATTAATTTATTACTATTCAAACCAGAAAACCCCACCTTCCCAATACCTCTCCCTTCTTCCTAGTTAATTCCTGATTTCTCTGCCTCCTTCCCCCAGCAGCACAGCGCGACAGGGATGGGGCTGGGTCAATCCATCACACGCTGCCTCTGCCGCTCCTGCCCCCTCGGGGGAGGCTCCTCACACTCGGGCCCTGCTCCAGCCTGGGGTCCCTCCCATGGGGTTCAGCCCTTCAGGCCCCACAGCCCTCCATGGGCTGAGGGGCACAGCTTGCCTCACCATGGTCTTCACCACAGGCTGCAGGGGAATCTCCGCTCTGGCATCTGGAGGCCGTCCTGCCTCCTTCTGCATTGACCTGGGTGTCTGCAGGGCTGTTGCTCTCACATAGTCTCAATTCTCTCTTCTGCTGCCGTTTTTTTGTCCCGATTTTTTCCCTCCCTTGCTAAATACACTGTCCCAGGGGCGCTACCACTGTCACTGATGGGCTCAGCCTTGGTCAGCAGCAGGTCCATCTTGGAGCCAGCTGGCACTGGCTCTGTCAGAAATGGGGGAAGCTTCTGGCATCTTGTCACAGAAGCCACCCCTGTAGCCTCCCTGCTACCAAAACCTGGCCATGTAAACCCACTACAAAGAGTTATCACCAGTTATTTCTCTGAGGAGTTAGCACTTCTTATTCTTTTTGTGTGTCTTACAATAAGACCTTTCAATGCTTTCTCTGAGTGCTGCCAGAGTCAGATAAGGGAGGGCCAGAGGGGTCAGTAAGAGGAATACGCTACCTTTGCTCTGAGGTAGTCCTTTACCAGCAGCCACCCCACTTCGCTCTGATCCTGTCTTACAGATGTTCAACAGCCTTCTCCATAACCTATTGCTACTTTTCTACATCTTGTGCTTGTTGGACATGGAGGATGAAGATAGTCTTGCTGCCCATAAAACACTGAGAAATGGCACACAAGCGAAGGAATGTTTATCTTTCTACAAAGCAAGTTCCTAAAATTTGAGTCTATTAGTTTCTTTACACTGTCTTTAGCAACAAATGAAGGAAAACAGCTCTCTTCCTCTCACTAGCACAGTAAGTAGCTGTAGAGGATGGAAAACACCATCTTCAACCTCAATTTAAAAAGTGTATGCAATTTAAGAGAAGTTTGCAATTACAAGGAGCAGAATTTCAGTAATGGATGGAAAACACCATCTCCAATCTCAGTTTTAAAAGTGCATGCAATTTAAAAGAGGTTGGCAATTACAAGGAGCAGAACTTCAGTAATGACCTGTGAAATCTAATTGGGGTCACCCTAATAAAAAAAAAGGATTTGTTTATGCCTGCAATGAAAAAAAAAATACAATACTTTAAACACACACAATTTTTCTTGTATATCATTGTATGTGAGAATAAGAATATTAAGAACTACAGAAGAAAAAAAATCAGAACTGTACCAGATTTCTAGTCAGGAAAATTAAGAGTTAAAGTCTTCATAGTAACTTCTCTGCAGGACTTCTACTGGTTATTACATTTATTTTAAAAGTAACATAATGGAATTCAGAAGACAAAACTAAGTCATGTTGCTTATGTACACTGAAATAAAAAGCTGGTCGATGGAGGTGATTGTTCCATTCTACACTGCACTGCTGTGGCCCCACCTCGAGCACTGTGCAGTTTTGGGCATCTTAATATGGTGCCAAGAAGGACATCAGACTATTAGAATGTGTCCAGAGAAAGGCAACCAAGATGGTGAAAGGTCTTGAGGGCAAGACCTACAAGGAGCCTCTGAGATCACTTGGTTTGTTCAGATTGAAGAGAAGGCTGAGGGGTGACCTCATCGCTGCCTACAATTTCCACAGGGGGAACAGTGGAGGGGCGGGTGCTGATCTCCTCTCTCTGGCGACCAGCGATAGGTCATGAGGATATGGAATGAGGCTGCAAATTCAGATTGGACATTAGGAAAACATTCTTCTCTGAGGGGGTGGTCAGTCACTGGAACAGGCTCCCCTGGAAGTGGTCATGACACCAAGCCTGTCAGAGTTGAAGGAATATCTGGATGATGCTCTTAGTCATATGGTTTAGCTTTAGCCAGTCCTGCTAGGATACATGTAAAACAAGTATACATGCAATGTACATATGTCTAGCACTGGCCCCGCTGTACTGTTGCATCCACAACTGGCTGTGGATTCTCCAGATTGAAAAAAAAAATTAGAATTTGGGCATCACTGGCTATTGCCTTGGTACATCACTGCACACAAGCACCTGCACACAAGAGGCATTGCAGTTAGAACTGGAAGCTGTGTACAGAGAGTTAAAGGCATTAAGTTGTCAGAATCTCTGCGTTTATATCCTATGTCCACATCACCTGAAAGTCTAGTCAGCATTAATTGTTTATCACCATAATAAACTCATTATTCTACTTTTCATGAATGTTGTAGGGCTTACTGTAAAAGAAAATCTCTCCTGCGTTATATATAGTTTTCTAAACTATCCTGCTCTTCTGGGATAATCACATGACAGTAATGTACATAGAGCATAAACAAAATTCACATGTGGTTTCTAGATGAAGGACTGAAGTGGAAAGGGACTGTCCCCTATTTGAGGAGCTTACAATTCACCCACGACATTTTAAAGAATACAGTATGGTCTTTTTAGCAGAACTGGTGAGAATGTCTCCTAGGGATGCTGGGAATATGCTGGGAGCTGCAAACCATCACTGAATTCACATAGGCAGTTGCACTGCTAATACATCTCTTCTTACTAGAGGCCTATCTAAAATCCTGTTCTGTAAGAGGTGGTATCCACAGCAATACTTGGGACAGAAATTACAAAAAAAGTGACGCTTGGGAAAGATAATGTCGGTAGTGACAAAACAGGAGCAGCTAAAGCCATTTCACAGGCAAAATTCACTGCATAGATTCAGGCATGGATATAGTGGGATGTGAGAAAGAAAGAAAAAGCAAAAAGATGAAGTACTGAGTTATTATTGTACATAAAGCAGTTGAAACAGTGTGAAACTAAGCCTAGCTGAGACAGCAGATTAAGCACATTTTTTCCAAAACCATGAAAATTCTGATAGATATCTTCTAATGCTGCGATAGAGGTGGTTCTTTGCAAACTTTTAATTTACCTAAAGTTTATGATTCTTATCTGTAATTATGATATTCATTGTGAGACATGGACCTGAATCCAAGATGGATGAATTCTGAGACATGCAGATTTATACTGACGACACACCACCCCCCGACACCACACACCCCTCACACCTCCAGCTTCAAACTATGTTTGCTCCAGCAGTAATGGAAAAGGCCAAATAAGAAACAGTAAAAGGAAAGATGGAACCCTTCTAGTGAAAAGAATGAAAAGAAAGTAGTAGAATGGAAAACTGAGATAAAAAAAAAAAAAAAAAAGGATACAACAAAGTAAACAGATTCTCAAAAGCCTCTGCAGAGCAAACATCTCAAAACTCGTTGAGAAACTGCCCATGATAGCAGTCCTGTTCAGTAGTTCCCAGAGAATGAGCAATGAAAACGCCAAATCAGGCACCAAGTCACATGGCACAGTGTTTCTCTCCCACTTCATATAAATTATTTCCAGGCCAAATAAAGACTGCTATGTATTGAAGGGAGATGGACAGCAAGCTGTACTTCTGACACTGCCAGCATTGTTGGAAATGAAAGAATAGGAGGAGCTGGTAAACAGATGGTTTGTGAACATAGACAGGCCAGAAGCAGAAGTCCCTGAAGTGGGAAGTGGTCTTCTCAAGGTCTTTTTCAAACTTTTGTGCTATGATCATGATGCTTTCCTTTTTCTTTTTTTTTTTTTTTTCTAATAGTTTTTATTTTGTTCTCTTTTTGAGAGAAGGGAAATTAAACTGCAATGCGGAGTAGAATCTTTTCTTCACATATAAAATGTTTGCTTATTTTCCCTAAGATCACTGTCAATCTAGGGATCAATATGTGTCCTTTCTTTTCTTCTCCCAAATATTGTGGTAAGAAGGATGAAAAGCAAAATTCAGTGTTGGTGAAAACTAAACGCTAAGAAATATGGACAACAAATAGCTATTCTTAGGTATAATGACATACTGCACGCACACTAGTGAATCAAAGCAACATAAAATATTTCTTAGAATGAATAGCTTAATGGAGTAGGAACAAAAGAGTTCCAGTAGCTGCTAAACCTGTTTCCAAAAGACATTCTTTTAGCCTCTCAAGAAAATGTTAAGTGCTATGAAGGCAATTCAAAGATATATTCAGACTCCTATTCTGCACTAAAAAAAAATACATCATTAGACCAGATGTAAGAACGAGTTTCAGCTAGCTCGAAATAAATGGTTACCTGCTGTACTGTATGACAATAGTGTATTTTAACTTCTAACAACTAAGCCAAATTTAATGGAATTAGGAAAAAAATTAACACAAATGAAAGACATGGAATTGGCCGGTTTGAGAAAACCTCATTCTAAAGCATGAAGTCAAGCTTCCAAGTCATAGTACAATCTTTGAACCAAATTCCTGAGCTACATTTTGAAACCTGCAAGCCATTTTTGAACCCAAGTTTTCTCACTGAAGGTATATGTTACACACACTTTATAGGTAGCAGTTTTACATATATCCATACATGTACACAAATGCATATATATACATAGCTGTATGTGTGCACATGGATGTGTTACATATGTATATAGGCATACGTATACACATATATACACATATGTTGTACTGAAAGAAGATTTTGTAGACTACAAACTGGAACCAATACTTATTTTAATAATTAACGTGTTTCTGCTGAAGATACTCCATATAAACTCTCTAAGTTGTATTTGCAACTTACAGCATACACAGTGTATCTTATTTAAACATGATGGTAAATAATTATTTACAACTGTTTGTTATCTGAGTGCATACATATTGCATGAAAAAATAACAATGTTTGATTTTGGAAATCTTGTATATTCATTTTTAAATTCAGTAGAGAACAGTGAGTATAGAAATGAGGAAAAAATGGCACTATGTATAAAGTCTTTTGAAAATACAAAATTTTTAGAGCAAATATTATTGCAAGCATGATACAAGGAGTCAGAGGACTAGGGGTTATTTTCTCCCCCCGCCCACCAAAGAACTCATTTCTGAAATTACATATTTCAGAAACTGCTCAACAAGGGTTTAGAGCCAAGGGCGATTTGACTACTGCACACATGGAAAGGAGAGGGCTGATGAAGAAGAAGGAAATGTAGGAAAGAAAGACAAAGGGAACTTGAAATTAGATGAAGAATAAAGTAAACTAAAATAGTATTCAAAAACCCCACAACACACTGACATTTGATGAGAATGAACAAATTGCCCAACAATTCCACTTTTTTTTTCCTATGCACTGCAGTTCCTGGTGAACCAGATGGCATGAGAAAATCAGGTTACATAGATACACATCTCATACTTAGCTGAGATCACAAGGTGGTCCCACATCTCCAGGAGGAATAGAGAACCCTTGCTCAAGTCCTTTATTCACCCTCTCATCTAACTTTACAACTACACTTGCACTTCACATACTAAATCTGACTGATTTAATACAAATTTAAAGATTATGTGTCTTTTTGATTTTTTAGTTTTTTAGAGAGCCCTCTTCTCCACTGGGGTGTTCAGAAGTTCCCAGGAACCTGCTAGCAGCTACTCATATTCAAATAAAGCTCTGGAAAGCAAGAATGTAAAAAATATTTATGATTTTGATGAAATTGAAACATGTAAAATTTATTCCAGTATATTTCTAGTTAGAAACATACAATTTATTTCACATAGTGCCCATTTTTCAAGCAAAGTAATTAGTTCAGTGAGAAAAGAAATAATGATGGCTGGTTTCCCATATCAGGAATAATTTTTAGATTGTACGTGACTGTTACAAAGCTACCAGCCAAGGCTTTTCTTGATGCTAGGTTGTTCTCTGTGTCCTGCCTATGTAGATTGTTGGTATTTATTGAAGTAAAGGTTTCAGTATGAGTTCAGCCTCATTAACCTCTTTTCTACTGGGCTGATTATAAAGCCTGTAATACTCAGGGACCTCCTGCCCTTCTTGCTAATTTCAACCAACATAGTGAATGGACTTAAAACTGTAAGAAACAAGATACCCGGAGACACAGATAGAAAAAGAAAGCACAATTGCATAAGCCTTAGCTCCCTCTCCTTAGGGAGCTACATTAAAAAACATTTCTTGACTACTGGAATTTTAAGTGTAGGGATTTTTTCTGACAAAAAGCTAGTTAGGTTTTTTTGCTATGTTTTGCTGCCATGAAAAGTTTTCTGGACTACCATAAGAATACTCCAGTGAGAAAATTTTACTCACATAAATAAAAAAGTATTGGACCAGAGTCAAAGAAGCATGCTAATTCCTTTGGGCACACCAATGTTATCAACATCAGCACCACTATCCTGAGGCAGAGCTTATTTGCTACTTAACATTCCCGAATGCATTGTGCAACAGACTAGCACAAAGTGACTCTACCCAGATGTTCAGCATTACACAGCTGGAGCAGGCAGCATGCACCCTGCACAAGTAGTTTATGTATACAGAAACTGACCTACTTGAATATTATATAATAAACAAGATAGGATCAATGACCTAATTGGTCAAAGACACTAAAAGCATAGCACAAAATCATCTGGTAGATAGATTTTTGTCCATCTTTACACGAAAATGTTTGGGAGGTTCTAATGTGTGGGCTGAGATTGACTTTTCATTACATACATGTTTTCGTTAAGTATATGGGAAAGAGCACTGGGCCAGAAAGCTGTGGAGTAGCTATTGCAATTTTGTTTAAAATGCAGTGTAAGCACTTAGCATAATTTTTTGGATGATACCAATAAACTTAACAATATATATTATATATTTATACCTAAAAAACAATAAATAAAGTACAAATATATACAAATTGATTCCAATAAATTGCAAAAACACTATATAGAAAAAAACATAAGTAGTAATATCAAGCCCATAATCAAGCCTGTTTATATCCTGTCTAAACAGGACATTTTTGTGTTTCAAAGGTTTATTTGGCTTTGAGTCATTACAAAAAGTCATTCATCTTAGATTCTGAAGTCTGTAGCAGGAGTTAAGGTTTTCAAAGCTACATTTTTGTTGCTTTTAATTATACCATGTTCAGATGACTCACTGCAGATTAAGACGTCAAGATATTAATAAAGATAGACTTTTGAAGAATTTTAGTACTTTGACAGTCCCCGACATTCTTTGCTGGTCAGTTGCTGTGCTCAAAATCCTTTCCGGCAATTCCAAGCCAGATGTTGACATGAATTTGTGAAATATTTTGAAAAGAATTTATATCAGATTGAGGGGATCATTTCATCAGTTACAGCAGGACATGTAATTGATAAAAAATGTATCAACTACTGAAGCTTTAAAATCCAGTTGAATTTTACAGGAAGGTTAGAGCAGTAGTTTTCAAATTTTAACAGTCGGTAGGATATAAAACCAATTCAATTAAAGTAAAGAATTGAACTATTAGGTCAAATTTGTTCAAAGATAATTTGTAAGTATACAGATATCTCTCATTGACATCTGTGGGGATGTGAGTAGGAATGCAATTAGACATATCTTTGAACATGAAGTATTTCTGAGCTTTCAAATATTTATGACTGAGCTAAGTAATGGATTAGCCTATTTGATATAATTTTGGAAGGGGGGGGTGTCGAGGGGCAAGTAGAGCAAAGCAGCAATGACAATTAATGGAAGAGCAGAGGAGATTTTCTGTCAGAGTATTTTCTTTAACTGAGAGAGCTGATTTTTTCCCTTTTTTCTAAAATAGCATCAATTCCAAAAAAAAATCAAGGAGGAAAAGACCCAATAAGAACAAAACTAACAATACGTAAAAGTCCTTGTGCTTCTATAAATCTCTACAGAAAAAAATCACATTTTCTTTGATGATGGACAGGCTGGAAAAACCAGACCCTAAATTCTTCCTGTCCTATTGCTCATGCTCTTAAGATATTATTTATGCTCTCAAAATTTCAACTGCCATTTTTAGGACAGATGCCCCTTTTAAAAAATTATCTACAGCAGAAAATAAGTATATATGTTTTAAACAAAACCCCAAACCCAATAAAACCCAGGGATCATCCTCATTCTCCCTAATGAAACTTAAAAAAAAGCAGTTCTTGAAAATTTCCAATGGAGATAAAGCACTTTAAGTATGTCCCTATCTGCCTAGGATCTACTAGCTGTGGATGAACAAGGATTGAAGGGAGGAGAGCATGGCAATGTTTTGGCCAAGATTTTTCAAGTGTATTACATCAGTTCTGACCTTGCATTAGGTACCTGGGATTAAGCATGGGATCTAGGTGCAGAAAGTTCAGGAACACAGACGAATTTAGTTCTGCAGTTCTGATCACATTCAAGTTTAATATTAGAATTAGGGGGAAAAAAAAGAAGGAAAATGTAAAGTCAATAGAGATACAAGATATGAAGTGTCTTGCTGTGCTAAAGAGGGAAAAGTAGGATGATTAAATTTTCAAAACAGCAATTATTTATGATTTTTTTACTCTCTTCACAACTTGTTTCTTTTAAAAGTACAATATTTCTGTGTTACACTGGCACCAGGAATCTGAGATATTTCTATGGTTACTATTTCTACAGACTATGAGAAAAGATGGAATTAGCTACTTTAAACTGTATTTGGTTTTTATGTCTATTTCCAAATTTGCAGTAACCTAAATTAAATAAGACACAAGAGAAATAAAGATCCAGATGTCCTCTTTTAAAGACAAACCTCCACCAGATAATGGGAATGCAAAAGCACTTTCACAAAAGTGTTTAAATAATTGCTATCAACAATCAAACCTACCAATCCTAATAGAAGAAAGAAGGTCCAGCCAGCAAACTCTCCTATGCTTAGATACCACAGATAGCAGATATAGAGACAAGAGTGTAAAATACAGACAAATGATACTGCCCCGCTGCATCCAGTGATGTGTGCCTCAATCAGTGCATAAACCATGGAATGATTTTGTGCTAAAATAGTTTTTGGTGAATTTTTCCTTCCATTTATTTGTCCAATCAGTTCTGAAACCACCGAAAACCTTAATATCCACTACAACTTAAGAAATAATCCAATCTAAGTAAAGGGCAGCATGCCTATTTTAGAAAAGTTTCAAACTTTGATTATGTCTCTGTGAAAAAAGCTACATTAACCCAGGAATACTTCACAGCACAAAAAAAACCCTTCACAAAACAAAAACACAGTTAGCAATGTTTTGTATTTTCTTTTCATACTTATACTTTCTACTTAGGTAATAAAAAACACTACATTCTGATTATTGAGTAATATCCTTCACTTGCAAAGTAAAATTTGTTACTAAATGACAATGACTGAAATTGAAGAACAAGAAAATAGGAAAGTAAGCTTTTTTCTATAAGACCAATGTTTTGCATCTCAACTTTGGTAACAAATGTTGATTTCCTATAAACAACACATTACTTTTAAATTCTGCTTTATGAAAAAATATAGTGCATGTAGAAAAAAAACCAGCAAAAATCTATATTTAAAAAAAGCAAAGTGATTTTGTAGTATATTTATATATGTTATATAAATATGTTATCTTTAAGCATGTCAGATGCAGTAAGAGAAGCAATTTATAAAGATTTGAAGTATATTGGTAATATATTGATCAAAGTGAGTTCATAGCAACAACAGACTGTTTGTATATGACATATTGCAATGTAGAAATACTTGTAGAAGTGAGCCTTTTGGCAAGCTGTATTCTAAGAGGCACTAGACAACAGAGGAAGAAGCACTGCATATACTGTCAGTCTGACATGACTAACTGGTGCTTAATCTAGAGACCATCAATAATCAGAAAGGCAATTACAGTAGAGTCCATACCAGAAAGTAGTTGAGTGCCATTCACTGGCTAAGTTATGGTATTATTTATACAGTAATTTAGCATTGTTATGTATTGAATAATGTTATGAAGTATCTGCTATGCCTATTATTCAAGTAATTCTTCTCCATTATGATTAAATAGCATCTATTAAATATCAGTAAAGACAGAATAAGCTTCTTTCTGTCTTCACATATAGCTTTAAATCTATTATACTTTACTCAAGCTTTTGAGTTATACCTGTATAATAAACTATAACTGAAATAAATAAATAAATAAAAATCTTTCTTCAGTGTTATTACTGTTTCGTTGTAGGCATTTATATATCCAAGAATATTAGCTGCTTTTTCACCCAGGCAATAAAGGATTTCAGGAGTCACTGTGTTTGAGTTTTATAGACATTATAAACTAAAGGTATATTGTCATTTCTTGTTTAATCTATGAACCATTCTGTGCATGTAGGAGGGTTGCAATGGCTGAGATGATCATTGGTGCATGACTACATACACACATACACAATATTTATAGACGTATCTCTTCTATCCATCTACAGACAAAGTCATGTCTTGGCAAGGAGGCAGGTTGTCTCTGAAGTCAAACAGGGATCACCTATTTCTCCGTTCTACAGCTTTTCAGGCACTTACCACTGGTAAAGCAACAAGCTATCAAGTCAAACAGTTCTCCAAGTGTAGGATGGATTTGTACTTAGTAATCTTATCTTCTTCACAAATTAAAAATTTCATAGGAATATTTTTTGATACTACTACAATACATAACATAGAACATTTTTTAAGAGCATCCGAGCAGATTGGCAGGATTTTATACTTGTTTCTACCTCCTCCCTTTCAGAAGGGTTCTTCAATCTTATATGGTTCCCTGTCTTTGAGATAAACACCACTGAAGCAACTTCTCTGACTCTGGAAAGGATGGTGAGTCCACATGTCATTAGTCCTGAATAAGCACCCTGTAATTACTTCAGGGCACTTTGAATTATTTGTTTTTTGAAAAATCAGTGAAATAGTTGCTACTATACTGTAGGTTTTCTGACTCTTTGCTCAAATAAGTTCCCTTTTTACTGGATTTGATTGCAAGTTATACATTGTATTATGTATATATTTACAAATGAATGGCCAGATGTTGAAGTCTCTGAGGTAATATACTGCACATCTCAGAAAAAAGTCTTCACACCAAAAACTGTCACTATTGCTAATGAGCAAGGTAAGGAAGCTTATTGGAGATGATAAAACATCTTTGGGGAGAAAAAATTTTTATACGCACGTATTGCTACACACATACGCATATATAGAAAATATACACATGTATACAGAAAATATGCATACTTTTCCTCCTCCCCCAGTCCAACAAGAAAAAGATAATCAGATAGTGGTAGCTTATATATTAAAATAGGTAAGGTAGACTGAGGGGGAAAAAAAAAAAAGAAAAAAAAAAAAGAAGACTGAGGAACAGCCTCTAAGAAAGTCAAGGAAATGAATGATAAATCCTTTTCCAAATGCACTGGGAGAAGAAATTCTAGCAAAGACTCTGGAGGGCCAATAGATTATCAAAGTACAAAGAAAACATTCAAAGAAGGTAAGGCTACACCAGCATACTAAGGGTAATATGTCTCTCCCTCTTTGCTGTGCTGAAGTTTGGAGAGATTCCCATGCCAAAAGCACTTATTTCCAGGGGAGGTGCTGAACAAATCTATGTCAGATTGAAATGTAAGTAGAAAAAGCTTTAAAGCAAACTCATAAAATGAACAGCAACAAATCACTAGGGCTAGAAGGTATTCAGTAAAGAGTTCTTGACCAGCCCAGAAATGAAATAGCAATTTGTGGAGTTTAAAATTCACACTAAAAACACCTTGGAGCAAGAGGAATGCAAAGTGATTAATGAGGCACAGCCCATCACCAAAATGTGCCGAAATTTAATGCATACACTTTTAAAAATTAAACTGGACAACTTTTTCATTTAAAAAGGGGCGGGGGGGTGGGGGGAAGCTTTAAGGGTTACTAAATTCAAGGAAACTTCTGTTGATGAAGCTGTTCAGCCCAAATTACCAGAGAATGCAAAAGTTCCACTACATGCTGACAGGGTTCTTCGACACTTACTGAGCATGGACTGGGGCAGGGGCAGGACAGTAGGCTAGAAGGATCTTTTCCTGAGCCAATGCATTTTTTTGGGTTTGATTTCTATGGTTTTTTGCCATTTCAAGAACTTTTACTATTTAAAAATGTTAGTCACTTGAGTATTACTGCAGATGCAGTATGCCTGCTTCTGTTAGACTAAGGTGTTAGGTAAGGTAGCAACAGCTACCTTGTGTCTACATGATTAACTGTAGCAAAGTCACCTCTGAAATGAACCATCTTGACAATAACATGAATGAGAAGGAAAAGCATCATACTGCAGTGTTCTTACTCTGTACCAAGTATAGCACAGCACTACTCATTTAACCTACTCTGTTATAAGCTATGTGTAATTCCTAATGTTAGGAATCTCTAATAATTTGCAGCTAAACTGCTAATAAAATGTTGAACTTTTCACGGATGTTCAAAGACATTTGGAAGATTTATTTTTCAAAGTCATATAATTAAAATAGAGGCAATTTCATTAGAGACTCAAAGATGTTCTGTAATTGAACCCTGCAGCACAATCTTCATTCCAAGAGAAAAGAAGCTTATTTTGCTTGACAGAGTTGAACCAACATAAAAGGGTACAATCAACTTCAGAAGCAAAGGCTTAGAGGTAGTTGTTTGTTACCTAGAACAAATAATTGTATCTGAAAACCAATTTATTTGCACATTTTTTCAGGCTTGGAGCAGCTTATTGATGCAGCTTTCTATGAGTGTTTAGCACTGACTCTATATAAGCTCAATAATTCTCGCATAACACATGAAATGAAGACTGGAGTGTTAATAACGTATCTCTGGGCATTAATTTGTAAATGTCTTTGCAGTCTCAAGCTGGAATTTACAACTCAGGGTCAAATCAAGGCAAAAAAGGAAGGGGAGGAAAAGCCTAAGTTACTAAAGTCTCTATTTCACAAGAATGGAAATAGATGTCAGATACAGGATGCTCAGTAGATTTTTTTCAGCCTTCTACTTCTCATAAGCATGAGCTTTGACTGTCTTTCATCTACATGTGGGTAGATGTGAGAGGGCCTAGAAAATGCTGAAGGAAGGAAAAAAAAATATTGAACATAGCTTATGTCAAATCAATATAAATAAACTTCTTATATATGTATGTATATTAAAATGTCTGGAACATGAAGAAAAAAAGAAGAGTAGAGTCTGCTTCTCTAATCCACACAGACTTTTATAATTTTGCACTATTCACCAAACAATTTATTATTTCCTGCACAAATTATTATTCCTTCCTTTTTTATTTCATGAAATATGATCCTTCTTGCATGACACCTGGAGTCGGTTCAAATCACAGTGAAAATGAAAAGTAGCATAACTAACAAAAGAAGTAGAAATAGAGAGATGCAGCCCATAGGTCTTTAAGGTTTAAGTCTCAAGGTTTTCTTGGCAATGAAACCCAAGAGGAGAGATTAAGAAAAACTGAATTCACACTACTTATAGGTTTCCTGATGAATGATGATGTTTTGGATCTTCTCAGGTATATTTCTTACCTCAAACAAAGGAAAAATTTTGTAAATAAAGGGCAACAACATTGTCACCTCCTCCTTTCAAATGTAACATTAAAAATCCCAAATAAAAAAAATCAGCTAATTAATCTGAAAGTTTAGTTTGACTTTGATAAACAAAGGAATCTGAAGATAAGAGAGACAACACAATCAGAGACGGACCTGGAAAGGGGAATAATAAACAGGACAGGAAAGAGAGGTAAAGGACCAGTAGAAAGGACTTAAGTGTCTATAAAGCCAATCTGATTGCAAGGTTCTGCATCTGACCTTGCTCAGCAGAATGATATACAAAGAGGAAAGTACAGTATACAAAAATGAAAAAAAAAACCCACCAACAAACCCACACAAATGTCCATGAGAACTCTTCCTCTACCCCCCTTCAGGAGGACAAAAATAAAAGTTATTATCAGAGAAAGTGAATTTATGAAGGAAACGAGGAAAAAAAAAAAAAGAGATTTTAAAGATTTTTTGATTGGTGGGGATGTTAAGTCATATAGAAGTAAAATTACTTTTCTTTCAGGGAGAAGATGGCACTTGAATAATAAGCAAACTTCTGTACCCACCCATGCAAATGACTGGTCCTATAAGTTTGAGGTGGAAATCTGGAATAATTTTAGAAAATAAGTGGAATTTCACTAGTGTAAGACTGATGCCAGTTAGAAAGACAGATATTAGAATTTGATTTTTAATTGCTGGTCAATCTCTGTACAGAAGTGGTGTATTAGACCTTTTTGGCAGAATTTGACCTTCAACATCTATACTTCATACTTGTCAGAAAACTTAAATTATCTACTGAAAATTGCTTCTCTGATCATTGTTATTTCAGCAAAGCAGGTCAGCAGCCTGTCAGCTCTCTTATGTAACCTTCCCCTTGTTACAATTCTAATCCATCAAGGTAACTTCAAGGATAGTTTCAAATTATTTTTCCCCAAGGTAGCATTATGTTGACACTTACAACAAAAGTTCAGCATTCTCAAATCCTTTCTGTCCCTTGTCATGAACAGATGGCACAATAAAGACAGAACCATTTCCTCACTCTCAAAACTTAGAGGAAGTGGAATTGTTAGGAAAAACAAAATTGACACTATAAATATTGCTGAAGCTGCTTATAGTTTAGTAGTCTAGAAGTACAGTAGCAGCAATCTGCTTCTTGGCTTCTGGCACTACTGTCATCAGTGACTGGAAGATAAAAGAACACAAGAGCTTAGAAACAAAACCCTTTTTGCCTCAACTCAAAACCTACAAATTCCTTTTCTTAACTGGCTGAGAGTTCTAAAAATCTCAGATGGTTTTTGCACCAACATGCAGTGGCCAAAAGAACTGTTGAAAAGTGGATGGATCATGAACTCTGGACTGGCGGACACCCCAACCAATGTCAATACACTCCTCATTGCTGCTGTAAATTGGAGCTTTTTAAAAATGGAAAAGTTCCTGATTCTTTGTAGAGTGGGCTTTAATCTGCCTTTGCTTCCTTCCACTCTGGTACCTCCATGAAGCAGAGCACAGCAGTGTCTCTGCTTTCTAAATCCTGCTCTTCTGCTCATTACAACAAGAAGTCACAGTCACACAGGACATCCACAGTCTTTGCCCTCTCTAACTAAAACACACATCAGGCTGTCTCCTCCACATCAGTAACGAACCCTCCTTAGACAGCATAGAGCAATCTAGTATGTTTCCTGCTTCTCACTGACAGTTTTAACAGAAGGCCAGAGCAGGAGTCACAACTTAGCAAAGCCTAAATCCAGACTACCTAGAAGACTCCCGAGTGCTAAAAAAAAAAATTATATATATATATATATATATATATATATATATATATAAATTAACCTCTGTGTTTCCCTGGCACCATGGGACTTTTCATAACAAGAATGCTTTGTTAACAGGCAAGAGAAGAATTTCTTGGCTTTCTGAGTGCAAGACTGATTAACCAACCCACCTAGAAATCTCTCCCCTCCTTTCTTCTCCCAGCTAAATTTACTGAAATATCTGAAAAAGAAACCCCCACTTCTAGAACTGGACACAGTACTTGCATTTACCCTTTTTTACAGAAGAGCATAAAGGACCAAAAATATAGATAATATACTTTTACACAGCTTATGATATTCTTGGAAAGAGACCAGAGAATAGGGTGCTGAGTGTAATATGGTATCCAAGAAAGGAAGAGTTTCTCTCTACCTACTAACTGAGAGACCTCAGCAGTCAACATTAGCTGAGACAGTGAGTCTTTAAAAAAAAAAAAAAAAAAAACAAAAAAAAAAAACAAGAAAGAAAAAAATCACACAGGAAATGCCTTTTTCTTATTATTTGACAGGAGAATGAATGTACAACTGTTAACAGTGAATTATAGGATAAAACTAACAAAAATGGCCGAGCTGACTAAAGGAAATGCCATGACAATCAATCTGCATTCAAAAATTCTCTGACTTATGCTGTGCAAAATCTAAGCATACACAGAGAATATGCTTACTCCATATCACTTGGTCATTATACAGTGCTTTGTTTAGGCATTCAGTTTTCTTTTGTGATTAAAACTTTGTGTAGAGAGGTTGCTGAAGAGAAAAAAGAAAGAAAGAAAGAAACAAAGAAACAAAAAAGAAAGGATTGCTACCATACAAGAAATTATAGCAACTAGGTGGGAGAAATCTCTTTTTATTTTGTCTGCTAATAGCAATTGAAAACCCTACAAAACAATTAAAATATGAAAAACATAATATTGATATTTTGTGAAGCAAGGTGAAAACCAACATCAGATTAAAAAAATGAGTCATTTTGATTATGGAAAACAGTACTATAAAAACTCTCAAAGTCATGGTTAACTAGGAGAAAAATCATCCATGTTAATTAGGGTTATTTTCTAACTTTGCATTTAAAAGAAAGATTACAACACATTTTATATTGATGTTCTTACAGAGAATATTCTTCCATAGAGAATAGCTGCAATATTAATATTTATGATATGCATATTGGGTTTTTGAGTTGGCTACAGTTTGTTCTCCTACAAAATACTTCAGAAATGATACATATCTGCAATTGTCCTGTAATTCCATCAGTGATACTAAGACAGCTTTAGGGGTTCGTTCAAATTTTGGTGGCTTGAGGACACTCTTTGATTTTAATAAAGAAGCCTATGCAAAGAGCAAGCTGTCAATTTAATTACAAGTAGGTCAGAGCTAAACTAGGCCATTTTTTCTTTGGGCCAAATCAGAAGCAGGAGGAAAAAGGCTAGTCTAAAAGGGTTTTGATACAAATACCTATCCGTAGTTACACAACCAAGGAAATTAATCAGCCAGGGGCTTTCACAGAGCCAAGCAATGGCTTCCTATGAGTATTTAGGATCACTTAGGGGAGCAGAGGCATTGCAAATGTCCAGTTCCTTGCAAGGGAAAGGAATGCACAGGTGGAACTGCAGAGATTTTATTTTCCTGTAGATTGCACTGTGTAAAGGAAGAGGAAAGGAAAAAAGTGACAAATTTGAGAAGTGACATACTCTAACATAACACTAATTTATTAAATGCTGTGTTATCCATTTCTGTCAATGATTATTATATAAATGAAAAGAATGGATGCTGTATAACATATCTAGCTATACTTTCACATTTCCTGTCCTGTTCACATGTATCGGAGATCTTCCCCACAAACACTGGCAGTCATACTATAACATAGCTGGAATCAAGTGCCATCACTGCATAAATAAGAATGATTTTGATCGTTATTTGACATCCCTTTTTTTTTGACAAATAGTAACTTTTCTGATGCAAATCACCATTCTTTGGGCTATCGTCCACACTGCATTATTTAAAAACCACCTGAGTGCCTGACAATCTCCCTCAAAATCAGGATCTTAAATTAATAGATACTTCATGTGCAGATATCAGGGAGGATTCTGTTCAAAAAAGCTTATTTTTTTAACAAGTATGTTGTTAAAAATAAGGAATGAAGAAATGGAGAAAAGCATGGATAGACTTGCCCATAGGAATAAAGCAAAAGAGAAAAAAGAGCAAAAAAGAAAAACCAGGTCAATCTTCTGATCTCTGAAGGGAATTTTTGAAATAAAATAAACACTTTAATGCTATTTGTTAGCATAACAGTCATGTATTTTATCTAAGTATCAGATCTTTCATAAAGCTAAACACCTCATAGGAATCCTTAACATTCTCATTGCCCCAGTTCTAGACAAGAGGAAATGGAGGAAGTTTAGACTGGATATTAGGAAAAACTTCTTCCCTGAAAGTCGTCAAGCATTGGACTACACTGCCCAGGGAAGTGTTTCACTCACCATCCTTGGAGGTATTTAAAAAACACATGGATGCGGTGCTTAGGGACATGGTTTGGTGATGGACTTGGCAGTCCTGGGTTAACAGTTGGACTTGATGATTTCAAAAGTCTTTTCCAGCCTCAATGATTCTTTGATTCTATTATTCCAACAGAGCTGGAAGACCAGCAGCATGATAAAGACCCTTGCACTGCCTTCTGAAACAGACCCCACACCCACTATGACTTGCTAATTCAGTCCCTCCTTATATTCTTGTGTCATTTAACTATATCCCCACCACTAACGCTGAGAAATAAGTAGTCAGCCTCAAAACAGAGTGCATAAGAGTGGGAACAATCTTATGGAATTGCTCATTACAATGCATCTACAGCTGAATACTCTAAAATTTTCTTAGATCTGTAAATTAGCGTAGTAGAGAACACTTCCAGGCACTGGGACTCAATCGCCCATACTGTTAAGTTGTTAGGATTTACTCAGACAGTTTTTATTCAGATGACCTAGCACTCTTCAAGCAATTCCTGTACATGATTTAGTACTTAACAGGAATAAGTTTAGTGGCAATGTTTTGAATGGTAAAACAGGGTAACAACATAGAACAGGACACAGGCCATTCTGTCAGTTGGCTTTAGAGCCAATGAATGCTCCTAGGAACATTTGTTGCAGAAGAATACATGAATAGGCTAGACTAGACTAGACTAGACTAAACTATTTCAGTTGGAAGGGACCTACAATGATCATCTAGTTCACAGGTCTGACTGCTTCAGGTCTGACCAAAAGTTAAAGGATGTTATTAAGGGCATTGTCCAAATGCCTCTTAAACACTTACAGGCTTTACACATCAACCATCTCTCTAAGAAGCCTGTTCCAGTGTTTGACAACCCTCTTGGTAAAGAAATGCTTCCTAATGTGCAGTCTGAGCCTCCCCTAGCACAGCATTGGACCATCCCCACACGTCTTGTTACTGATACCAGGCAGAAGAGCTCAGCACCTCCCTCTCCACCTCCCCTTGTCAGGAAGCTGTGGAGAGCAATGAGTCACCTCAAGAGAAGTGGACGTCTAAAGAGAAAATTAGGTGAGGACTGAATGTTCACACTAAAGCTTCTGAAATGCATAGACTACAAACAAGCTTCAGTTGCATTGACTGAGCAAGCCTTTGCTATAAGAATGTGTTACATGCACTCTGGGAACATCTTTTCCGGATTTGTTTACTTTGAAAAGTTTTTACATCCCAAGATTATTACTCAGTGTGAACCAAAGTGTGGTATATCATCTGGCTGTGGGATTTTCTTCAAAAACACACTCCTGATTCAACCTGAAATATGATGTAGGCACACTTTAAGTTTATCAGTATAAATTGCATAGAAATACAAACCATTAGAAAAAGAGAAAAAAAGATTACCATTTCCTATGTATGGGCAATACATTTGCAATTCTCACTTCTGTACTTCCAGATATGATGCTAATCAAGAAATGATTGACTATAGCAGGTGGTCCCTCAAGAACATATAGTGTTGCTTGATTTTCTGTTAACAGGAAGATTTCTTTTGCAAAAAAACGTATCAGAAAAGCAAAGATTGCAGTCTTTACACAAAACTGCTTTGTGTTAGATGGCCAAAAATCAAATATCTAAGCTTTGTTTAATTGTAATAATAATCTAGCCAACAGTCAGTCAACTAAAAAAATGTGTTCTTGTGAAAAAGATCAGTGCCTAAATTAACTTACCAGTGGGAGCAATGTAATATAAAATGAAAATAAAGTATTAGATTGAATAAACTTAACTTTGTAATATAAGGTTATTACAAATGGTTGTTTTGCTAGATTTACAAAGAGAACACACTGAAGCACTCCTGTGGAACATGATATGCAAAATAAGACACAAGTAGGTGATGAAAAAAAAAAGAAAAATATGCAGTTACACTGAAACAGGACAAGAGGTTTTGCCAAAATCATCAGGCCATATTACTCTATATAGACAAATAATGGACAAACAGAAAAGTTTACATCAAGGTCTTCTTCAGGTCCCAAAGACTTAAGTTATTAAGCTAGGTAGTAGAAAGCAGAACACGGAGCTGCTGGAGCAAGTCTAGAGGAGAGCTATGAAGATGATCAGAGGGCTGGAGCACCTCTTCTATGAAGACAGACTAAAGAGAGTTGGGGTTGTTCAGCTTGGAGAAGAGAAGGCTCTGGGGACACCTTATAGCAGCCTGCCAGTGCCCAAGTGCGGTAGAAAGCTGCAAGAAAGCTGGGGAGGGATTTTTTACAAAGACCTGTAGTGACAGAACAAGGGGAAACAGCTTGGAACTGAAAGAGTATAGATTTAGATTAGATATAAGGAAGGAATTTTTTACTGTGAAGGTGGCAAGACACTGGACCAGGTTGCCCAGAGAAGCTGTGGATGCCCCATCCCTGGAAGTGTTCGAGGTCAGGCTGGATGGGGCTTCAAGAAATTTGGTCTAGTGGAAGGTGTCCCTGCCCACGGCAGATGATCTTTAAGGTCTCTTCCAGGTCAAACTGTTCTATGCTTCTATGACTTAAGGTTTTTATCAAGTTTTGGTATACCTAGGTTTTTTGTAAGTGCATAGGTAATACAGACAATGTTGAGGACTTGCAAGTAATTTAAGACAATAAGATATGATATGCTACTGTATTAGGATTTGTGCAAAAGGCATCATTGCAGTCAGTTTGAAAGTCTTGATTTATTTTTCTAGTAATTAAGTACTGGTTACAAGTTTAAAGTTGAATGCTAAGAAGACTCTTGTTTTATACCTCTTGAAATACTTTTTGAGTGTATTTATTCTTTCACTCGAGACAGAGGCATCGATAATGTTCTGAACATATATTTGCCTCTACTTTGTCTTCCCCCATTTCAACTGGATTAATGGCCTTCATATAAATTAATTTGTATAATTTCTAATTCTTGCCTTCTCCCAAGGTCTGTGAGACATTGCTAGACATAAGAATTAGTATACTCCAGTTATTCCATCCCTTGTATATCATCCCTTGCTATTGCACATACAAAATACAAAAAGTCTGCCTCCCTTGTGCTAAGTGGATGATCCTTCCTCAGATTACTTCTGCAGTAGTAAAGAACCTTGTACTTTGGAGAACAGGACCCGTTACTTGTTCTTCCATTTTACTTTATTTGCAACCTTGTTGAGTCTGGCTACTGTACTAAATCCATTTTACAACCTTTTCTCAGTTGTTTGTATTCCCCTGTATCCAGAAAGACTAGAAGGTTACAAATGCAGGCTATGCTATATATTAGGGATTAGATACCATATGTAAAGAAAAGATGACTGAATGTCTTTTTCCTATCAAATTATTAGATAGTTTAAGATAGAAAATCCCCTATGTATTATTATTTAATATAGTTGTACTCTATAATTCCATCATATTTTAATTCATTTCTTAATTACAGATTTAGTATAATTTTTACTGCACTGTTTTACAGTCCTTTTGTTTTTACACGTCTTTGGTTATCCAAGCAGTGTTCGTTCTTTTAGAAATGCCAGAAAATACAAACATATAAAATACAGATTAATACATAAAACCAAAATAACTTTTCATTACTCAGGGTTTATGCTAGTGTAATTGATGTCTGATTCTTCCATGCAGTCTTTAGCATTCATAAAACTCATCACAGGAAGGAGGAAAGTCCCTGAAGAAGCTGAAGAAGAAGTTTCCTTTGCACTAATATTGTCTAGAAAGTCTCAAATGGACAGAATCATCATACTGAGCTATGTATATATGTATGTATGGTAGGTGAGTATGCACCTACCGAGATGTGTGTTAGTCAGGTGTTGGCAATACCTTCCTTTTCTTGTCAGCTGTCTTCAACTTGTTCTTTTCTATTCACTTAGCTGGTTTTATAGTTTATAAGCTATTTACACGTATCAGATGTAGCAACAGAGATCCATTTCCAAAACTATATTGTGATATGCACAATAATAGCAGAAAAGATGAATTGAAGATGCTTATTGTTTATTTAGACTCCTCTGTTTTGTCATCTGTTCCCCTCAACTTTTACCTGGGCAATGATATACCAATTGCTTTATAATTTCTATCAAAAATTCTCTCACAAATTATCTGAAGTTGCCACTATTTTAAAAACAGTGTCTGTCAGATGATAAACATTGAGTCTTACTCTGTTTATTTGACATTCCATAGATTGGATTTTAATTTCAGAAGTAATTTGATAGTTTATTAGTAGATTGTACAACTGTTTACAGATCTCTGCTTGCAGCTGTTCTGCAATTCTTCCTCAGGGTTAAGCAGTTCAATAGAAAACTATTACATTTTAATTAAATCTAACAAGAAACATAACAAAAATATTTGTGTTTTTTTAAAAAGATTCAACATAGTTATATCTTGCTATTTAGTTGGCAAGTTTTTCATGCACTAATTCCCTTTATTGCATTTTAAATGACAAGTTGCATTACACACCTTAGGAATAACTTGTGCAAGTGCTTGAGAGACGTGAAACTGCTTACAAGAAATTTTAATATCTTAGAGTGGTCACAGACTTAACTCTTAAAGAGACTGCCGTAGGAGCTTTGCTGGAGAAAGCTAAAAACATAGCTCCCAAACATGTCTGTGAACGGGAACTTGGAACAAAACATAGACTTTCCAAAGTCAAACCAGCTTACTAGCATTTGTAGGAAAGTGTCTTTATTCTTCAGTACCTTATCATAGGGCTATGCCTTTTAGATAGAGCAGACTATTAGGCTATGCGACCAACCATTCCAATGTTTATGCCCTGCTCGATCCCATTCTGTCTACAAAGATAGCCTAGGATTAATTTATAATGATCCCTTACAGGTGTTGGCGCTCATGATGCAGTGATACTCCTACTCGCATCTTATTTCACACTCTACTATAATTCAATTGCTATTTCCATAATATAAGGCAATGGAATCAGCAGTACCTTGGACAGGGAAATGCCAGGAAGTCTTGTACTTTCAGAGGCATTCACATACAGATATTAGAGTGAAAGAGATTTTGAATTTCTTTTTTGTTCCAGTTCCTCCTTGGTAAATTCTGGTCTAACAACCAGACAATTCATTCACTTCCCACATAACTGATCCAATTCCTGTAATTCTTCACCACAGCAGAATGACTGTATCTTGAACACAAATCTCTTTCGTTCACGTGACTTCTTCTGTTTGGGTGTGATAATTCCCTCAAAAATGTTGCAGTAAAGCTAACTGGAAGAACATTGTACATCAAGGAGTTAATGACCCTCCCAGCAGCTCACTGAGTACTCTATGCCTGTGCTGGGCTGCGCTGCCCTTGGCCTTCAGGCTGTGTTGCGCAGCTCACAGACCCTATTTGCAGATGAGCTTGGCCAGCTCTTTGTAAAAGAAGCCTGCAGGTAGCTCCCACTCTGTACGGGCAATTACGTCACCTGCACGTCCTTGCTTTTGTCTAAAGTGCAGCAAGATGTTCTTATCTGAACATCCTTTCTGTTTGGCAGTGGAAGTGATGAACAGAGTTTTATTCTTACAAGAGGATTCTATATCTCAAATGATCAAAATAGAGTAACCCTTTATATGGATGGGGTCTGTATGGTGTGCTTTGCCCTAATAGTGAGACCATTAAGTGCTGCATAAGTCAGGGTTCCCAGGATCTAAGGGATGTAAAATCATCTATACCAGGGGTCTTCAAACTTTTTAACCAGGGGGGCGGCTCGCAGATGAAGTGGCAGGCAGTCATCTGCGGCTGCTTGGTTTCCCCCCCAACCCCTGGCGGGGGGGTAGGGGTGGGGTGGGGTTCTGTAAATACCGGGGGCCAGATTGAGGACCCTGGGGGACCGTATTGGGCTCGTGGGCCGTAGTTTGAGGACCCCTGATCTATACTATTCTTTCTTTATTTAGCACAAACCCCTGCCATTTTCAATGGTGCTTTATAGAGTCCGAATGCTTTTCTTACTGGGATCATAGGGAGTCAGCACCTTCTGGTCCAAAACACATGTCCAAAATACACTACTATTTGACAAGAACCACAAGGTGCAGGGAATTTGAAAGGCTTCTTAGCAGCCAGTTATATACAAAAAAATTGATTACCATTCCATCAGACACCTGTGGATGTTATCTCAGTATTCCCAGACAAGTCATGCCTGCTGCTGGTTTGAAAAATATTAACTCATTTCTCCAATAGATGTCAGCGGAAATTCTAAAGAAATAAAAAAAATATTAAATGTGCCTTCATGTTTTCCCATTGTAGTTTGTGTGTGGTTTGTACTGTATTCATGGATTAATTTAATATTAAGAAGCAAGGAGAAACATGTTAATTTAAATGATTGTGAGGTTTACTGTACTTAGTTTCTCATAACATTGAGTCATTATATTCAGAAACTGATTGATATTTTCCCTTTACACTCCTGTCCCCGACCGTTTCTGCAAGCTCTTTATTGATTGCACCTAACACAAGGGAAAAGGATCACGCAGTGGCATGGGCTTCTGCCCCGTCCTGCTGACAAGCATGTCCTATTTACATCACATTGGAAACTTGGAAGGTGAGAAGATGGTGATCTATCAGAAACACAACTTCCCAGTGATACCTCCTTTTCAACAAATCCTCCAACAGAACAAAAGACACATGTTTTTTCCTGCCAGCTCATCTGCACGGTTCATAATTACATGAGTGAATCAAAATATATGGGTTACAAGGATTCCAGATTTTTGGAATTTTAAAAAAAAAACCATAATGTTTAGTTGAGAGAGACAAAGAATGTATGCTCTTGGTCTAACCTGGCATGAGAAGTTGAGATAAAAAATGAAGTTGTTTTCATTATATCAATTAGAAGTAAGCATTATTTCTCCCAGAGAATGGGTAAAGGAAATTCCCCGTTCTTAAACTTTTAAACTTCACATTTTGCAGGCTCAATTTTACAGTCATATTCTTCGGAAGATATCTTTCTATCAATATCCACATCTCTGCCTTTTTCTCTCTACTTTTTTAGATTGCATCCATTTTCTTGCCTTCTTTTAAAACTCAAGTTTCCAGGATAACCTCCTCCTTTTTTTGAGCCTCTTATATTAATATACACAGAGGTTATTTGCTGATAGTTCTTGTATGTCCTGGTAAAGACGGTAAGATCAACTTCAGATAATTGTTATATTTTCAGTATCCAAACAGTCTATACAGACAAAAAACCCTCCCAAGTACAGATACATCACATTCTCAGAACGCCTCACTGAAACATGATTTAGACAGAAGCAGAGTATTTTGTTCACAGATTTTAGGGTATTTCCTAAGTGCAGGGAAAAGGATAGTTTGACAGGATTTTTCGGTTTTCAACAGCACTGGCAGTCAAGCTCCTCAGAAAGTCTTGAAGTCTAATAACAATGATTTATTGTAAAATTCTGCTTCTGGTCTTCTATGTATGTGTTTCTGTGTGATTTCAATTAAAGATGATTTGTTGTTTCCTTCAGCTTTACTTTTACTGTGATGTAGAATATAAAGTAATACACACCCTAATTTCTAAATTAGCAACTAAAAATGAAGAACATATTAAACATTAAATATAAGGCATTTGCAAAACTATTGTTTAGAAAAGTCTTTAATGAATACAAAAGCTTCAGAATATTGAGTCTAAACCAAATTTAATGTATAAGAAACATTTTCATAGGGCAGAAATCATTCTTACATGGAAGTAACAAAAGCAGAAAGAGCAGAGGTCAACTACAAAACCAGTACTGAACCACAGGACTAAAAGGGAGATCCTGTTGCACCATGTAAATTTATCACTGTTAAAAGAAACTGAATATATGTTGGTTGGTTTTTGGTTTTGTTTTGTTGGTTTTTTGGTTGTTTTGTGTTTTTGTTTTTTTTTCCCAGGAATTTATGTCCAGAAACAAGGTCAGGACACATCTGGATTATTTATTTATCTATTTCTCTGGAAAGACTTTACAACATCATCAGTAATGCATGGAATATCTAATATAGTCTTAGGAAAAAAAGTCACTATCACATTTCCAGATCAGTGATTTCAAATGCTAGAGCCTGCAAAGTCTGAGCATACAATGTTGCATATAGATAAGGATTTGCATACAAAGGACTTTGCAAAAGGACATCATAATTTCTTATTCAGTGTTCAAATTTTCTCTCATAATCGATTTCACATTATCAATTATAAAACCTATTTATTAAAATTTTAATCATTTTAAGCTAAATTGACAGTTACCTGCACTGAAAAACCTTATGCTTTTAATGTTTCAGCTAAAAAAGTCCGAGTTATTTCAGTAGTTGCTTCCTGAAATCCAGAAGGAATCTCCTCTCTTTTAATGTAATAATTGAGGCAAATCAACAAATTATAACCATCTTCAGTGCCAGCACAGGTTGTACATTTTCCAAAGAATTAATTATTTCTCATTTCTTAGAACATTTCCTTTTTTACCTGCTGTGGAATTCTTAAATGTACTTTTGAACACAGTCTTTGAAAGTGTCAGATGGTCACAGAAGCTCCATTCATAGCCATGGCGTTTCTTCTCACTGAAAGCATACAGGTTTTCTTCAGATTACACCCTTCCTTAGATTAGATCAAGGTTAATCTAAGCTACACCCTCCCAAGACATGCTTCTCTATCATGCCAGAAGTCAAATCAGCCTGGACTTAGTTTAAATTGCTATTGATTTCACTGAAATTCTTTTCCTAGAACTATGACACTGAATTAATTTAACCACCTTGGCTCTCACAGTGCTCTACTGTGTGTATGGCAAGGGTGAAATACAAAACCTAACTGAAGTCTTTGTTAACACATTACTTGAGAAAGAAAAGAGAAAGTACAACCCCATTCTTCCATTCAAGCATTACCCAGCTCCACCTGGGCATTCAGTGCACCTTCTTGCCCAGCTGCTGTACAAACACCTGAGCTGTTGCAGCAATTTGGACTCAGGAAGCAGCACATCCTTTTTCATACATACTGCATGAGTTCACCAGGCCAGACTGGTGCAACCTAAGAAATTCTGAGCACCAGTTCCTCATTTTAGTTCTCTTCACATATTAACTTTGGACAAATGCAAGACTATATTTTGTATTAACCGTGTTTTGACAGATTAAGGTTCCTTCCCTCCAGTACAGTAATAGTTTAACAGGTATTCTTAGTAGCTTCTCAGAATGTTAAACCGCAGCTAAAAATAAGACCCATGTGCTAAACTGGTCACAATCACTGCAAAACAATAACATCTTATTTCATGTTTGCTGAGAGCTCAGTACAAAGGCATTTCCAGAAAAAAAAAATCCTCAAAGAGACATGCCGCTGGGTATTCCACATAAGTGTGAGCTCCATTCAATTGACTAACGACTCACCTAGAATTACATGTTGTTCATGTATGACAGACTCTTGCCTACAAAAGAACCAAGCTGTTAAAGTGTGCCACCAAGGAAAACTATTTTATTTCTGGAACAGTGATTTTTCAGTACAGCTGCAGACCAAGACACAAATGTAAAATTAAAGAGGGCTTGCACTGCCTGTAATATGAACACTTTCAAGTGAAAAATCAAGGATTTAGAAAACAAGAACATGGCATGAAGATGATATGAAAAGAGCAATTTTCTTTATCATTCTGACATTAGAATTCCGATTGAGTGGTACTCTTCCCACAGCTGAAGAGCTAGAACAGAAGAGACATACCTTTGGACACTGATTTGCAGCAGAAAATGAAGACAATAGAAATGGACTGTAGTTCATCTCCCATAGTTACGTTACTCTGCAGGAGACAGGACAGCATATCTGCAAGGTCCACCTTTCAGACCAGGGAGACATTTTGTCTTTGTACCAACTTTGGTGACTGTAAGATTCACAGGAATTATGCAAAGGTAGAACTACTAATGTTCTTGACTATCTGCTTATCTCCTTATTGCTCTCTGATTCTGAACCAGTCTTTTGGCCAGCCACCAATAAGTAGAGAAAGACCTATAAAGTGAAGTCTACCAAATTCCATTCACAACCACAGTCAGTGACCTAACAAAGTCTTTCCAAAGCACTTATTAATTTTTCCCATAGTTACAGCCAAGAGTTGCCACAGGGACATCATAAAAAATTTGTTCAAGTCAGTTGCACCAAGTCATTAGCTATCAGCTGAAATCCCTATTTCTGTAACTCAAATTTAAGCCAATAAATCCTACCACTGTCAATTAAAAAAAAAAATACAAAAATAACCCCTCCAAAGAAGCAGGACATTCTTAAAAGTCTGTTAATTTACATCCTTGCTCTTAAAATTCCCAAACTAAAGAGAAGCCAGAACACTGGAGAAGGTGGAGCTATTGCATTATATAACTTAAAATCTACTTTATTTTTATATTATGTACAATTGTCTTTCCTGGCCCTCAAGGTTTACATGCACAAATCCAATACATGAACTATGTTCCATAACCAATGGGGGGAAAAAAATAAAATAAACCCCACAACTGTGAGAAACTATGAGAACTCATTTTTATTCAGTATTATATGAATTGTTTCAAGTATCTATGATATCATCAATGGAAACTGAAGTGGTTTTTCTTCATTTTGTTCATCTATTCTTCACAAATTATAAAATATTGAGAAAAAAACCCTACACAGCAAGTTCCCTGAGAGAAATTAAAACACTTGCATCAGCAATTGTTACAAGTAATTCATACTGTATTTTATAGATGTGGAAAGGGAAAGCAGGGACTTAAGAGGTAGTTTACATGTTTATATTGAGTCATTCACACATGCACACTGATAATTTAGTCATTGTCTATTAAAATCAGTTCAAATAACCCACTATTTTCATTTATCGGAAGAAAAGATAGAACTTTGTGCTTTCTGTGTCGTTACACAGGATGAAAGAGACAGCCACTTGGGGTTTTTTTCTGTGTGCTAGTGAAGCAGAAATGGTCAGCTCATCAATGCAGAAAATTAGGTAAGGAACCATCCTGATGGATGCAGAAGAAATACAAGAGGCAAGTGACAAGGGAAGACTGGAAATATTGATGTTGACATGTCAGGAACCATTAGGCAGATAGAAAGACAGGGAAGGAGAGTTCAGCAGGTCACCAAAATATGCAGAAGAATTTCAACCCTAAAATCATAAACACTTGAGGGAGGTTTAAGGTAATACTTGATAGGGTTTAGAGGCAGAAGCAAGAAAGAAAAAAAAACCACAACCAAGCCCAACCACAAACCCAACATGTTTATTTATACAATATACTTATATACCCACCCACCCCACAGTACTTTACAGGTTAAGTATAGTTATTTCAAATTGCAAAAGAAAGGCACAATGCAAGAATTCATTTTAGAGGTGGGAAGGGAGTTTAATATTATGGTCAGGAAGGAGGAAAAGGCCAAGAAATCTAGAAACACTGTATGGAGGGGGGAAACAGCATATTTTCCAAGGGAGTTTTTCTAACTATTCCAGCAGAAGACAGCAGAGGCAGGTAGAGAGTGAGTTGGGGATGACTTCTAGACCAAAGGCTTCAGAGATATTGAACAGGCACCACTTCTGGAATTAGCAGAGTTGAGGAGTAATTGCCCCCAAACTCTCCACCCACAAATGGCTGTATAAGTATACCATAAAAACTCACTAAACAAAAATGCATCAAAAATATTGTAAGAAACAGAAACCTCAACTGAGAACAAGTTGAAAGGGTGATTAACTTTGCAAACACCACCACCAAAGCAAACAGTACCATACCACTGTCTATAGTCTGTACTGATTATAACAAGCATTGCATTCTACTAAAGATGGAAAGTTTATGTCTTCCCAAAAGAATGGCCAAAAATGCTGTCCTCTTGTTCTCATGTAGCATACTGACTCTGAAATCCCAAGAGCAAATTCAGTCACAAAACTGATATGCACACATATGAAGAAGCCAAACATTCATATAAATTTAAGATACTAAAATAAAATTAATGTTGAGTAATGAAGTGGGCCTGTGCATGTAGCGAAAGGCTGAAAGGTCACAAGTGAGGAAATTTATGAGGAATTTGCATTTACTGCAACAAACTTTTCCTGAAGCACAGAACAGAAAAATACAATCAACAGATTTCATATATAAGGCAGCAAGTATCTCAAAGAGGTAAATTGTTTTCTGTTCTCTGTGACCTTTGAAGTAATATTACCACCTTCTAACCAGGAACTCAAGCTGATGATCAGAGTAATATTAGCATAAACTTGTCATGTCTGCCCAGATGCAAACTGTAATGAGCTGCGTTAAAGAAATCAAAGTACAGGAGCTTTAAGAACAAAGTGTCTTCTTTCTTCTTTTCTTTCCCCTTATAGTACAACCCACTCAATGGAAAAGAACTTATATATCCAATTTCCCTTCTCAGCCCCTACTTTTAATGGTGGTTTTACAAAGTATTGCACTCTACAGACATCCAGGAAGATGCCTGTGAAGTACTTATGAGCCAGAGAGCTGTCTCTGAGAACCGCTCTTCTGGGAATCATGAACTTCATTCCGATTGCTGATTTATAATGTACTTTGCCAAGTACATTGGCATCGAAACATCAGGGACACAGAATATATTCCTTTATGTACAAATGGTTTGCTGAGCGATGCTCATCAGAATGGACAGGAATTAGTGGGTTTGATATAATATTTTTTTTATTAACATTTTTTTTATTAGCATAAGTTATGAACATTTAGGCAGGAATTGTGTGTGAAGTTAAAAGTGTGTATTTCATCAACCAGAACAATACTTAAAGTGTACAAAATTTAGAGGTCTTTAGGGGGATCCAGCCAGATGAATGCTTGCCACACTAACATTTCATCAAGTATTGACAAGTATTATCAGCCCAAAGTCATGTACATTTATATAAAATCAGTCTTTCCAATAAAAGAAGGAAAAAAATCACATCTCCAACCATTTAATGCTTTCTACAGAAGGCCCAGGAATTTGAAGTAATTGATTCCGATTGATAAGCAGCCAAATCCACAGAGAACAGAAAGAATAGTAATGCTGTTAATATCTTTAACAAATGTCACCTTTAATAGCTTCACCTGTACTTAAGACAATCATAAATCTTCAGATACAACCTAACAACAAAACAGCAAGGTGAGCAGTTTCTTAATATCCAGCAGACTTTAGCTGGACAATGTTTATTTTAAAACATTATTGAAATTAATAAAATTATGTGAGGTTTCCCATGCTGCTGAAATCACCTGAAACAAAAGAGGAACAGTGTGGAACAGCATAGCATGCTTACTCCAGGATGAGGTAGAGTAGAAATCACATTATGACCCTAAAACTGCTGCTGTTTTCAAATGGTGTCAAAACAGGGCCCAGAGTTAAATGGGCTTCAGCAGGCTAACTCTGAGGTGCCATTAGCGTGAGCAATTATTATTAGATCTGTGCCAAGTAAGAAAAGATAATACGGTGTTTAGCAAGCACAATAGGAAAGCAAGATGTGTACACTTCATAGGCAATATTAGATCCAGTGAAATACCAAGATTTACTTGTTAAAACTTTTGAAGTTTATGTAACAGCAAAGCTAATGTTTCTTGAAGGATGGTGGTTTAGGTGCAATCTGGTTAACTATTTCAGCAGCTGTACTCAGTTATCGGGTCACATCATATATCACTTATAGCACACATATGGAAGATGATTAGAGAGATTTTGGGTCTCATCTGATTTGAGAAGTTCTCCCAGAGATACAGCATAATTTGTTAAAATTATACTCTGGAATAACTGAAAGAAGAGTCAGAAGAGTACCTATTTATTCACACCTGTTAGGAATCACATTTGTATCAGGAACAGTGCTGTATTAAAGACAGTGGGAAATCCTTTGAAAGTTCAACTACAGTATCAACACAAGTAACATTATTTGTACAGATCTAGGAAGTCAAAAGGTCAAGAAAAGGAGAAAATTCCAAATTTGCTTTACTCTATTTTTACTTTAATTATCTCATGGCCTAGTCTTAAAAAAATTAAAAATCAAGACAGGGGTTGATTCACTGAATCATCACTGTTTTTCTTTTCACTAGATGTAGTTAATGTTCTACCAGACCTTTGGAGGAAGAGAAGAATTTACCATGTGAGAACCTGCAAATATTTCCCATATTATTACTAATAGATAATAGTAGTTGGTAAGATTTTACTAGGAGGTCTTTAGAGGGAAATCCTCTCATTCGGCAAGGTTAGCTCTTCTGCAAGGCACAGCTAAGTCTGGATCAATTGTATTCATAAAGGACAACAGTAAACAGTTCCCTCAGCCAGGCTTGTTCATATTTAAGCTGAAAGTTTGCAGTTTTGCACTGTTAGCTGTGCATAGCGGTAGGCCTTTAAAAAACACTGAAGCTCTTCAAATTAGTGAAAATAGAAAACCAAAGATGAGTAACAAAATGATGCATATGAAAGAAATTATCAAACAGCAAAAGAATATTTGAAATACCCAAAAGCTTGGAATTATCTTTCAAGACTTACCATATGTACTATTTCCCATGCAAGCCTTATTTTCTCTCTTTTATAATTTCCCAAAGATATTAGAACAGACATATAAGTAAAGCTCAAGGGCAAGGGCAGTACTTGAATTAAACAAGTGGATACAAAGTTAAAATCTGGGCAATGTAGTATAGCATTCACTCTTGTTTAAGAATTTTCTCTTAAGTCCCCATGTTAATTATACTAATATTTAGATCCTAAAGAGATTAAAGTTATAGGTGGTTTCTGACAAAACAAAGAGTTAATACAATATAACCCTTATAATTATATATAAAATTAATTCTGCTGTTCTTTATGGTATAAAAATGACAGTGCTTACTCAGAGCAGAAAAGTATGGACAAAGAAATTAAGAGAAAATAGGTTAAAAATAAAGTATGTGTAATTAGACCTTCCCAGCTACTTCTTTTTGAAAGCACTACACTTCACAGAACACAGAATTTAGCAGTGAGTCATCTCATATAATTTTGTTCCAGAATAGTGTGCTTTTTAAAAGGGGAAGTAGTGACTTTGATATTGGGGACTAAAAATTACTTTGTAGAAAATATTTTTTGTGCTATAAAAAACTTGCATTGACAGCTATTAAAGATTAAATTCATTATGATCAAAAAAGTACAATAGATTAGAGTTGTGACTGTAAACTGACCTATTAACACTCAGGCACACTACTGAATAGCTCTCACAGCTAAACTTTGCGGGTTCTTTGTATTAAACAGTTGTTGTATTTAATACAGTATTGTATTAAACAATTGTTATGGAAAAATGTATCGATTGGTACTCATCTGCTTGATCAAAGACAGATGATCTACTAAGACAAAATTGAGATAGTGATTTATTACTTACAGTCACCAAATTTTATTTCACTCAATAAAATTATGGACAAGAAGTTGCATTAAACACAAGAAAGGAGTCAGACCTTAAGAATTGTTTCTGATAAAAATAAAGGTAAAAACCATCAAATTACATATGCCAAAATAGTATCTAAATAAAAATGTTACTTTTTAAACATAAAAAACTATCTTATGGAGAATGGCAAATAGACTTTCTTAAGCTATTATAATATATGGTCAAATGTATTTATGACTGCTGTCATAATGTGATAAATTTTATTTATACCAAGACACACAGAACACTTGAATGATAGCAGAAGACTTATGATCATGAAAGGAGAAAGAATGGAGACAACTGCAATAGTCCAACCTTCAAATATTATTTACTCTAGTTGCAAATTAATATCTTCATACTGCTATTTGACTATAAATTTTAATTTTATGATTATTTCATGCATTTATGGTATACAAAAAGATATTATTGTTATAATCTTTCTTTTAGAATTACAGAGCCAAGGAATGGAAGAAATACTTCTTGCAAGTTCTTATCCTTCTTTAATCCTTAAAACTATTCTGACCAGTATTAAAAAAACAATTTAAAAAATCACTCTCTCACAACTGCTGGTGGCATTGGTAAGCTCCATGCAATGGCAAAATCCTGAGCAACAGAAAAAAGGATTTTTAAAAGGGGGTCTTTAAACCTTACTGATGCAGGTAACAGCTGGAGGCAATTCCTTTTTTTTAATTCTTCATAATAATAGCCTAAACCAACAATGAACAAATAAATTATCAGCTGTAACACAATCTGTTATTCCCAGCATGATTTGTTATAGCTACTAGATAATGTATTAAATCCCAATTCCAAATAATGATGAAATTATTGAAGCAGCTAACATGTTCTCATACAGTTGTTACGTTTATGTTAACATCACTTAAATTGCAAGGCAATACTAGCATCGGAACTTTACAAATGAACTGGCATATGTATCTCCAAAGAGAAGATCTGGGCCAAAAGTTTTGTGAATGATCACAGGATATTTTTCATCAATTAATACTTAATATCACATCCTCAGTGACTGCTTGTCGCCAATCATTCCAGGATGGACAACTGAAATGGTTATATGGAGCTAATTCAATGCCCGTTTCCTTCCTTTTTTTTTTTTTTTTTTATTTTCTTATTCATAATCTAATAATTAACAAGAATAATGCGTTATAAATCCCAAGGTACTAAATTCCCCATATGAGTTTGTGAAAACTTGTGAAGCTCCTTTTACAGGATGTTGATACATTATAACAAACAGCAGGCACTGAGGGGAGATTTAGTTAATGATAGAAATCTCACAACACTTGAATGAAATTTGTCATATGTGGGCACTAGGTCTTGAATACATTGCTTTGTTTTTTCTGAGCAAGACACATTTCTGAAAGACACTAGCTCATCCAAGGATGGCACAACAAAGAAACAGCAGTCAGAGCTGGTTAACTCTGGGAAGAAGAGTAAATTATGCTTGGGATATTAATCAAAACTCAGGTAACCTGCAACACTGAAAGCAGGACTTCAGTGGAAGGCTCTATTAGTTGTTTACAGCTCCTCTCCTCTTTCATACGCAGAATCCCGACTGTTCTGAGGATTTCTGTGACAGACAGCCTTGGCAGTGGACTAAAGATCCTGCAGATTTGCCTTGGAAATAGCCAGTCATCCCTATTTTTTCACAGACACACACCCAGTGATGACAACGAACTTCCCAGTTAAACAGGAAAACAAATTGATTTCATAAAGCAATATACCATAACCTCAAGAGCTTATTTTATAACAAAAATATCAGGTGCTAATGTTTAAAAAAATATTTTTGTGAGCAATTTTTTCATGAAGGAAGTTTAGAAAACTTTTATTTCCATTCACACAGAAACAATTCTAGTTTACAAGACAGAAATCTGAAATAGGTTGTTCACAAATTTGCAGCTTATTTTACCTTCTAATTTTTTGGCTCCAAAATTCCATTTTTTGAATTTAAGAATTCATACATGAGTTGTGGTGATGTTTGACTTGTGATTAGATGTGGTGATGTAAGTCTCAGTGTCATTCAGATTGATTCAGTAATACAGAATAACACTATTAAGAATTTTAACCAGTTCTGCCCTTCTCTGCTTGCACCGGGAACAGACATGGATATTGTATTTTGGGAAACTGAAGGGTAGTTAAAAAAAGCCAACAGCTTCTAAAAAAACAATCTATTTCCTTTCTTGGATACTTTATGCAGTCTTTGTTATGCAATGTATTTATTATGCTATCAAAACCAGAGCTGTCCTTGCACTTTGGTTCAATGAAATGCTATACTTGGAAGAATCTAAGTTTTAAACAGTGTCAAGGATTATTGAACCTTATCTAGACTGAGAAAAAGTCAATAAAGTGTAAAAAGAGGACAAAGACTGCTAGGCTTATACATTCTTTGATACTTGACAACGTTGATAATATGTCAGATCCTTTAATATAAACAGTGAAGAAATGCAGTCATAAGTTCAATATACTTCTATATGACACAGTTATGTCTAGTGAATCCATGGGGGGAGGATGAAAAAAGCCCTGCCATTCAAACATCCTGTAATCACAGGAAAAGCCTACATATAATAGAGATTTACATCCTCGCCAATGATTTGTAAGTATTTAAGGATGATTTACTTCTCAGTACTCCAGCAAAATGCTGATGAACCTATTCAGAACCCTTGGGATAAAAGATATCATGAGAAAGTTTGTAATTCCAAGGATCTTTCATGATCCCAACCAGGCAGAAGCAAGTGCTGATGATGAGCTTCAGAGATGAGCTCATTTGTCATTGGTATGAAGCTCAAAGGAGTTACTGAGTTAGGTTCCATACAGCCACAGTAGAGGATGACTGCTATCAGAGGAGTCCCTACCCTCTTTCTTGATGAATTTGAATTAGGAGAGGGAAGCAGAGAAGATATGATATGTCATTAGCCTTTTGTCTAAAGACTGACTGAAAGGAAAGGTGGTTTAGGTTGCTAGCAGAAAACAAGATTACTAGCAAATCCCTAATCAAAAGAAGTGACTGGCAGAACCTGAAAGCCTCACATAGCTTTAGTCACAGCCAAAGCTTAGCCAGACCTTACTATCAGCCAGCTGTATTATGTGGAGAATAGCCAGAATTTAGCAAAGTGTAGATACTCAGTGATAAGTCACAATAAGAACGTGCGAAAGTACACTTTGTAACATATACCTTTATATGGACAAATACCAGTAGCTGATATATTCTTTGATACCCAGTAACTCCTTTCACATACTTATTTTATATTTTTTGCTTCCCAACTACTGCAACACAAACTTCACCTCTTCACACTGCTGCGGTTGAGTTTTTTTCCTTATCTGTAGAGATTTCTGTTCTTTTAGAAAACCAATGGGTTTAGTTGCAACTACAATTAACATCAAACTGTGAGAGTGAGCTGTAATTGTGGTTATCCCTTGAAAAACAGGGCATACTGGAGAAAATAGGAAAATTATATATAAAAAATAATTAAAAGGACAGAGTACTTTACTTTCAAGATGTTTTTTTTCAGATGTGTTGCAGTGCTTTAGCAGTAGAATTATAAGGAGAACCTTAATTACCAGGATGAGACAGCCTACTGTTACTTTGTTTTACTGCTAAAAGGAAGGTTTTTGAAAAATAATTACTTCACCCACATTAGCATGTGGCTACAGCTAGAACACAGCTGTTTAAATGCTCAGAGCATCACCCACCAATATGGAAAGGAAGTTTGTATTTAATGTTGCACCCAGCTGAACCCACAGGAAAGATTTTAGGTAGGAAACTCATCACATGAAAATGTTGGTGAACGAGCTGGATCAATATCAAGTATTATGAAGTTTGGGAATTTAAAAAAGAGAGATGCCATTAAACAAGATATGCTTATCTATTACAGGTTAGTGCTCAGCTAAAGAGAATGAATTAATGAGAACTGTATCCCCTTGCACAGTGTACTAAGTAGCTGCTTGGTTTAAGATTTTCCAGACACCTAGGTTTCAGTTAGGCTTCCTAGTCACACCATGTTCAGAAAAAATCCTGTACAGTTCCTCTCTCTAGCAGAATGATGTAAGAATTTCTAACTGTAGAAATATATCCATTTCCAGGTATTCTGGTTTTAGAGACTTTGTTTCAAATGGATGCTTATTTTATATAGTAGATTTATATTATACTGTACAACAAGTTACAACTCAATTTCTAGGTTAAGAGTAAAGTTATAGGTTAATTAGATTATAAGCAAACACAATAAACCTAATGGATTTAGAATGGTCTAATATACTCAAATTACGTGTCTGATTAAATAACAGCCATTATAGTGACAGTAGGTGACCATTCTGCAGTCATCATTGTATAGGATTTATGACTTTACCACCTTTAAATTCTCAGAATTGTTATTAATGCCAGTATCATGCTCTGAATCAGGTATTATTTTGATATTGACTATTACGACAATAATTAATTTCTGAAGGTGGCTACCTCCTCATAGTGAGATTACATCCAGAATAGTAATTTTCCCAGTGAGATCATCTTTTTCTACTCATCTGACCTTCATGCAGTAAAAAAGGCTTTACTGCTTTCATGCTATATTATTCTGATTGAAGGGTCATGGGATTCCCAACAGCACTCCACACTTCTGCAGTCTCACTGTTTCTTGGAAGATTAAGTGATATTTTGCATTTACATACCCCTGCCCTTCTCTGTTCCCAACTAGGAAAGAACAGACAGCCACAGACATGGTGATGCAGCAGCAACATGTTTCAAAAGTCAACGATTAAATAATATTGCATCACAGGAACGCAGCTACTCTTTTCTGATTATAGCCTGCCTGTTAGATCTGGTCCTTGAAGCAGGGCTAAAGTATAATTTTAGCATCTGGCAATAATGTTATCTATTTGTCTTTTGCATTTAAGTTATTTGTTCAGGTGGGGTAGGAAAGGAAAGGGAAAAGGAAAGGGAAAGGGAAAGGGAAAAATCATCTGCCTTATTATAATGAACATTCTTCAGAACATGAGACCCCAAAAGAACTGGCTTTATAGCACACAACACTAAGGAATACAAGACTAGAGATTCCTACAGCAAGAGGCAACTTCCTAACAAGCGATACTTATCCTTGGAGCAGTCCTAACACAGGGACCTCCCAAAGGACCATCAGCTTCTAGATTTGCAGTCACTATGTAAAAACCTTGGGCAACCTCCACCAGAGCAAGGATTTTCCTTCCATGGAGTGAGGGGCTTAACAGCCTAAGCACTAAAGACCTGGCATCCAGGTGTGCAGCAGGAAGCCCTCAGACACAGGGAACTCACCAGAAGGCTTTAGCTTTGACCTTCAAGGCTCTGTCTGTTTTTTGCCAAGGCAGTGCAGGCACACTAGAAACCCTGCCACTTGTAGCCTGTGTATTGAGGTTTCTCTGGAGTTACAGACCCTGACAGCCTCTAGCTACATGAAGCTAGTGGTAACAAACCGAGGCTGCCATTTCACTGGTTTCCCATTATACTTTTCTCCCTCTCTGCCAGCAATATTGGTGCTCTTTCTCCGTATGAGAACCCCTTGGTACACTCTAGTCCAAGGAAATCAACCTATACTGCTTTTTATGAATACTCATAAGGATTCACATTCAGAAGGATTTCTTAACATGTAAATTTATTCTTTTTTTTCTTTTTTCCTTTTTTTTTTTTTTTTTTAAATCACACCAGTTAGGCATTTGGTGTATGTCAATTCTGGGATTTTGTTTGTTTGTTCACTTTAATATTCATGGATAACTATTTTAGAAAAATTAAAGCTTAATTTAAAAATGTATTAATATTAAGTTTCTGATTTAAAATGGAAGCTAGAGATAAAACTGTGAAATAAAGCCAACTAATCCTGGAACTGTTAGAACTGTAAATGACCTAAAGGTGCTGTAAGATAAATAGCGCTGCTAATTCTTCACAGTGTTAAACACTGGAAATCAATAAGATATTTTTTCCTTAATGGAAATATTTAATTCATTATTTTCATCTGGCTGATGAATTTTCTGTAGAATTGTAATTCCATGAAACAGAGAAACAACAGAAAGGAATTAATTTTCTAGCTACAGAGGTTTACAAAGTAATTTATTCTGGAAACCACTAACTTTCTTAACATTCTTACCATGTTTCCAGAATTCTTACACTATGGCTTCCTTCCTAAATCACGTCTTTGCCTGTAATTATTTCTAAGACCTGTTAGTGAAGTATTTACTCAATGCTCATTTTTAAGGCAAACAATTTAAGGAACAAGCTGGTATATAGACTGAGGAAAGTGTGAGCTAAAAACCAATAAAGAATTCAGGCACCTAATTAAATTTCAGAGCATATATGGCTTTAAACCATATTTCTTGTGTGATTAAAGCTAAACGAATTTACTTTTTATATGAGCTTAGTAACGCATTGTTAAAACACAACAGAACCTTGCATGGACATTGTGATTCAATCTATATCTAGGTCATATCAGTATGATTTATTTTTAACCCAGTTGAAATCAATATCATAAATCTTTCTTAAACACCCACAGAGCTTTACAGATTTTTAACAGAATTAGTTTTAAATGTCTTCTTATAAAGCTAACATGGCTTCCAAATACAATCAAGGTGAAGAAGTAAAGATGCTAGAAACTCAGAGCAACTCCCAGGGTCTCAGAGCTGTGAGGTGAAAATCAAGTCAGGTTTGACATCAATAGCCACAGACAAAAAGTAAACAAGGGAGAAATAATTGATGTTGTAATAGCATCAGCTCTGATACCAGTGTCCGCTGCTTTCTGGACAGGGTGGTGCAAGGAAGCCTGTGCAAAGAGAGTATCACCCCTTGTTCTCATAGTACTGAAGTACCAGAATCCGTTTTCTGCCATTCCTCCCCTGCATCATAGGAGAGGGGAAAAGCATTCAAAAGTGCAGGAAAAACTGGGCTAATACATTCACTGAGATATTGGGAAGCTCTTGACCATTAAGATCCATCACCAAGAAAATCCATACCAATCCATAAGACCATTTCAGGAAGGTCAGAGAGAACAGATCATATGCAGATGTTTGAGTGATATTTACTTTAAAAAAATCCAACAAAACAGTGCTACCCCTGTTCAAGAAGAGAGTAATACATTATGTCTAAGATGTTTCCATGCACAGCATATTCTACTGAAGTGTCAAGAGTGAACATTACCAACTGATCAGCTGGAATTCATGGTGAATGAGTAATGCAATGTCCAATGCTGTTAAGCCACAAAGAATACCAACTACTAAACTGCAACATGACGCTTGTGCTCAGAGCTCAGTGGGAAATCCAGAAGGAAGCTATGCCTCTGTGATAATGCTCCATTTAGAGCTCTTATTTAGTAGCTTTTTTCATAGAACATTGCAGGATCCTTAATGGACCCTTTTGCAGCTGACTGACAGATTTCCCAGTGCTAGGAAGGGCTGAGAAACATCGCAGCAACTCGCCCCCACACATGCACAATACACAACCTGCCACACCTCTTCAAGGGTCCTGGAGGCACTTCTTGTTTGCTTTATGTCAGGGATCTTTGTTTACAGTTTGTATCTACATCTCACCTACTGATAATCAGCTGAGTGGCACAGAGGGGACGTATCTAGTGTAATGATTCTGGCCCTTAAGCTCTAAATAGTTCCAGGCTGTCACCTGGTTTGGTTTCCTACAGCCCCCTGATATTCTGTAAACTGCTCCAAAACCTCTAGCTTTGCTAGTTCACAATTTCGGGATTGTTCGTAAAGACATGACTCCCAAAAAATCTGGTTCTTTCATTCTGCACCTTTTAATAACTCTGGTCAGACTTCTTTGAAACTTTGACTTTATACTGTTGTTTCTGATGAGATAGCTCTAAATTTAAGTCAGCATACTTTTTGCATGTAATACTCATTGTACAGTAACTCATCCACTGACACTCTGTGATTAGAGAGAGATAATATCTACATCTCCTTGCCATGAGTTCCAATGCGGAAATTTACAATGGTAAATAGAGGTTAATTACCTGAAGATTAATTAATTAATCTCATTGTAAGGAAAGCTAATGGAAAAAACTCAAAAATCATGCTACAAAATAATCTCCTAATGATGAGTGACATACTGCACTGACCTAAAATGGTAGATGCTTGGGATTCTTTTTTTTTATTTTTTTTTATTTCCCATAAGGAACCTTCTAAAAGAACACATTCTCTTACATAAATCAAGAGCTCCTATTGTTCTCGTTCTCACACTATCTTCAACGTACCTCAGTACATACTGCACCTGATTCTTCAAATACAGAGCTCACCACAGCTCACAATGTGTTTGCAATTAATTATTAGCTTCTAGAGTAACATAATGTTAATATCACAGTACATATAAGTAGTATGGTTTCCTTTAAGGAAATTAAAATCACATTTTGCATTTAAATAGGTCATGGAATTTAAATTTATGGTTTCTACACCAAGTGAATTAGTTTGGTGTATGGTTTTGGGTTTGTTCATTTTTTTACTCCTTTTCTAACAATCTTCTTATCCCAGGCAGATCAAATTGATAAGGCATGTCCTTCTGAGTGTGGTGTAACATTTCTTTTTCCATTTTAGAATTTAGCTGACTGAGGAACTGTGTCCATCTGAGGCATTTTCATCCAATAGCATTATATCTCTTCAATGAAACACATTTAAGGTCTGACTAGAATATGCTTTGCCTTGGCTACAAAAGCAGCACCTTCTTTAGAATTGTGGGAGATGATTCCTGGCACAGATGGACATCTTTTGGTCATTATACCAAGAAGCTACATGCAAGAGTCTTTCTTTAAACAGACCACTCGGAGAAATGATTTTATAAAAGATACCCACATATAGTTTGGATTTAGAAAAGCTGTCGCACATTTGGCATATGAAAACCATTAACAAAATGCCTACACTGTTGGTAACTTTGTGTATATACAGTAAAAAATGTTGGGTGTACCTTTACACAAATATGTACACATACGCAATGATGGTATAGAGTGGTTTGTTTGGGGTTTTGTCCTACATTGATGAGAGGCTGAGCAGTATCCTTTCAAATATTTCATGGTTTGATTTGATTTCTTGCATAAGATTTTATGAGTACTTTCATTAAATTAGTTAAGGATTTCTAACATATTCTGTATTTCAAATTCTCTAGTCAACCTCCAAAATTAACCAGCAAATTATATGTTAATTGACTGGACTGTAGCCTTTACATACAGGATATTGGGATTAATGTATCCCAATTATTATGTACTTTTTGAGGACATAACAGCAGTTAATTGTAATTTACACCCTCCCAGCTGAGTTCTAGGTGTGTTCCAGGTCAAACAAAGCAAATATCTGAACTTGCATAATTTAAACAAGGGCTGTAGATAGCTCAAACTAGTCAATTAGATTTTGCCCTAAAATACACTAAGAGCAGTAGTTTCATCAATAATAACAGAACACCTATTTAGATTAACACATTTCATCTGAGGCTGTTTCAAAATCACAGCAAGAGACCACAGCTTAATGGACAATTTTAATTACTTGTTGCCTGTACTGAATGATGAAAAATACAAATGCAGTACTATTTACATCAGCATATTTAAGCTAAGCTGGAGCCATCCTGAAAAGTTCTTACCCTATACACTCCTGTCATGAGTATATGCATGTGTGAGTTAATAAAATTTTGATTATTTTAAGGATAACTGCTTTATTGCTGAACCAGCAGAAAAGAGAAGACAAATCAAGGATAACTAAAGTCTTTCTGAAACTGTTGTTAAATCTGTTATCAGATGTTTTCAGTGGGATTACTGCTTGTATAGTTAACATTGAACTTTTCTGCATGAGGCAATATTTGCAAGATGCTGTAAAGTAATTTGGATTTTTTTGTCATTAGAATAATTACAAAACAGGTGGAATGGATAGAAAATTACATTACCTAATGGATTTATTTTCTTCTCCACTCCTTCAGGACCATTACCCTCTGACACCTCCCTGCCTTTCTGCTACCCCACTCCACCCAAAAACCTACTAGCTGCAATACAGAATCATTTGTTAGTGGTTTTATTTACAATATACAAGTTGCGTGAAAGAATCCAAAGATTCATAGTTAAACCTTTACACCTAATCAGAAATGGAAATATTTTATTTAAAACTGCCTTAGCAAATCTCAAAAAGGAGATCTCTCTCAGTAGAAAGTGAGAATTCATACAGATTTGGGGTTATTGTTCCCTGTTATGGCCCCATATCACTAATGGAATGGGATACATGCTCCAAACCAGGATCTCTGGGTGATAAATCCCGGAGAAGGAAATCTGAAGGACAGCAAAAGTGTTAGCAAGACATGTGTCAGGGAAGGCAAAATTCTTTCTACTGTTGCTAGACAGTAAAAGTACATAAAAGTGGTCATTGAATAAAGGCGTTAGAATCTACCGCCTGAAATGGTAAATACTAGCAATAATTTTCAAATATAGCACTATCTAAAGAAAACTCTGCGCCTACTATGAAAATGTTAATAATGGGAAACTTAGTAGGACAGCTATATTTTTAGTGACAGCACCCCCCTTCCCTCCCACATATGTATGATTATACTTTTGTATTATACCACATTTCATTATTGCTCATAAAGAAATTAATAGAAGTACAGCCTTGCCAATTATCTCAGTATACCATGACATGAATACCTTCATAATTTTCTTTCTAATGTTCTCATGTTCAGTGTTACATTGCCTTAATATTATTCATTAAGGCAATAATACACTGACTTAATAAAATTCATCTCCAACTTTTCATGAAATTAAAATTGCACACCATTTTGCTATTCATCAGTCTTTTGATTGAAACAGATAGTTAGCTTTCACATAGTAAGACTTGAGCACATGCCAAATGCGTATCATACATTCACTGACTTGGCAGGAATACTATTGTACTTCTTGAAGCCCAGGCCAGTTTTGGGAGCTGATAATCCAGTCTTGGACCCCAGTGCCTAAATTTCCTTTTAACATCTGTTATTTAGCAATAAATTTACTGGCTGTGAACAACAGGTTCATATTGCACGAATGTTCTCGAAACCTCTCCTTGGGAATTTGCATGTAGTGCATAGCTGCATCCATGGCTGAAGCTGGCTGGAATCATTTTCATTCTTTGATGCAGACGAGTTGAAAAACACATTAAATGATATCAGCTGTTCCTTTTATACAGGTATGCAGATGACTTGAATTTCAACAGCCCTTTAGAATAGCTCTGGCAAAAGCTCCCACATTTTTTTTTGAAAATACGTCTGTTGATTTGCAAAGAGCATACATACAAGTTCTAATTTTTCTCTAACCTGAAAAATTTCAAGTGCCATACATTAAAATGGTATGTAGGCTAGCAGCCCTGAAGAGATCATCCTATTTCCCTGAGCCACTGAATCCAATCTGAATTTGTATTTCAGATAAACTGTGCAAAGTATCCCAGTTTGAACCCGAGTTGGATCACAAAGTTTTCAGCATCTTTGACAAGTATTGTGATTGTTTTATACCTGTTAATTTGAAGCATGAAAAATATGCAAAAACAAGGTATCTTTGTCTCCTAATGATACAATTTGACAAGACAGATTTCCTCATAACAGATTAATATACTCTAATTACTAACCTGTACATTTTGAATTTCCCTTTTCTCCATTTGTTGTCTAAGAATTTTCAGGCTTGACTTGCAGAGATGACTTCACAGAAATGTTCTCCCTTTTGTGTTTTAAAAATAAAGTTGCACATCTTCCCCCTCACACCATTTATTGCCATCTCTTGGTAACAAGCACTACAGAATACCTAAAACTGCCAGGACCTTGAGTTTGTATAAAGTTGGAGTTATACAGTTTTACAAAGACTGAAGGACATGATACATTTGCTTTAGTTCTGTTTTCAATATCTACCAATGTGATTGAGATTAAACCCATTTGTAAGTTTTGAAATCCAAACATCTTTAAGCTATGAGTGCAACTTCTTCTTCCTTCACTCCTCCAAGGGTTTGGCTGCCTGGTCTTAGGTCTAGACTTTGGTGCAGCTGTGTGAGTTCAGGTCAGACAGCTGTGTGGAAAGAGCTGTGTGGGAAAGAGCCATGAGAAGTGGGGCTTGCCCAACCTTGCTTTGCACTTGTGTTTAGCTGGGCTACTTGTCCTTTGTCCCGGCCAAGCTACACCACAGTGCCTCTATGCTACAGACTTGTGTGGTGCTCTGAACTCCTGGGTGACACCAGACCTGCTCTGCTTACCTTGAAGAGGTGAGGGTACTGGATGGACTGGGTTGGCAGCTTTATCACTGTCCTTGCCTGCCTCCTCATCCTCAGCTGCTGTCTCACCTTGCTCTCTGGAGCAGCCTGACCTTGCTTCACACTGGTGGTAGTCTGCTGTGTCCTCAGCTGCCTGACTCATGAGGATTAAGACTGTATCTTGATCACATCCTTAAGGAATCATCTTCCAAATCTGTGTGTTTTGTTTGCAATTAGCCTAAGCAAACACTATGGGCACTGTAGCTTAGGACAGGTAAAAATTGAGGAGAACGTTACTGAAATTATTCTTTTCTTTGCTTCTCTTCCAGGGAGTTACCTACTTATTGCCTTCCAAAGAAGGTCACTAGCACAAGAAATCTGAATTGCTGTTAGTATTCTTTCCTATTAACTCTTCAGTAACAGCTGTCCACCACAAAATGATACCAGGTTTATGAAAAAGGACAAAGGTTTTGGCATGTACTGATACATTACAAATAACCTCAGCGTCTTTCCCAAATGAACAGCATCATCGGCATAGTTATCCTGCAGCAAAACATCTACAAAGTGCTGAACCAAAGAGATAATGGCTATGTGGAAGTTTCAGCTTGAGAACCTTGTAAGACCTATATGTACAGAAGTTCTCTCACATGAACTGTCCAAAGCAGCAAGGACAACTGACTGCATGAGGCTCTGATGCAGGGTGGGGAAGGGTAGTTTAGATGTACTTTATGATCACTGTTCTTCATTACTCTGCATTCCCTGAAATCTAACATACAGAGCACAGCCTGCAACTTAGTTCTTCTAAAGCATCCCTGAGCAGGGGGATTTGGATGCTCTTTTTCACTGGAAGGTTGCTGAAATATAATTCACCAGCTACAGACTGTCCGGTAGAATTATGCAAAAAAATACCAAAAAGACACAGTGGTAATCTAAAATTTGAGGCTAGAATGATAAAAGAAAAAAAGTTCTAATTCAAGTTTTCTTTAATGAAATCTTAAGCTCTGACAAATGGTGAAGTTGAGCATTTCAAACTACGGTACTCAGTGAAATAGTTTGCTTTCAGAGTGTAACATGAGGGCAAGAGACAGCATATGATAAGAACAGACTACAAAGACAGAATAGAAGTCTGATTTTTATTACTGCTGCTATACTGGTAGGTGACTTACTGGAGACTGGAAAGTGACAGTCCTCTGCAGAAGTGGAGTACACATAAAATTGATGGCATTGAACAATTCATGACCCCATTTTATGTCTGTAGAAATTTAGATGTAAAGCAAAATACAAATTACCTCCTTTGGAGAAGCTGCAGAGAAAAGCCATTATGAGGAAATCATTGCTAGAAGAGGAAAACATGGGGTTCATTAATGTGGAAAATCACAATATTCTTTACAAAGTGAGTTACATTTTTTTCCAGACAATTCAGATCTCTTCAGATGTAAGAGACTGACTTTTCTCTCTTCATTGAACTTACCAAACTCCTTTTTATTACCCCATAGGGTTAGTTTTCACTTAGTATGCACATAATTCCTATTAAACTTTACAGGAGTTATGCAAATGCATCAAGGATAGAATAAATAGCCTAGATCTTACGTCTACATATTCCTAGCAGAAAGACTGTAAAATCAGGTAGAGGATAAACTTCACTAGCTCTGTAGTTTATTCTCTGAATCTTAAGTGTGGCAAGTGCAAAGATATTTACATGGGGAAAAGATGAAAACACAGTAAAGAGAAAGACAATTCAGTGTCTTACAAGTAAGGCTGAGATATTAACAGATTTTTAGTATTAACAGAATGAAAACCTCATTCCAAAACATTGGTTGGTTGGTTGGTTGTTTTCCTGAGAAGTAAAACCTTTCAAATATTTTTATTTCTGATTTTTTCAGTCATATTTTTCATTGTGGGTTTATCTAATGGCTTTGTTCAAACTGAATGTTCATTCCTTCATTAATATATTGTACAAATGTAAATTGTGCACTGCTTGACTTATTGTATAAAATGTATGCACAAAGCAAAATAAAACACAGTGAACTGAAATATTTCTAAGCTGCATTCGAGGAACTTTAATAATTCAGAACAAAAAAGATTATAATATATGGCTGCTCTATATTGTTACAACAACTATATTGCAGTTAATTAGTAAATGTTAGTGGATTGATGACAAAAAAAATTAAAGACTATAAACCACAAACCTCACATGTACACATGTACAATCTTACCCAAATTAATCAAGTATCAGTTATAGTAGCTGCATTTATAGTGATATTAGAAGGTGAATGGGGATTTAAGATGAAATCCAGCAATGAAGAGGGTGCTGAGAAAAAACAATTTCCTCACCTTTTGCTCCCAAACAGGCAATTCAAAAACACAGTCATGGTAAGGCAGTTCTTGTAAATTTGTCTGTTGTTTTCTTTCATTATAGGAATGTGACCCCTCTTTTCTCCAAAGACTGAAAGAAGTAGCATTCATGTTTGCTATTCTAACTAGACTGCAGGGTACAAGTCCTCTTTCAAAGGAAAAAGCAAGTGGCAAAAACCTGGGTTATGAAGAGCAAGTGTGTTCATCAGGTACTACCTTCACTGTGGAAAACAATAAGAAGTGACAAAGTGAAACAGTGTCATAAAGAATGTATGGGATTCACATTGGGGTAAAGACATACACTCTACCATGGGCTTTCACTTAGCATTACTACTTAAAGATCCAGTACGTAAAAAAGTAAAATATGCAATAATACCAGAGAACAGTTCAGTCCTTCTCAGAAGCGTGGGAGACACTGTTGTCTCCTATGAACACATGGGTTGAGCTTAAATGCTCAAAACAGTGTAAATTTCATTCAAAGCACACTTGAGTTAATTTGCAGGCAGTCAAACATTACTTAATATCTGAGGTACTGGGCAAGCAACCTAATCACTGCTGGTATTAGGAAAGAGAGAACAAAAGGAATTTAAAAATTATGAATGCATCATATGGTTTGCTTTTTGGACTTGAACTTCCAGAAGTTCTGCCTTATGCTATTTTGCACTGACGTTGACTCAATTTACATTATGTATGTGACAATCAGGTTTTAACCTGCCATTTCTTCCAGGCACAGTCTAACAAGGTTTTGCCAAGTAGCAGAACTTGAAGAATATCACATTCTTAATGTATTTACATAATTTATTACTCAAGGGTTTACTATTTACAGTGATTGATTCCGCTATAACAAGTTAACAGTATGTTTACTTTTATGGTTTTGATATCTGTGACTAAGCACATGACTGTTACGACTGCTTCACCTCAGTAGTCCAAGCTTTTAATTTTTGCTAAGAAGGACCTGCTCAAAGGTATAACAAATTTTTTGAAACAGTAACTTTACTTCTCTTTTCAGGCTAGTGTGGTATTTTCCTTCCTCTGCACATTATTTTACTTACATCAGCAGGGAAGAGTTAGGGTTTATTCCTGTATATAACTAACAGATCTTGCAATTCAAAGACAAGAGCCCAAATTAATGACTGGAGGGTATCATATTTAAAATCATTTCAGAAGTCTCCAGATACACGATATGTTGCTTTCATCTGTTCCTGAGCAACATTTTACAAAAGTCATGGAGTTGGCTGACCCTGAAAGCTGTCAAGTTCAGTTTTAAATGTTATCAGTTCAATGTTGATGGCTGAAGAAAGCGAAGCAAGCTATATTCTAATGTTCTGCCTTTACAGGGGAAAGCTAAGCTCCATGAGCTAGAAAAGCTATTATTTGGACAGTTAAGCTGCTCTTGTCAAATCATTGAATGGTGATCAAGCTTTGTAAAAGACAACACTGCATTTATGTCCTCCTTAAACACTTCTTCTACACTAATACCTATTCTTGAGCACAGCCTTTCTGCTACAAAAAACCTGGTTTACCTATGTGCTTTCTATGGAATCCCCAAGCTACTCTAGTGGATTTGCATGGTAACTTACGGTTTAGAAAAGTTACATACTAAAGTGTCTCCACAGATGCAGGGCCGCGGTGGCTTCCCACTAGGTGTGTGAAGCCTGTTTTGGAACCTAGAATTGACAAGAGGAAATCAGATACCAGCTGTTTCACAGACCCTTTGAGAGGGGAGTTACAACATCTGGGTGACCCTGATACGGAGCTTGAATCAGATGCAGTTTTGTGCCTTCTTAACTTAGCCTGAACAGCCCTTCCACACATTCTGCCAAGGGCCCTGCAACTGATGATAAACACGGCCTTTTGGTTAAAAACAAAAAGGGGGAATTGTAGAGGAATGAAGGCAGTGGGTTGATTGACATTGATAACATGCAGCTGTGGCCTTGCTACGCAGGCAGTGGGGTGATTGACATGGACGATGTGCAGCTGTAGCTGGTTCCCACAAGGTGGTTAAATAGCTCTGAGGAGCGTAGAAGAGGAGGCTGGATAGAGGAGGTGCCTAGAGAGGGAAGGGCTTTGATGTAGCAGAGACAAGGAGCAGCATGGTCTGGCCTTGGGAGGATGGAAAAACAGCATGGACAGTAGTATCTGACCCATGGTAAAGTCTTGTTGTAGCTTGCTAGTTTTGCTTGTTTTGTGATGCTAAAGTAAACAATGTTTTTAACACAAAATCAGAAAGTTTTGTTTTATATAGACAGAATGCTTGTAGAGGAAAATTATAAAAATGTTGTTTCTTTGAAAGTACATTGAGATCAAAAAAACACTTTAAAAAAGCAGGACAATATGAGAAGCCTGATTACAATCAGGAAGAATTTTATTTAGAACATGGTAAATTATAGAATGGTTTGGGTTAGATGGGACCTTAAAGATCATCTTGTTCCAACCCCTCCTGCCATGGGCAGGAACACCTTCCACTAGACCAGGTTGCTCCAAGCCCCACCCAGCCTGGCCCTGAACACTTCCAGGGATGGCACAGCTTCTCTGGGCCACCTGGTCCAGTGTCTCACCACACTCACAGTAAAGAATTTATTTCAGTGCTAATGGAACTACTCCTGTACACAGCAGAAAGGCCAGACTAGAAGCTGCTAACCTTAGGGTTCTTATAACTTCCTTGATTTGTTCCTGCTGTGAATTTTTTTGTATAGGTACACTAAGGAAATGAACACTGTTAGCACAGGCTTTTCAGTTTACCTGTTCATTCTTATAATTACTGATATAAATTACATTAACATAGATGTTCCACTGCAAGACCTGGCTGTACTGAGGACAGTGAAGCAAATGGCAGGGAAGTGAAAATTTTAATTTTCATTTCTCTACAGCTTCAAAGTTAGTTATAAGAAATGTACCTACAGTGGTTTAATCTTTGCAGCCATTTGTTATATTTTCTTGGTTAGGTGTAAATTTGAGAAGCAGAAATCAGAAGGATTTTTTTACAGAGAAAACATATCTGTGATGATTTAAAAGAAAATCACCAGTTTTCAGTTTAACCTTGTGATGAACAGTTATAATTTTACTGTTTTATTTGGTGTCATTGTGTTAGTGTTAAATTGTGTAAATGGTGTGGATGGGCAGCCAGCTTCCTGCACCCTGTGTCAAGCAGCACCCTCCATAGAGCAGCAGATGAGAACTACCACCTTCTGCTCATGGTCATTTACACCCCAGAGAAGAAGTCTTCCTGTGTACAGCAAAGAAGGAGGCAGAAAGAAAGCATTCATTGGGACATAATGAACCTGAAGGCCAGGTAAATGATGATGTGGATGAAAGCCTGGCTAGGTTGGAGGAGTTGCCTAGGGAGAGTCTGTCAATCCCATGCATCAAGACCAATTCTGCAAGAAAAGCAAGGTGGTTGTCACTGGCGACTCCACACTGAGAAGAACAAAGAAATATGCTGCCCAGGCCAAACCCGTAGGGAAGCCTGCTGCCTCCCTGGAGCCCCGTTAAGGGATATTGCTAGAAAACTCCCTTGTCTGGTATGGCCCTCTAATTACTATCCATTGCTGGTCTTCCAAGTGGGCATGATGTAATGCAAACAAGAAGTCTGAGAGCAATTGAGAGAGACCTCAGGGCCTTGGGACAACTGAATAAACAATCAGCAGCACAAATAGTATTTTATTCTATCCTGCCAGTTGCAGGGAACCATGGAGTGTGGAACTGGAAGATCATGCAGATCAATATGTGGCTCTGGGCCTGGTGCCAATGGCTAAATTTTATGGGGTTTTGATCATGAGTCAGTTTATATGGCACCAGGCCTGCTGGCGACAGATAGGTTTTACCTGTCTCAAAGGTGGGGGGGGGGGGGGGGGGCGGGGAAGGATCCTAAGTAAGGAGTTAGCAGGGCTCGTTGAGAAAGCTTTAAAGTAGATTTGAAGGGAGAAGGGAATAAAACCAAGCTTGTTAGAGATGCCAGGGTTGGAAGTGAGATTGATAGAACAGCTGAAGTGTACCTATGCTAATGTTCAAAGCATGGGCAACAAACAGGAGGAACTAGAAGCCATTGTGCAGCAGGAAGACCATGACATAATCACCATCACAGAAACATGGTGGGATAACCCACATGACTGGAGTGCTGCAATGGTTAGCTACAACCTTTTCAGAAGGGATGCACAATGAAGGAGAGGCAGTGGGGTAGCCCTGTATGTCAGGGATTGTTTTGACTGACTAGAGCTGAATGATAGTGACAGTAGGGTTGAGTATTTATGGGCAAGAATCAGGGGGATGGCCAACAAGACAGATATCCTGGTAGGAGTCTGTTATAGACCACCCAACCAGGATGAAGAGGCAGATGAAAATTCTACAAGCAACTGGGAGAAGTCTCAAGATTGCTAGCCCTTGTTCTCATGGGGGACTTCAACCTACTGGATGTCCACTGAAAATACAACAGAGCAGATAGGAAACAATCTAGGAAGTTTCTGGAGTGTGTGTATGATAATTTCCTGACACAGCTTGTGAGCCAACCAGGGGAGATGCCCTGCTGGAACTGCTGTTTACAAACAGGGAAGGATGGGTGGGTGATGTGGTAGCTGGCAGACATCTTGGGGATAGTGATCATGAGATGACAGAATTTTTGATTCTTGGCGAAGTCAAGAGTGGGGTCAGTGGAACCACTACCTTGGACTTTTGGAAGGCAAATTTTGGCCTGTTAAAGACCCTGGTTGATGGAGTACCTTGGCAGACAGTCCTGAAGGGCCAAGGGGTCCAGGAAGGCTGGACATTCTTCAAGAAGTACTCTTAGAGGCACAGGAGCAGGCCGTCCCCATGTGCTGAAAGACAAGCTGAAAGACCAGCCTGGCTGAACAGAGAGCTTTGGCTGGAACTCAGGGAAAAGGAGAGTTTACTAGCTTTGGAAGAAGGGCCAGGTAACTCAAGGACTACAAGGATGTCACAAGGTTATGCAGGGCAAAATCCCAGCTAGAACTCAGACTGGCAGCTGCCTTAGAAGATACCAAAAAATGTCTTTACAAATACATTAGAAAAAAGAGAAGGACCAAGGATAATCTTCATCCTGTATTGGATGTGGCTGGGATCATTGCTACAAAGGTTGAGGAACTAGCTGAGGTACTTAATGTTTTCTTTGCTTGTGTCTTTAGTAGTAAGACCAGCTTCCCTCTGGGTACTCAGCCCCCTGAGTAGGAAGACAGGGATGAAGAGGAGCAGAATAAAGTTCCCACAGCCCAGGAGGAAAAAGTTAGAGACCTGCTGCTCCACCTAGATGTGCACAAGTCTATGGGGCCAGATGGGATTCACCTGAGGGTACTGAGGTGGAAGAGCTTGCCAAACCAGTCTCTGTAACCTGTCAACAGTCCTGGCAAACTGGAGAGGTCCCAGAAAACTGGAGGTTAGCCAAGGTAATACCCATCTACAAGAAGGACAGGAAGGAGCATCCAGGGAACTACAGGCCTGTCAGCCTGAGCTCAGTGCTGGGGAAGGTTATGAGGCAGATCATCCTGAGCACCATCACATGGCACATACAGGACAACCAGGTGATCAGGCCCAACCACCAAGGATGAAAGGCAGGTTCTGCTTAACAAACCTGATCTCCTTCTATGACAAGATGACTCACCCAGTGAACAAGGGAAAAGCTGTGGGTGTTGTCTACCTAGACTTTATTAAAGCCTTTGGCACTATTACCCACAGCATTCTCCTGGAGAAACTGGCTGCTCATGCCTTGGACTGGTGTACTCTATGCTGGGTTAAGGGCTGGCTGGCTGGCCAAGCTCAATGAGTGGTGGTGAATGGAGTCACATCCAGCTGGCGGCTGGTCACAAGTGGTGCTCCACAGGGCTCAGTACTGGGGCCAGTGCTGGTTAATATCGTTATCAATGATCTGGGCAAGGGGTGTGCACTCTCAGTAAGTTTGCAGACAACACCAAGCTGAGGGGGGAGTGCTGATCTGCTGGAGGACAGGAAGGCTCTGCAGAGGCATCTGAGCAGGCTGGACTGATGGGCCAAGGCCAGCTGTATGAGGCTCAACAATGAGAAGTGCCGGGTTGCGCATTTGGGTCACAGCAACCCCCCATGACGCTACAGGCTTAGGGAAGAGTGTCTAGGAAACTGCCTAGTGGAAAAATGGACCTGGGGATGTTGGTGGACAGCTGGCTGAACGTGAGCCAGCAGTGTGCCCGGGTGGCCAAGAAGGCCAACAGCATCCTGGCTTGTGTCAGAAACAGTGTGGCCAGCAGGATGAGGGAAGTGATTGTTCCCCTGTAACTTTGCACTGGTGAGGCTGCACCTCGAACACACTTCAGTTTTGGGTCCCTCACTGCAAAAGGGACATAGAGATGGGGTAATAAAGCTGGTGAAGGGTCTAGAGAACCAGTCTTATGAAGAGCAGCTGAGGAACTGGGGTTGGTTTGCCTGGAGGAGACTCAGGGGATTATACTTCTCTCTACAGCTCCCTGAAAGGAGGTTGTAGGCAGGTGGGGATTGGTCTCCCAGATAACAAGCAACAGAACAATAGGAAACAGCTCAAGTTGCACCAGGGGAGGTGTAGATTGGATATTAGGAAAAAATTTCTTCACTGAAAGGTTTGTCAGCATTGGAACAGGCTGCCCAGGGAGGTGGTGGAGTCATCATCTCTGGAGGTCTTTAAAAAAATATGTAGATGTGGTTTTTAGTGACATGGTTTAGTGATAGACTGGGCAGTGCTGGGTTAAATGTTGGACGTGATGATCTCAACTGTCTTTTCTAACCTAAATGATTCTATGATAAGGAATTGGAGTTTGCTGCAACTCAGAAGTCATTAAGACCAAGGATAAACCCCTGAGAAGGAACATGCACAAAAGGAGGACACAGCTTGGAGAGATTTATTTACAAAGTCTTTTATTCCTGTTCTGTTTTGCCTTGAGTTCTTTTTTCATGGGTATTTTAAAAGTGAGCTGCTTAGAAGTATTACTCATGTCTGTTTCTTTTCTAATAATACCTGGCTTTTGTGGGTAAGAGCTCTTCTCTCTGCAGCACTTGCTGGTTTAAAAAAAAAAAAAAAGGGAAAAACGTGGGGCTAAGCTACTCCAACTTGTTTTTTCCAAAGCTTCCCCACAGATTTTAATGGTAACCAGAATATGTGTTTTATTTGGGCTCCTTGTCTCCAAGGATCTTTGTTCTGTTTAAGTATAGAAGGGGAAAATATATTCTTTGTAGGAAGACAAGTTTTATCTGTTTCTGCCAGAGCTACCCTGACGCATATTAGCAGCCAGACTCCAAAAAGCCAGAAGATTGAAAATACAATCTAGGCTAAATATAATTTGATGAGCTTTCAGATGTTTACATATAAAAGCAAATATTTTTTAATATATTCAAGAAAATGTACTATCAAGGTCAAATTCAGAATGCTCTAGCTTAAGAAGTCATATATTTTAGTTATAGAAATGTTCATCTGACTCACCTTCTGTATTTATCAAGATTATAGACAAGACAGGATTTTTTTGATTGACATAGGTCTGTAGAGGACTATGATGAAAGTGGAGTTAACATAAACACTGTTAAACTAGTGTGCTATTTTTTCTGGGAAGTTTGCATGGGAAAGTACAGAGGACTGGAAATTTCCAGTTGATCTCCAGAGGTCCCTTCCAGCTCTGACCATTATGTGATTTATAGCAGTAATGTTGGACTGTCTGGGTTGCATCTAATCGCAGTACATTACAAGATATAAACAAAATATTATTACAGCAAAGCTATTTACTACTTTGATGGAAGCCCAGGAGAATTAAGATTTTTAAGGAAAGAGATAAAATTAGTCTTTAAGCTCTCAATTAACCAATCTATAATTTTAATTCAATATCGGAAGCTGAGTAAAGGCAGAATCAGATGATTGATTTATAAAGTTTTTATAGAATCAATGAAAGGACAAAAAAGGTGTAGGTTTTATGAAATTAGAATTGGTTTGGCTTATTAGAAGTAGCTGAAGGTATTGGCAGGACTGTTTTAAACCATCTCTGGTTACATCTACAGTGACTTCATGCAGCTGTGCCAAAAAGGACAAACTGGCTCCTTGCTCAGCTCCATTAAATCCATATGGTCATTTGGAGAGGCCTCAGCTGTAAATGCATCACTGTTCACAGGTTCAATCAATGTTAGGGCTAAGTGCAAGCTGCCTGCTCATGGCATCAATAGACTGCCTTTCTAAAAGTAATATTGTCAAAAATAATGTCATGTAACCAGGAGGTTACCAAGTTAGATGAACTCGTTAGAGAGCAAACCCAGAAGAAAGGCTGCACACTGGAAAGATAATGGGCAGGGGGAGATTTGTTTTTACATATTTTCTCTAAGTCTAAACAATATAGCTGAACCTTATTTACTTAAAATGTTGGTCATTCTAGTGTATATGGTGATAAAAATTACACTGGCCAATTAAATTGCCTTTTTCTTCAAGCAAGTACAGTAAAAGAAAGCAGAACTACCTCTGAGTTTTGGACATCCTGGATCCCATCCCACCAAAAACAATACTAGGTGTTCCATTGGTCCCAGCCTTCTGTCATCTTCTGCACAGTTAAAGATGCTTTTGCTACTATGGCTGCCTAAAGAATAGGAAAATTTAAGAGTCAGTGCTGTGCAATTAGGAATCCCTGATGGTAATATATCACCTATTATTTTTTGTAGTATAGTTTGAATAGGTTCTATTTCTGGAATTCAAAGTCAGAATTCAGTCAGGAATAGCAATAAATTGTAATGAGTCAACATTTATCTCTGATGTCAAAGAAGATGATAATTTAAAATATGAAACTCCATGAAAATGTGATTAGATGGATGTTAGCCTAAGTCTTAGGTCTTCAGGACAGATGGAGAAGAAACTGCAGTCCTTACTTGTGGTAAGTATTTAAAATCCAATACAAGTCCTCAAGGACTCCATTTCATAATAATTTTTCCAGAATATACTATTCTTTATAGTGAACTGCATTTATAGGATGGGGTGTTTCAATTCTGTAATGGATTTGTAATTCAAAGAACACTAATTCCACAGATAGGAACCCTTGAATATTTTGCCTTATTTAAGAGATGAACATGCATACGTACTCCATGACCTTATATGAAGTTGTATTATTCATAGTGTAGCTAAATCAGGAGAAAGTCATATAGACATATAGCCCCAAGACATCTATATTTTTGGGGTATTGGCAACATGTGTTGCTAAAAAAAAAGAAAAATAAACCAAAGAAATGCAATTAACATCTATAAATACTACTTATCTAGTTGTATCAATAGGTGTTTAACAGTGACAGTCATTACACATACAATTAGGCAAGATTAGAGAGGGATATAGCTTTATGAATACAAAGAGGTTAGTAAGTGCCATTCTTCATAGTGGACCTAAAGAGAATGAATTGGAACTCAAACCAAAGTGTGATTCATTTTACTGTCAAGCATTTTTTTCACTTAATCCTTAGCTGTTTGAAAAGTACATTTGCTTTATTAGAGATATTCACATGCGCTAATCATAACTTTGCTTGGACCAAATTTTTATCTTTTTCATTACTTAACAAGGAAGAAATAGTTCTGAATATTTAAAAATATTATGGTAATTGGGGCTTTTAAAAAATATAACTGATTATAAGACTTCACACAAACTAAGCTATTTAATCTATCAAGAATTCAAATTTGCTATTTTTAAAGCTACACTTGTCAACTGCAGGTAAACTTTCTGCTGGAGTACTTTTAGCTGCCTGGATAGTATTCTTTTTGGTCCACATATAGGTATGTTAAGTAATGACAAGTAGTAGTACAAAAGAAGCTAAATCCAAGTGCATGTATTTATTCGTATCTGTAGAACTCATCCTATGCAATATATATAGTTATACACCATAGTACTTCAGAGAAAAAGTTTTAAAATTAACTACTCAATGAGTACAGTCTCATTCCCTTCTGGATAAGCATTAGGATGCAAATGTTAATCCATAACCACAGTAGTCCTGTACACCAAAAGGATAGTACTCTGTTACTAGTGACTTTACTGATTTTTCTCCTTCTTCAGTTTGCAACCCTCAGATCTTTTTGCTCTCTATGTTGTTAAATCATGCTAAAAAAATAAAATAAATCCCAATTAAGTTTTTTTGTGAGATGGTGTAACAAGATGATACCCATTTTGTAGATGTGTCCAAAGGTACAGAAGGCACAGGTCTTTTAAGACTTTCTAAAAGGAAGGGATTTAATTATTGTTCTATTTCATTGTTTGTAGCCAAAATTTGTTTAAGGATCTAGGCATGAGAGATAAGGCCAGAACTCATCTGAAGGATCTGTGTTTCAGAGTACTGAGTAATGTATAAAAGGTTAAGCACTGATTCTGTTTGCACAGCTGTAAGAATACACAAGCCCAACTAGGCCAACAGGCTGTGAACCGCAGAAAACAGGTGATGACATATAGAAGACTTTTCCAGCATAATATGCAATTATCCATGCATTCAAATAATTCTTTCCTTACCACTCTATCAGACCAGATCTTTTGTCTTTTCAGAGTTGTTTCCTCTTAGGTCATGACAGTTTCTGAGTACAGGGAGGGGCAGGAAATGTAGGAAAGGGTCTACCCATTCAGAACTATCCAAATAGAATGCTTAACATAGGTCAGAGTTTTGCACGTTTTCTTGTAAAACTCAAATACAAACAACAGGAAATTTCTTTCAGTCTTAGAGCTCGTATTTTTAGAGGTAAGTCCCTAAGATGAATTTTTCTTGTTTCAGATTCTTGGTCCAAAGTGTAAATCCCCTATAGCTTCCTAGCACCCGGAGAATTGTAATACTTTCCTCAAATGATCCAATTCACAGAACAGAGAACTGTTTTTGGTGAAGCTTTCTCCAGAAACATTTAGTGCAAGGCCACAGTCTCATATAGGATGTTTGAGGCACAATGTTTTTATAAGGAACTAATGCTACAGTCCCTAAGTGCACACAAGAATACTAATTCCGTTCAGCATCATCATGGCTAGAAGGGAGACAAACCCCACAGATTCAGATACTGAAGTGCTAACTTCAAAAAGATTTATGCAAATATTCATCAATAATCTGCTTCAGAATCAAGAAGTTTGGGAAAGTGTTCTGAATGTGACAGTCTGGAGGAAACTAAGAAATGCCATTGCCTTATGCAGAATAATTCCCTTCAGGATGACAGAATGTGAAGGTCACTGTGACAGAAAACTTTATAGCACAGTATTAACCACATAATGTATAATGATACATAAGAACTCCTGCCTATCTTCACCGTATTCCTAATTCCCTTAAGTATAAACATTACATTTCTAATAACTAAAAATAATAATTATAATTCAAAATTATAATTCAATAGCATTCACTCTTAGAGCAGCTTGCACTGTAGTCAGTAAATTTTTGCCCTGAAATTCAGGACTTGCACTGCAACAGAAACAGTAAGCAGTTGCTTCTCATTTAAACAAATGAGTATTGGATAAACAAAGGACAGGACATTCTCATATTGATGTGTTATGTCAGATATCTTAAAATTGCACTCATAGAACTAGTCAAAAGTTTTGGGCACATATAATCTGCAGAAGCTGCAAGCAAAAATGCAGGCAAGAGGAAAATAAAATCAGGTCTTAAAAATTACTGGTACTTGTTGCCCAGCTGATTTATTTAAAATTGTTTGTTTAATATAATTGGATGAGACAACCTTATTTGAGGCACCTGAATTTGGGGAATATCAGTGTACTCTAAAATATATGTGTATATAGATATCTATGTGTGTGTATAATAGATCTATATGTATTATATACATTGTAATAATATATGCTGTATACATTGTTATATATAGTATCTAAAGTATACATATATACACAATACACAGTGCATAAAAAATTATTACACATATAATTCTGAAAGGTAAACTTTAGGTATAAATAAATATTTATTTTATAAACAATGTTATGTAAAATGATTTGCAGAAGACAGAGATGATCAGGCTCTAAAATGTTAGTTACTTTCACTGTAAAGACATCAACTCTTTAAAGAGATTGCTTTCAAATGTTGATACAGTCATCTGTAACCATATGTGTTGGTGTTGCAATTTAACAGAACCAGATACATATCCCACTCTCTTTCAAAAAAGACTTATTTAATAGTAGAACTGGAAGGTGAACAAATTATAAAGACTTTTCATAACTCTGAGCACTAACTCAAGTAACAACTATGCATGCTAGAATATTACTCTCTTAATTTTATTTCCAGTATAAATTTTATCTGTAACCAAATGTCACCTGATTTATTTCACTTGTGATGCTCAATTTAACAGATTTTTTTCTGTTACATTATGTACAGCAAATACAGTCACTCAGCTTTACCTTGATATATCGATACAAACCATTTCCAGCAATTAAACTTTCCAGTTTACAACAAATTTTATTTTTATTATTCCAAAATAGCCTGACCCGACCCTGTATACTAAGAAACTTAATCCAGTTTAACTTCTTCCAGTCTGAATGAACAGTGCTCGTCAACTCCTACATCTAAGAATGCCACAAATTTGAACCAGGAAGAAGCAGCTGACCCTAATGAAATACCTGGTTTTAAATTTCCTCTTTTCATTCTCAAGTTCCAGTAATTCTTTCTACTTCCTTATTTCAATGTTGAGGTATGAAAACAAGATGCACATTTAGGCTGCCTTATTTGCCTCTGATTTAGTTCTTCAGGCAGAACACTGTTTTCATCTCTACCACTTAATCCACTGAAGGATTTGTATAGGTCTGTGGTTTTGTTATCTTTCCAAGATATCTGTGTGGCACCAGTCAGTCCCTCCAAATTTTTAAAGAATGAGAGAATAACAATTAGACTTGTTCTAAAGAGTATAAACCCAAAAAACCCCAGTGAAACCACTCCTTCCCTTTGTAAATTCATGTTAAATGAAATAATTATCTAGAAAGTTAAGGAAACAAATAAAACTGTTCAGGTTTCAAAAGAGCTAGAAGGATACTACATTCTCAGCTCAGTTCCCAGCTGTGTTTTATCTTAACAATTTCAAACTGCACCAAAAAGGCATAAAGCCATCAAATTAGATTAGCAGCCCTTCAAATTTACTGTAGCCATGTATCTATACTTCCTTGAATCACCTTATTTGAATAGAAATAAGTTCTATCCTCAGGCCACACAGATTTCTCTGCATTAAAAAAAAAAAAATAATATTTCCCTTTCTAACATGCCTTATTTCTGTTGTTATAGAACTCATTACACTAGAAACATGTAAAACTGACTCTGTTCTTAAAAAAAAAGAAAAAAACAAACAAAAAAACAACAAACAACAAAAACAAACAAAACTCCAAGCTCTTTCTGTGGATATTTCCTAATTTTTTTTTTAGGATATTTTCCTAACATTAAAAGGCACAAGTTTTGAAAGAAAGAATACCTTAATTTATTAGAAAGTGCACTCATAATATAGGCTATAACAGCAACATGTAGGTTATCTGCATGCTATAAATAAATAAATGGGGGAAATGGCCTTTATAGCTAAATCCCTAATGCAGAAAAAAACCTCAGTAGGTTAAATTGTTCCCACAAGATATTTTAATGAGATTCACCTGTTAAGCTGATTAATACCTGCTGGTTTTGAATAAAACACAGCTCTAATGAATAGCATGGCTAGCTTTAATTTCTTAGAATTACCTTAAGGTACTGATGTTGTAAGTCTTGAGGAGATCTGTGAGCTTCCCAAAATGTGGTGCATGTATTCAGTTGAATACATTGTTAATCAAAAGATGGTGGGGAGAAAACTCTTCTTATTTTTCTCTTTTTCAGTAGAATATTTACTGCATTTCATCACTATGAAGAGTTTGGAAATACGCTGCTTAATGCATTTATCATGCTGTCAAACCATCTAGTTCACTTACCTCCCCCCCCCCCCCCCCCCCCAGTTATTTAACCATAAACTAGACATTGCATTCATAGTCTTCGTTCGTTTTCTAAGCCAGACACTTTCCAACCAGATACTGTTGTCTATATCTCTTAAGGGTAACTTTCAACAAAAGGGATGGTATGTACAGAAAGGTACTGAAAGACTGAGGGTGCACACTGCAGAACATGGTATTCCTTTTGCTCCTCAGATAGCGCATTATTCCAGCAAACTCCAGTGAAACTACTTTATAGTATCAAGTGAGTGGATGGGTAAATAGGGCAGGGACTAGTGGATTAATGGCAAATCCTTTTATCTGCTCAGCAGAGCAGAGCAATGATGCTACTTCCACTAGCAGGATGTATTCTAATTACAAACGCACACAATCTTATAATGCATATATGCCTGTGCAAACATGCATACAGCTTGAGCATGCAATTTTGGCTTATTTTTTTAACATTATAATCATTTCAACTTGAGTTGAGGCATAAACAGGTAGAATATTCATTTTGGTGTCTAGAAGAAAGTTTGATATTTTTTCACATATTATTCGGTGGATGTACCTGTACAATCATAAGAGAAATAAAGAAACTTCCTTTGTTTTGGAGGTGGTCCAAATTTACAGTATTAAAAACCCTAAGTCACTGCAAATGTTTGCTTAAAGAATGCCTAAAGGAATTTAACATAATTACCTTATAGTTGCAACTGTCTCACACAATTAACTTTAATGGAAATGTAATTTAACTCATTTGTATCTAGCAATACATTTGTTATGACATACCTGGCCTCTATCAATTTTTTATTTTTTTTTTACAATGGGTCAGAAAGCTCTATGTGGAACCATTGCCACATAGTGACTCCTTCTTTTGATTTATACTCAGAATCTTTATCAACATAGCTTTGTGAAGTCCCTGGAATGAAAAATAGAATAAAAGCAGCTACTGTATTCCCAAAATTTTCATCTCTCATACATTTCAGTGTTAAAAAGCCTATTTAATCCATGGCAAGTACAATCAACATGTAGTGAAGGATAAGGAATTACTGGGTGTTCCTCATTCAGTTTGCCTTATCCTATTATTGCTTGTTTAACACTTAGAAAAGGACCTCTTTGTGTTTATACAGCAATAAACGGAAGTCAACTCTTATTCAGTAATCATCTCCAGAAGATGAATTATTAAGTAGTAATATTCAAATGATGTCCCTTTCCTTCTTTATGCAGGTGGTCTGTTTTATACTCTGTGTTCATTGACAATATTTGGGGGCAAAATTAAAAACAATGCAAATCCAACCCAGCCACGGTCTTGGTTAGTCAAGGAAAAACATTTTTAAACAAACTTTTGCCAGATATACACAAATACTTCATTTTTATCCATCTACAGAGTATTTGGTTATTGACCTATATAAATAATATCTAGTTAAATTATATCTATAAATGAAGGGAAATGTGGGGTGTTAAAACTGGCTGTATTAAAAGGTAGAATGAAGAAGAAAAAACTACTGTTTACATTGCAGAGACCAACATCCGATTAAAGCAAGAAGAAGTCAGAAAAAAGTGCAGAGAGAATTTACTGGAGCTTGGTAGCATAAACAAGCTTTACTTTGAATGTGTGTCTATCCTGTTCTTGTGAAAAAACTAAAACATTCCATCCTGAAAACATTTTGTTTCTGTCCTACTATATTGCATGATTTCTCCCCTTAAAGTCTTCAAAATGATGATGAATTAGCTTCACATGGGAGATAGTTTTCATCAGATTGCAGTTTTTATTAGTAAAAGCTGCAATGCATCATTAATGATGAATTGTTTGTCAGTTGAGTTTGCATTTATTGCAAATAACTGTAAAGACAGAATAGGAAATGTAAGTTCATATTTAGACAATTTCCCCTGCAATTCCAGGTTAGGGAAAATTAACTACTGAAGAGATATCAAATATGACATACCTCTATATTTAATACATATGGGACACTATTTCAACTCCATTATTTGTGTTCATTTTTTTCCTTTGTGATCCTAGGCAAGGGCAGTTCTGCTTCTCAGGTGACAAAGTCAGAAAATGTTTAAAATGTTCTTTTGCTGTGAAGTTGGTTTGCTGGATCGTACCTCAGGACCCCATTACAAAGTTCTCTGAAGTGTCTGACATCGGCAAGTAAATTCACTCTTCAGATCTCCCTCCTGAAGATAAACAACTGCTCTGCTTGAGGGATGTAGCAGCATGCCTCCACACTTAATGCTTACAAGCCATTTTTATATCTATTTCTGTTCAGCTGCAGCACACATTTCTTAACTGGCATCATTCCTTGCTCATTTGTGTCCTCAGGTGGAAATAGCCAATTTTAGACCCTCAAGCTTTCTGAATGCCATGCAGTCATGACTAATTTATTCCTCACTATAAAGTAAAAATCATGGCTGAAAATCTACAGGCATTTGGAAACATTTTCTCCAATTTTTATGAAGATTTCCAGCACAGTTTAATCAAAACAAAAAAAAAAAAAACCAGAAAAATGACTGTTAAGTAAAATTTTTGCAACAATCCAGCAACATTTAATCAACAAATATTTTCATTTATATCTATCTATATATGAAGAATAGTCTGATAGTGAGAACATATACACCTACCCACACATACACAGTTTAACATATATATATATATACACACAGATAGACATACTCACCCACATACAACTAATATATATAAAAGTGTGGGTGTTTTATATATAAATTATGCAGAAATTGCTTTCTGCAGATTTGGGTTTGGGCTAGTTTTGAAATGTAAAGACTGAGCAAAATGTATTTCAAGAAAGCTTAACCACACGTTTAATAAAGTGACTGTGAGTCCTGTTGGGAATGTCTGCTTAAACTGCAGTTCTCATAGTTAATCTTTCTGCAGAAGTTTACTCTTCTTTTTTTTTTTTTTTTTTTTTTTTTTAATATTGTTGTTGTTTCACCCAGTAGGCAGCAAAACACAACACAGCCACTTTCTCATTCCCTCCACCCCAGTAGGACTGGGGAGAGAAATGGGGGGGGAAATAAAAGTAAAACTTCTGGTTTGAGATAAAAACAGTTTACCAGGATGGAAAAGGAAGGGATGATAATAACAATAATAAAAACATTAGACTATACAAAACGAGTGATGCACAATGCAATTGCTCACCACCCACCAACCGATGCCCAGCCAGTTTCCAGCAGCAGCCCTCAGCCAGCTTTCCCCCTCTTTTATATACTGAGCAAGACACCATATGGTCTGGGACATCCCTCTGGCCAGTTGGGGTCAGCTGTCCCGGCTGTGTCCCCTCCCAGCTCCTGGTGCCCCCCCAGGCTGCTCGCTGGTGGGGTGGGGTGAGAGGCAGCACAGGCCCTGGCGCTGTGCCAGCTGCTCAGCAGTAACTAAAGCTTTGGTGTGTTATCAATATTCTTCTCATCCTAAATCCAAAATACAGCACTGTACCAGCTACTGGGAATAAAATTAACTCTATCCCAGCCAAAACCAAGACAAATATCTGCATGGAGAACAGTTGTTTTTATTTACATAAATCATTTATTTACATAAATTTACATCAGCTATGATGTTGTGATATACATCGTCTCATACCGTAGATATGATATTCCACGTATTTTTTAATATATGAGTTCTCTTACTCACAATAGGGTATGGAAATATGCAACATTCTGTGTAGGAAAAGTATTGCAAGTATGTAGAACAATATTGAAGAAAACAATTTGCTCACTGCTTTTACTTGAGAAATTGTTTCTCAAAAATTGAATATCAGTGACAGTTTTCTGTTCCTGAAAAGGAAGAAGATTGTATAGTGCATTGTTTGACCGTCTCTTTTTACATTTAGCATACGTTTAAATATTGTGTCCGTGTTTGAATGTTGAATCCACAGTTTTATTTCAGCACAGAATGCAAAGTGAAACAAAGGGGAAGGCAAAAAGAAGGAAATTGGAGAGGGAAAATAAATTAAAGTATATGTTAATACTGAGACGGAAAATAGCAATCACTAGGATCAACAACAATTAAAACAAAAGAGAAACCGTAATAAAGTTACCCATATCTGAGTTAAAATCAGCACAGCACATTCACAAAAAAAGTTATCATCTTCATATTGGCAAAGACAAATTTAGGTTTGCATACAAGCATGGTCGTCTCCAATATTCACTAGTGTTCCAGATCTGAATGCAAACAAGACACGTTTTCTGTTTGTTCCAGGATACTGTCTATTTTTATTGCTAAATTTCCTTCATAACAATACCGTGTTCCAAGGCATCCGTTCATACAGCTTCCCAATAAGATTATGAGACTGAATACACTCATATTTCTTTAAATGAAAACCAGATTGCACATACAGTTTTATTACAATGTAAATATAAGAAAAAACTTAGCAGAATATAGTTTGTTGTATTTGTATTATTAAATATTTATAATTTTTTTTTTCAGTTTATTTAAAAAAAATATCTAAATTCTCTAGTGGTGGATTCTGACTGGTCAGGCAGGATATATGCTTCAATTTTTTCTGCTGTTCAGGTAAATACTTTAAAGCCTTTGGCTGAACATACAAAAATCCACTTCTCTACACAGAAATACTATGCATTCTCTGAACTTTGTGTAAAAGTATCTATGGCGTGCACCTTGTGCTTTTCAGGGTTCAAGTATTGTGTGTTTTCCAATATCATACTGCATGTCAGAAAACACTGGGGCAACAACAGATTGTAGGCATTCAATGCAACAGTTTAAGTATGCTGTAATAGTATTAATCTGTGGAGAGAATTTCTGTTGGTAGGAAATATGAACACAGTGGGAAAAAAAAGAAGAAAATAAAGGTCATAAGCAGCAGCTGTACAGATTATGGCAGCTCTTGCATGTTGATTTACTTGTAAGGATTGCTGGGGCCTCAGATCCTCCCTTAAGTCACAGAAACAATGCAGTGTGCTGGTTTCACAAGGTAAGAATGAGGCTGAATTTCCCTTCTGCTCTGGCAGTCTGGCTGTAGAGAGAGTGGCATGAATGATTCAGGCTCCTATTTCAGCACAGCACACAAAGATGACTTCCCTCATGTGGGTATTACCTGCATAATGTCAAGACAGAATTACTGTCCCTATTCTACTCATCACCACCCTCAGTACATGCAGCCTACATACAGAGACTGAAGGGAGCAGAGCAGGTAAAACACAAGGCATTCCACTAAAAAGTGCAGGAGGATAAATGCTTCCCTCTGCACTGACACAAACTGCTTTCCTCTCGGGGCTGATTGCCTCCTACTTCTTCCTTCTGAGCAGCAGGATACTACACTACACCCCACTTGCATAATGTTCTTTTACATCTGTTCTTAGTTCTAGGCTATATGCAGAATTACAGGCTAATAAGTCTGGCTTCAACCAAACAGAAGTACATGTTAAAGGACTTGCCTGCACACATTCAATCCCTAATCAAAACTAAGAGACTGAAATAGCTGCTCCCTGCACGCTTCCTGCACTGTGAGACTTGTCTTTATGATTGGTCTTGCTCATTTTGATTATCATATCACATTAATACAATCCAAGCTGGTTTTGAACTCACACCTAATATGGGTGAGTAAGCCAGGACACTGATACCTTTGTGATCATTTCAGGAAGGATTTCAAGTTATGACTTCAAGGGCTAGATGGTGACTGATATAAACTGTACCACTAAAAGAAATAAAAGTTAGGACCTTAACAGAGGTTAAAGAGGAAAGGTTTGGGTGATTGATTAGCTGGAAGTGTGTCACAGGACTTGGGAACCTACATATCCTGTCAGGAAATATCTGGGGAGAAGGGGGAGACAACTAGTCACTTTAGTTCTGTCTTAAATCTAAACTTGCTGAGTCCCCAGTCCATCCTCCTGGTGCTGCAACGAAGTTATAAGAGCATTAGAGTGCCATGCAGCTATACAGCATTTTTTCTCTGGTCGAGGAACAATGAAGAAGAACTGAGAGTGAAACCCTAGGTTCAGGCTTCCATCTTACCTAACATGCCAGCCAAAAGAGTTGCTATATCTGAAAGATCTACAGGAGATACTCACCCCATGTCCTTCCATCTCCCTGTTCAGAGCAAGCAAGCACCATAAAAGTAATTGATCTCCAGCCTGCAAGCCCTTCCCCTTGCAGCAACACAACCATTATGCATGTTTGAGAAACACACAATCTGCATTTAAGGTTTTTGGGCAAACTGGTATTTCAGTGTTCTTCAAGTTAACAAAATGGATGTCTGTGTGGATTGAGAACAGTTTATATTTGCATTAATAAGAAACTGCATCTATGCAACAGAAGCCATCACAAGGTATTGACCTGATGCAACAGCGATGCAGGTAAGGAAAGCCTGTATGAAAATATAATGAACGCATATCAAGATAATGGGAATGTGAATGCAGCCAAAATGACTGTTCAGGGAAATGTCTGTTAAATTTACAGTCTGATATGTGTCATTATTCAGAGTTTTAAGAAGAGGATAAGCAACATAACCAAAATTTCAGAGCAACTGGTTTTAATTAATTTTTTTCATGGTCAGAAATTATTAGCTCATTTGTTTCCAACAGTAAGTTCAATAGTTTTAAAACTACTTGCACATATCAAATCGCCTCTTATCTATGCCACTTAGCTGACAGTAGTATCCTTATGTGTCTTAGGACTATAAATTTAATGTAGAGAACCAGCTACGGTTTGGCTATGGGACCTGGGGAATCCTGGCGAGCTCTGTGTGTCTCTGTGTGTGTGTCTGCGTGTGTGTGTGCATGTGCACACATCTGTCTATACACTAGTATGGACCAGTGAGACAGTCTGCACCAGCAGCTGAAGTGATGCTGCAACCTCAGGGTCTTGTGTGTCCAGGTGTCAGCAGCTGGGGAAACTGGGATACAGGGACAGTTGCTGGGCAGCCTGCTATGGTGTCTGAGACCAGCTCCTGGAGGCATCCACACTGAATATACATATATGTATTACATATGTATGCATATGTGAATAATATACATGTATAGACATGTGTATGTACATGTATATTATTCTCACTAGTGGACCTCCACTCTACTCAGCCAGAGATGGTAGCAGGATGAGGCCATTGGTGCTGTCTATGTTCACATAAGTGCCTTGTGTGTCTGCCTGTGATCTGTGGCCAGTCATGTATTTATGTATAGCTATATACATTTGGTGTATCTGTATGCATGTGCCTATCACGAATACATTTTCAGCCTTGCTACTGGTTGAACCCAGGGGCATGGAACTGCAGCAGCCTCACCTCTCTTATTCTGTCAGATCTGGAATTATATGTTTTCCACTAATAGTTAATTAAATATAAATATGATTAATCTTTCAGCAATATATACTGACACCTACTGTATCAGAGAGAGTCTTGAGCTATACAGCAAGTATCTACTGGCAATGGCTATATCAGTAGCTTTGCAGTCCCATCATCCTTGCTATTAGAGAGGACCACTAGCTTAAATGTGGAAAGCCTGTCTTTTTTCTTCCAAATAATATCTGTGTGATATTGAAATTTCATCAGCATCTTTGTACTTTTGCTTACTCTAGTGATTTTAATATACTATTGTGAGTATTTCAGGTAGTTTGAAAAGCAAATATTTGTGTAGAATACACAGACAACACAATTTTGGTTTCATGGCTGCAAGGTAGATTACGAATGTATTAAATTCCAAGACCCTCCTCTCCCCCATATTTTTTCGTCCCTGAATGAATCCTTACAACTGCATTTTTTTTGTTCTGATTTCCACCCCCACCCCCACCCCACCCCCAACATACTGAATGCTCTTCAGCTTAGTTGGACTCAGCTGACCTTTTATTTCATATATCAAATCCACAAACTCTCGTTCTGTAGAAACTTTCTAAATAATGGTGCCTGTGGTTTTGCTTCAAAATTATGTCTGGTCCACCATAGCCTAACCTATGAGCTTAGCTCTCAACAGTTTCTTGTATATTTTATGTATTCTTAACATTTTTCACAATTTGGTAATGATATATGTTTCACTGATTTTGTATGTGTTGCACAACCTAAGGATGTCAAATAAGCTTTAGATTCCTAAATATATGATTCTTCATTATTTGCCATGCAAAGGATGGTCTCTTGTCTTTAATTCATTATGTTGGTAGTGTTCTTATTTCTTCAAAACATCTTTGCTGTACGGGTTGCACAAAGTCAATATAAGTATTTTAAAGAATAGTTTCTACTTCACAGCTTTGAACAGATTGAGAAGAGATATGCTAAGTCTCTTGAGCAGAAGAATATACTGTTGTTTTGACTGAACACTAACACTTCAAAGCTTCTGTAACACTTCAAAACTTCTGCACCTCCACTTGGCAAAATGGCTCAGGATACTCTCTTTCATAGACTTTTTGAGACAGAGGCAGTGACAAAGAACGTGTTATAAATAGCTTTTGACTTTATTAAGAAAGCAGAAGGTACCAGAAGCACTTCAGCTCTTTAGTAGACAGAGTCACTGCTAATAGTGTGTAGGAAAACCATGCAAGCAAACAATGGAATGATCAAGATGCAACAGAGAAAAGCATCCTTCGCTATGAGCATCTCTCACAACACACAGCCACTCAGTGTTGACAGTTAAAGAACTCAGTCTTGCATAAGTAGACTTAGATACGTTTTAGGCTGAGAAGAAAGCTGATGGTTCTTGCTGTAATTCTCTCATATGAAACAGAAATCATATATTCATAGTTTTATTTCAAAAGTTTCAAAAAGGTGAGAAAAAGGGACTTAGCTAAGCAATAAGAATGCAACGTCTGTAGTATTCTCATTTACCAAAAGATCATGGAATCAAGTGATCAATGGAAATACAAGAAATACAGGAATGGCACAATTCCCACCATTTAGCAGGATCCATGTGAAGAGAGAAATGGCAAGAAAGGAGTTCAAGGGAGAATCAATTTCCTCTTCCATTCATTGAATTGATCCAGTTTTCCTTTAAACCCTCCCTTTGTATCAGAAATGTAACTTCTATTTTTTTCAGATGAATCATATTCTGATATTTAAAAGCCCATGCTAGTGACTTAATATTTGTGGGATGACTGTTTCTAAAAGTTTCCCATCACTGTGTCCAAAAGTAAGATCTAGCTTTTATGTATTGTCAGGCCATGGGAAGTACTTAATACATTATTCATTATTTTACATATATGTGGTTAGTCTACAATTTCTAAGGAGAACAGTAACCTTTTTAAAATGGTGGCTGGTAAAGAGCCACCATATGTGGTAACTGGTAAATAGTCATAAATATGTCTGTCAGAAAAAGACTGTAAATTGCTGGCACCTTTCACGTCCATGAATGCCTAGACCTCCCTTAAATCATTCTGGGAACCGTTGATCTTTATTATTTCTGGATTTCTCAGTCTTTTGGTATTTTCATAGCTTCCACGTTATCCATCTTCCCAAAATCCTCAGTTAATACATTTCAAAATAATACAAATTGTCCTCAATTCTGGACATGTATAAGGAATAAAAAATAATTTAAAAAAAGACAACCTCACTCGAGCCACTAAGCAAATGTCATTCATAAGTGGGTTCCACTCTAACTCTTTTAAGGTAAGACTGGTTTATCGCACCACCTAATTAGAAACTGGCTTATACTGAACCACAGAAGTCCAGCTGAGGAAAGTGTCTTGACTGCAAATGCAGGTGCTAGACTTAGTTTACAAGTGCAGATATTCTGAAGCTTTCAATAATGCCTTAGAAGGGGTCCTAGCAAAAAGAAAAAAAAAAAAAAAAAGTATCAAAAAATTAAACAGATGGGTCAGGAGAAAAAAAGATAACTATGAAATTATGAGAAGACCAGAGTAGTGACAGCAGGTTTAGAATCAGCTTTAAAGCCATAATATTTTTGTACGTGAAATATTTAGAGCTGTACTTATTTTCAGTCATATTTGCATACTTCTTTACAGACTTCGGTCACACTGTCTTCCACATTCTGCAACTGACAATCTCAATCATAAATCAAATAGGTCAAATCTTGCCATGAAAACTGTGTAAAGTAAAACAGGAAAATGTTTTTTACACCTTTGTTATCTATTTATGCCACTATGGTAAATCTTTATGTCAACAAAGTTGTTCTATTTCTGTTAGGAAACAGTACACATTTCACCTTTATAGCTCCCAGATAAAAAAGTTAACAGAAACTGAAAGCTCTCATTGAGCAAGAAGTCAAGGAAACACTCCATTTTTTTAGCCTATTTTCCACACCTGAATACATGAAGCATCAGGCTGGGATGTTGATGCCAAATTAGACTGTATTTATTAAGAATAAGCTGAATACATCTCCATGCCTGAAATTCTACAAAAAAGTATTGAGGGGCTGGGACAGAATTGCCAACTATGTTCTAGTACACTTGCTGGGCTTCAAAGAGAGTGTCTCTTCTGCAGACATTTAATGGAAACTAAAATATTTTTTTTAAAGAATACTATTCTGTTTAGTCTCATTTTTCTTTAGCAGTCCTGGGGGAAAATGGCATGAAACTATTCAAGTATATTTTTAGCAATTACAATACCATAAAAAACCAGTGTTTTTCCTAGCAGTAATGATAGCCACCCTCTGGGTTGTAAAATGCACATTTGAATCTCTAAATAGAATATCTGCTAATGTAAAGAAACATTACAAGTGAGTATTACCAGGTTTAATTGATTGATCTATGCAAATATTCATGCAAGAGCCAAACTTGCCTTTTGGGAAGGATGATGGATACAAATTGTGCTACTTAACTGTGTTCACTTACGGTTGCTCAAATTGAGTGAGTAGAGGTGTTTTCAAGAGGTCTTGCTGTAAGAGGTTTTTATGACTTCTCTATTTCATTTCAGAATCCGTCATCAGTTGACGTTTCAAGATCAGGTGTAAGAGGTCCATCAGACAGTTTCTGATGTGAAAGGATCATATCTGCCACTAAATATTTCAGTAACACTTCCACTGACGTTTAGGAAAAGGTGCTTATAACTTTTATCAGGGTGGCTCTTTTACTGATGTTTCTTTCCCTTGCAGTACTTCAGAAAGCAATATCCAGTCGTGATCTGACATTTCAAAGAGTTTCATTCAACAATAAAATATGTATATGTGTGTTTTAGGTCTTTAACCATCTATTTTAAGTTGCTAGGGATAATAAAATTTCCATTCAGCTGTTGAGTGATGATGGACAGGCATACTGGACCAATGTATTGTAATGCACACAGATAATGTAAATAATACAAGCAATTTCCTCTGTGGTACAGCTTCCTTGTCAGTTAAGTGTTGCTGTTATGAAAAATGCAGAAGTAGTTTATATAATTAGAAATGCTGCATTTTTATTCTAGTCCTATGTATTTAAATCTAAAGTGCTTAATTAGGTTTAAATTTCTCCTAAACCCACAAAAAAACTATCAGCAAATATACTAAAACCCCAAGCAATTACCTAAAGGCTTTTCCTCATGAAGTCTGAGGAAATTTATACCCTCATGAGGTACAAGACAGTAATTTCATATCCATGTGAAGAGTTTTATTCTGCTGAGTTTTCTGTGTAATGCAGCTGTCTGTAGTGATTTAAATAAAATTTAAACTCCTCTATCTTCTCTTTTGTGAATTCTTGGACTGCTGCCCTTGTGTTCATACCTTTTGCCCAAACCAGTTTAGTTCAGAATACTGATGCAAAAAACATTTTCCCAGTCCACAACGTTACTGACTATGTCAGTTCTTTTGCCTTATCCCACTGATTTCTCCTCTCCTACTCTACTGTTGGTCACTTGCCATCGTCGGTGGTATGCCCCTTTTTATCTGATACCTGTCATTCATAATCATGATGCTAACTCCTGCTCTGTTTACTGCATTTGCCAAACTTATTGCCCAATTGTTAATTTTCAAGCAAGCATTCTCCTGCTTTCCCCCTGGCTACCTTTGGTTTTGGAAGAATTCTCTGCAAACCTCAACTAAACGAGAACACTGTCAGCTTTCAGAATTAGCTTAAAACCTTTATCCTCCTATGATGTCTTTGAAAACGGAGAAGCATAAGCTAACAAACTGTCACACTACATTTAACCCATTAGTTTTTTTTAAAGACATTTTTAAAAGAATTTTAAAGGACTTAAATATTTTTATCAATATTTAAACTTAAGTTGTTAAACAATAGGTTCCTAGGTATGATGAAAATTCATAAAATAAATGTCAAAAATTATTACTCAGGTTATCAACACCAAGGGTGAAATGTATGTAAGAACTGGGCCTTTTACATCCCTGCTGTTTTCTTATCACAGTGGAAACTATTAAATCATGAATTTGAGCAGGTATTAAGAAACAAAGCGTTACTGGGTAAAAGACGTATTTGCTTTGTAACTAACTGGGAAACTGTTGCTTATATTGTCAGCTCATTGTTGCTACACGTGAAAAAATTAAAGCAGAAAAGCTCTGGCTTATGAACTATCCTTACATTCCGGAAGCCTAGAATCATGAGCAAATACATCCAGAAAAATGTTTAATGTTCACAGAGTCTGAGTAACTATGAGACCTCAACAGCAATTGCAGAGACTTAAAAAAACTTGACAAACATTAGAACAAGACTACCTCCCACCATATAAGTAATAAAGCACCTTTTAAAACACTCTGGGACTAGTCTTTGTGCTATCAATACTAAAGAATCTTTTCTGTGAAATCATACTTGCTTCCAAGATTAGAGGTAAGGCAGTACAAAGACTTCAACACTTACTTTGAATTCAGTACAGAATAAGGACGTGTAGAAAAAAACACTTCACATTTCTGTTTTGTAAGTGAAAGTGTGCCCAATGACATTTTGCCAAAGGTATTATGATTAACACATTGATTTATAAACCTTGTCATTTTTACCATAGCTATTATAAAAATTAATTAACCATGCAATCTTCAACATGCAAGGGGAAAACATCATGTCAACAGGAGAGAGAGACTTTATCATGACACAGATAAGCCTTTATTAGTAAATCTAATTAGCACAGGCATTTCATAAAGCCATAACATTGTTACAAGAATACTTTAAGGACATGAGGTTTATATTTAGAATACATACACACACATATATACACACACACGTAATAAAGAGCTTATAGGGCTACAATTCTTTTGTGTATTACCAGTTTGCTACACCCACTCCTAATTTTAAAATTATTTCACGTTTCTATGGCCTCTTTGCTTTATGGGGTTTCCCTATATTGTAATGCAGGCAGTTGATGCATATTTATAACATTTCATGGCATTTCTGTTTTGAATAAGTCTTTAGGTGCACAGCGTCTTTGTACCTAACAGTGCAAAGACATTTTAATACCCTTACAATAAAGGAAGAGCTAACAAAATACATTGCAGGCACAGGCACCATTAACAAGCAGATAGAGATTTCAAAGAGTATGAGAAAATAAAAATTTTTAAAAGCTTTTTAAATGCACTTATTTTTTTCTGCTGTTTTTTCTTGTTGGTTTTGTTTGGTTGGTTATGACTGCAAAACTTTTCATTACAAAAAAATGAATTTCTACATTCAATAATGTGAGAAACTGAACATTTGAGATACCAGACTTTGCAGTGATGGTTTTCCTTCTGTTTCTTCTGTAGCACTTATTAAGTTGTGACTGTTCTTGTTTGTGGCTGAGCTGTTACAGTGCTGGGCTCTTGGGTCCCCATCCCTTAGCCAGCCACTGGCCCTTAGGGCACTCTGATGGTACCTGCAGTCCTCTGTGTCATTCCAGAAGAAAATATAGTCTGGAAGATAAACACTCCCAAACAACTGTGGATAAAGATACAGTGATGTGGCAAATAACACAGGAAAAGTGGCTTCCTTATAGATATACAGACAGTTATACCTCCATTATGTGCATTTCTTGCAGTCTTCATAGCATGAATTTTCCTCAGCCTCATGAAGAGTAACAAGCAGCTCTCAGACACAGGCCCAGGGATAGGTGCCTCTCTGGGACTGTTGTATCTTCAGAGACCAAGGCTCATCTTATGACAAGGAAGACAAAAATACCAAATTTAAGTAACAAAGTGAAAAAGAACAATTTGTAATTTCATCATTATTCAGGAATTCATTGTAGATCCATGGTGACCACATTGGAAGTGGAAACTATTTCCCCTTCACTAGCACTTAGGAACCGAAGATTGGAAGAGACTAACTGCATATTCTTTGTTGTTACAGGTACCAACATCACTTATTATGCTTTATTTTATGCTAATTAACTTGGATTGTTTCTTCTACTAAAAAAACAAGCCTTATATATAAAGTTGGCAGATCTTTCAAAGCCAGTGAGTGTTGGGAGCCAGGAATTCTATGAATAAGTCCCCAGAAAGAGGCAAGAGAGAATTTCTGATTTTTTTCTGTTGCCAAATAACTGCCTGATGCTTTGTTTAAAAGCAAGGATATTTTTCCAAGGCAAATAAATATACAAAGTCTCTGATCCAAAAAAATTTCAGAAATAGGTAATGTATTACATACCAATTAAAAGCTAGAAGTTTAGCAATAAGCTCAATTTCCAATTAGCAAACATCGCTTTAGTGTAGTCAGGGAAATATGAACTCTGATTGCTCTTCAGTGACTATGCTGCAATTTTAGAAGTCATGATGAAACTTAGACCATATATTTTCAAAATGCTCTTTTGAGGTCAAAACAAGGAAATAAAGTCATTTAGGCCCTTTGGGAAAGTGTAATATAGCACTGGATACAGTGCAACAGTGCACACTGCTTAGTGTAATGAGACTGCAGTTTCAAGAATTGTCCCTATTGCTATCCCTATAAACTGATCGGTAGTCTATTAAAAACAATGTCATGCATTGCCAAATTAAAGTTAGTCTTTTCTGAGCTTTCCACTACCTGCAGCATCTTCAAGAATATTTTCATAAAGGATGCAAATCAGCAAGTCAAGAGGAAAATGGAGCTTGGCAGTCGGAAAGTATCACTTATGTTGTCCCCTGCCAGCCCATGTACAATAATGCTCTTTTCCAATATCACAGTGATTATGAGAGAGATAAAGGGAGATTCAATCCTTATGTCAAGAGATGGCTGGGGAGCACAAGGGTTAAGAAATGCTATCAGAAATAAAACACTAGGAAATCCCTCCAGACCAGGTTAAAGGAAACCAAGCAATAGATGGTAGGTCATGAAAAACATCATCTTAAGAAAGACAGCACACACACAACCCAGACTGCTTCATTTACTCTCTTCAGGGAGAAAGCAGTTTGCCATGCAATGATGGCTGGAGAAACAGAGTCACACTGGTCCCGCATATTTACTCACATCTTTCTAGTACCAAGGAATGAAGGATCAGAAAGGACTCTTTGACTTCTCACAGATAACCAATAGATAGACAAAGGATCACTTAGAATAAGTCCAATCCTCAATATATGAAAACAAACCACTTAGAATATTGGAGTATTATCTTGTACACTTAGAATATTTGGAGTATTATCTTCTACTTTAGTAGAAAAATTGCACAATGCTATACTGAAAAAAATAATCAAGGACTGGAACAGAGGACACAGTTTCTGTTTCTTGTCAGCTGACAAGAGACAGATATTCTGTTCACACAGTGATAGTGTTCAAAACAACCACTATTCAAGCTATTTATACATAATTATGTATCTGAAGCAGTAGCAGAACAGAGAGGGAGTGGAAAAAGAAACCATGGACAACATCCCTGCTAATTAGATCATATTGGAACAAACAAATAGTCATTTGAAAACAAAAGTTGTAGTCTTATTTCTAAATCTTTCCTGATTCAGCTATGGATTCAGCTATAGATAACAGCTTAAGAAATGGTAGATTGGTGAATAGCAGGTAAATTTCCATGTTGACTTCTAAAAGTGCTATTTAAAAATGAAATTAAACAGAAGAGTTACAGCAGTGTTAGTAAGACTTATTCTCAAGCAGTTCCCTGTATAGAAATCTTGTCTACAGAAGCATCTTTATTTCCTATTATATACCCAGAGTTACCAAAGTTTTGTAAAGTCTAAAATAAAGAATTTTAAGATATTTAAATATTTAATAATTATTTGAATATATCTATTTTACATTTATTTAATATATGTGGATTAATATAAAAATATTTTCTATATTATATTTATATTCAATCTATTTAAATATTAAAAGTTGATAAATCTTAGTAAACACTGATATTTGTAGCATAATATAGATGTGAAAAATATCGAGAATTTTTATACATGCATGTGTGCATATATGTATTTAACAATGAAGTTGCTGAATCAAACTTCAGGTTTTTTTGTGAAGAGGATTTTAATTGTCTAAGCTTTTAAACAGACCAATCAGGTTGTACTGAAAGAAAGTATTATTATTTTTTTATTATTTGAGAAGGTACATGTATGTGAGCATATACTATATTTGAAATAAAGACAGAACCTATCTTGACTAAGTTCCAACACCAACATTCCAGTTAGATGTCTGTACAATTTTTAGAGTCAATGAAGAAGAACTGGTATTGCTGGAAGGCACTTTATTTTATTCTAAAGCAGTAATCTAAAAGAGATTGTATGAATTATACCTTATAAGCACCTACTCCACTTATTATGAAGGGAATAAAATAGGTGTTCAAAATGTACATTAACAGATGTAATTTAACAGATAAATCCTACCCTTATTTTGAGTGGCAGCAGTAGAGGCAAAATCTGTGACTTAAACAAAAAGGAAGAAACAAATCAGTAGTTTTAAAAGAAAGATTATTGAGTGAGACTGTGAAAAAATCTTATTTGCACAGTGGTACTCAGTTGCTAATGGGGAACTGAAAGATCTCTCTCTCCTGGAGAAAAAAGAATATGTAGTTTTTAAAGCAGTGGACACAACACTACTGGAAGAAATCAGCAAATTGGAGAATGTAACAATGCTTTTTCCAGATGCATGTGCAAACAAGTCGTATAAAACAGGATAAGACCTGACACGGAAATTTCACAATGAGCTTCATAAATATTATGATAGTAATAGAATGAAAAATTAATGTGTTAAAATCTGATGTTAAATACCTGGATGGTGTTCCCATTTTACAGCAGGAGTTTTCCTATTGCATTATTATCTCTGAATCCAGTATACGACTTGGAAAAGATGCTTTAAGATGCAAGTTAATTTACCTTTATTTTTTGCAATTATTTACATTCATCCTGGTTTTGTCAGTCTTGTGGAGTTTCCGGTCTACTTACCTGCTCTGGTAATTAATGTAAAAATTATTTGACCTCCCTATTCATATAACAACCTATAATTTATGGGCATATGCAACAGTTACAGTAAGACCTCATAGTCTCTAAGTCCTAATGTTAGTCTGTCAATAGAACAGACTCTTTCATGTCCCATTCACTCAAGAGAACTTTAAGCAGTCAGTCTGAACAGAATGTTTCTTAAAATGGAAATGCAGAATTCTGAATTTCCATCTTCAATGCCTCATTTTCCAGAGCTTCATTTTTCTATTTGCTAGCATGTGGCTTATTTAATTTGTACTTTTTAGTCTTTTCTTTGCTTTCATTTCCTTCAAGTTATGTGAAGGATTTAGCTTCATTTCATGCATCACTGAAAAAATGTAAAAAACTTGTAGAAAACCTTTCTCCTGGAACAAAAGCTGTAGGTAATATCAGTGTGTAGCTCTGGCAACACTGAAGGTGAATTCATCTGTTGACCATAGAGCTGCTACTAGGCAGAAATGCAGCAGTACCAAGTTATCCTGATGGAATATGGCAATATCTTTGACTCTGAGGACAAACATTTAACCCTGAACAAGATACACATCTTATACAGCCAATGGGATAACTCCATCTATTTTGCCCTGTGCAATAAATACTGCTATTTCTAGCAGCACTGAAGACCATTGCTTCTTTTGTGGACATTATTATGAACCTTTTTCCTACTTGGAGTACAAACAACTCCACTATGCATTTATTTTCTGACATCTGAACAGCATGCTGCAGATGGTGCAGCTCAAAATCTGTTATAATTTGCCTCAAAATGTACTTTTGTACATAAAAATAATCTGTTTAATAGCATTGGCTCTTCTATGGTAGGAAGTATGCATTACTGTCAGTTTGTAATTCTTGTATTTTCATGCAAGACAAAGTAATATTTTTCTTCTACAGAAGTTTTAGTCTGGCTTGCATCCCTCAACTTCTGCTTATGAAAAAGTAGATCTTTGTATGTATTGCATCACATTTTTAACACTGACATCTCTACGTTTATATGACACACTTTTTTGCTGGCACAAGTCAAATCTTTGAACATGACAGCACTATACATTTCTCATTGCAATGAACTGATACTTTATTTTTTTCATCTTATAGTTCAGGAACAAGGCCAAAAGCTAAGGAAAGGGAAAACATGAACAACAGCCTTACTTTAATAAATTATACATTAATTTTCCTCACACCTTCCGTACAGCAGAGTTCAAATACTGCTACATTTTACTAGCAACACTTTGCCAGGAGAAGTCAAAGCCAGCCCTGGAAAGAACCAACATTTTGTGGAAGTCCTATGAAGCCTCTCAGATAAAAAGCAGCAGTTGCTGTCAGCACTTTGCTCTTTCCTGTTGGTAATACATGTAAAGGACCTTGCAAAAAGAGCAAGAGACACTAGTAAAATCTGAAAGACTCCACAGCTGCCTACAGTTTTGCTCATTGCAAAGGATGAAGAAACATAAGTGCAGTTATGTGAGAGAGAAACCTTTAACTTTATGTGCCAAAGACATTTTCATTCCATCTGAAAGGAATATCTTCCCTAATACATAAAGATCAGAAAGCAAAATGTTCATTGAGGAGAAACTCTGAAGCCTCAGCAGCAGCCACATAAACGTCAGTCACTGCTGCCTCATTTTTGGAGTCTGCCTTTGCCTGCTCTAAAGACTACTAGTCAATTAGGGACAAAAAGATGTCAAAGAATGTGCTTGCTGCAGCCTTTTCATTAGATGCATCCAGTGACACTATCACGTCTTCTGCAAGGGCCATGACTTCAAACATATTGTAGACCATATAGTTACCAGTACTGATACTGAAAATAAACAATTAGCTAAGAAAAGTGATCTTGTCAACAAATTTTGGGAGGTGAGTGATTTTGAGTGATTTTTTGTAATGACAGAAGCAACATTGCCTGAAATAAAAATACTCCACCTCCCATCAGATGTATGTGGAGATGAAAGAAGTGTAGGGGTTCCCTTTTAAGCTGTACTGGGGAAAAAAATTAACAAATGACTAACTGAAAGGATTGTTTGAAGATACAACCTAAAGCTGCCATGAAAACGAGTCAGAAATTCTATGTATATCTCCCACACTGGGATAAGGGAAATGAAGACTGTGGTAGTCTCCCTCTAGCACCTTAACACTATAAAAAAATGACATAAAAAATTAATTCTTTAACAATACCTCTTCTTCTAAAATAGCTATATTTGTACTGGTCTGTACCTTATAAAGTTCACCAGACTGAAGAAAAAAAAGGAACTGAAGAACAGAATGTCAGCCTCTTAAGCTGCTAGTTTGAAAGGAAGAGCAGTTGTGATAAAATATCATCCCTTTGTGATTACAGCACGGACAGAACGCCAGGACATGTGAACCGAGATCTAACAAATATGCTGCATACCGGTGTGTAAGTCCCTCTCCCTCAGTTTCTACCTTGTGCTGTTTCAGCTCCTTTTCAAGGTAATTAAAAAATTCTAAAAGGAATTGTGAGCTAGATAAATCAGTGTCCGTCGTCTGCTAAGGTTCACAAAAAAAGGCAGAATAGAAGTTCACAAAACTGACAATGCATGCATATTGATACTGAATGAACAATTCATGTAAAAAATAATTTAGAAGTAAAATCAAAAAAAATCACAGAATGGTTCAGGCTGGAAGGGACCTCTGGAGGTCATATGGTTCAGCCCCCCTTCTCAGACAGGGCTACCTAGCACCACTTGTCCAGGACCATGTCCAGACAGCTTTTGAACATCTCCAAGGAGGGAGCTTCCACAACTTCTCTAGGAAACCAGTGCCAGTGTTCAGTGACACAGTAAGATACTATTTCCTGATCACAGAATAACAGAACCATAGAATGGTTTAGGTTGGAAGGGATCTTAAAGATCAGCTAGTTCCAAACCCCTGCCATGGGCAGGGACACCCACTAGACCAGGGACACCCACTAGACCAGGTTGCTCAAAGCCCCATCCAGCCTGGCCTTGAACACTTCCAGGGAGGGGGCATCCACAGCTGCTCTGGCCAACAGAAATGTTCAGAGGCACCCTCCTGTTTTTCATTTGTGCCTGTTGTCTCTTATCCTGTCACTGGACACCACTGAAAAGAGTCTAGCTGTGCCTTCTTTGCAACCTCCGTTCAGGCATTTGTACACATTGATGAGATTCTTCCTGAGCCTTCTCTAAGCTAAGCTAATCTGTCCCAGTCCCCTCAGCTTCTGTTCATAGGAAATGTGCTCCAGTCCCTTTAACATCTTCACAGCCCTTTGCTGGATCCTTTCCAGTATCAATATCATAGACACTTTTTCTGAACTGGGTTTAGTATTTCCTTATATATGTTTATTGAATTTCTTCAGATTACATTACAGTTTTCACAACTTTATGATTCTGTAGATTGTTCTGAAACATTCCTAGAGGTAACAAGGCTCCTGTGGACATCCAGCCATTCAGTTTGTAAGACACATAGTACTTTATTTTATTTTACCTGTTCATTTCACTCTTCAGTGCCCTAGGCTCCGAAAATATAACTAACTGCTGCTTTGTCAAGTAACAGGAATATTCATAGCAGGCAGCTCGAGGGAGGAACATCTGGCGGAAATGTTTTCACACCATAGTTTTATCTAGAGAATGAAGAACTGTGTCTGCTATATGTTGGATTGGTCAACAAACTGTCCTCCAGTGCTCAAAATGGATTAAACAGCTTATGTAACAGTACCCCAAGGCTAAAATGAAGACAGTTGTTTCCTAAAATCTTTTGCAGCCCATCATCAGTTGCAATCTGTTTTACACAATCAGTGAGAGGAATTGTTATTCAGATCCCCTCAAAAACCAGTCAGGAAAACTGGCAAAAAAAGACAAAGAAATTAAATAAAAAAGAAAAGTTGACCTTGCAATAAGGAATTAGATACTTGCATTTGATCCAATTCATGATCAAAAACCCCACACTGAAATGGTCTAAAGTCTGCAACAAGTAAAAGGAAACATTAAGTGGCTGTTGGCTGTGTGCGGGAGATGTGATAACATGAGGTGATAAAACCCCTGACTCAATGAGCTCTGCAGATAGGGATAGATAACAGTGAAAAATTGAATCAAAAGGAAGTCCTGATCTAAGAACACCAGAGCAAAGGAAACCCCATGAGAATTCAGACACTCCTATGGTAACGCTCAAAATCTGATCAAACCTCATTTACCACAGCTCTGCTTCTCTGTAGTAGCTGTAGACCCAATTCAACATATACTTATTCTGAGATTTTTGATAATAAAATCACATGTTCATTGTGTCATTGTCTTTATAGCTTGAAGCATCATGGTAAGGTGGAATTGCTATTCACACCTTTGTAGGGGCTCTTCTGTCCACCTCCTGCAAGAATCAACTGTTACAGACCACCTATTTAGCCAAGCTAAACTAGAGTTCTATAATTGCTTTTGAACCAAAACGTAATTCCCACTTCAAATGCAACTGTTTTTATTTTTATGGTCACCATGCTCTATGTGCTGTTTTCATCTGTAATCATGTAGAACATGTGATGCATGCAGTGAAAGAGGAAGGAAAAAGAAAAAAGTGGATCACCACAGGAAAAAAAATGTTATTAGACTAATGTTATTAGTTATTAGACTAAAATAGACTAATTTTAAGGAGTGGAAGCTGCTTATCCCTCTCTAGTTAACTTTTTCAGCTGATGTCTCCAATTACATTCAAAAATCACAGAAACACAAAAGCATGAAAATTTTCAACAATCATTAACAAGCAGCTCTTCTGAATACACAATATTATTTTTTTTTCTCATTATACTTATTAATCAGCTGCTGTTTTTGCAGGAAGTTCTGCTTGCTGTTTCATTTCTTGCATGGAAATACATAGACATGTTTGCGCAAGAAGGTCTGTGAAATTATCAAAAGAGGAATCAAGAATCACAAGGACAGAACTACTCAGAAATGGTACCAGGCAAAACAATGTACAAATCAAGAAAATCTATATCCTATATGTAGACCAGAGTATAAACCAGGAATGATACTCATAAAACCAGAACAGTTCTGTCCTCCTAAGTATTCTATTTATTTCCTAACTAAATATATAAACTATACAAAAATCAATATGGATGGTTCTATCATCAAGCATAGTCAAGGAAGGAACACAAGCATTTGCAGTTAGTTACTACCTCACACAGTCCTGCACAGCTAAGATGCATGCACATGTGCCGTATTTAATAACACTTTCTCTTCCTTGAGCTTGTATTTTTGCTGATGTATGTTCCTTTGAAAACCTGACCATATCCTATGAAAAACTTGCCTCTAATTTCCAACGCACTTGCAAGTAAGCCAAATTCACATGAATGCACCTATTTGACTCTTCAGTGATTTTGGAGTTTTTACGTGATCTTCGGTCTTCAGCATCCACACAAGTTGCAATGCCAAGTGTATTTTCTTTCCCAAGAACCAACTGGTGAAGGTAAAGCTGTGTGACCTATGGCAATAAGGGTGATTTGTGATCTCCTAGTATAACTGGGTAGCCCAAAATTTCTATGAACAGTACAGTTTTATCATGAAGAACTAAATCTATGTGCCTGTAGTGATTATATTTTGGCATTAGTTATAGCCTCTATCCTGTCTACACAATCTTCTTTAGATCTCTCAGTTCCTGAGCTCACTAGTTTTCCATGTCACAGAAGGCAAAAGTACCCAGCAAAACTTCACACATCCCCAGCACAAATGGCTTAGAGTAGGAGAGGCTTATCTAATAAAATCATGCCCCACTTAGTATTAAGAGACAGAAGTTAAGTACTTGCAGTTCCAGGAGAATCCCATGTCACATCTTCTAAAATATCATCTTAACTTAGAGCCATAAAGGGTGGACAAAGTAACAAACAGTAAGTATAATATGGTTTCTAGAAAGATATAATTTTCTACGAAAATAAGAAATCAGAGACAGCCTTTAAAATCCAGGTGTCATTCTTACAGCACAGAAGCAAGCAGCGCGGATGAAGGTGGTAATACCTGTATGGCAATGAAATATAAACAATGGAGGTGATTTGGTCTGCCTAAGGTCTGTATTGACATAAGCCAGAAACAAGCATACCCAACAGTACAGTTAGAGGACAGAGCCAGAGATTTAGTCTTTTCCCATCAGAATATTGCAATTCATTATTGTTCCTAATGGACAGAATGGTCACTGTTAAATATGCTTACATAAGGAAAATTGTAAGCAGTTTACTTGCATAGACCCAAATCTGGCTTTATTAGAATATATTTCAAGCACGATCAATTTAAGTGTACAACAGATATTTGTAAACTGTTCTGTTTAAATATCATGGTCTCTTTAAACAGACATAAAGGACAGAGTGTATGCATCATAAGTAAGGAAATACTATTCCAAGTGGTGTTTCATGGCATTCCCCCAAACAATGTAATCCAAAACAAACCAAGACATTTTTTTTTGTGATACAGGTTATAAATTAAAATGTTTACAATTCAATCATTTTGAGCCTTGCTGTTTAAACATATAAAATAATTACTGCACTTCAGAATAGTCACTGAGTCATTTGACAATGTTGCTTCTTCCAGTGTCACTTTGGGACCCATGGCACTTGTAAACAGATCACCAGGCTGGGTTTACAACAAGTAGCTATTATGTGTCTCAGGTGTATTTCTGATGTCTGCCTTCCCTATTAAAATTTCCTGCTGAATATCTATATAGAATATATTCACTATATTCTTAAATGTCCCTGTCCTGAGCATAAGATTTTAAAAAAACACCCCCCCTGAAAAAAACCCACATCTTGTCAATGGATGTCCACTGATCCTGACTCATCCATATGGCAGTTATCCCTTTCAAATGACAAGTCTTTTCTTCCAAGTTCCTTACAAGAAAGTTCTATGTAACCAAAATTCTCACATTTCGTGAATTTCCTTTAATTTGGGGCAAAATTCCTGGCTTTCTCCCTGCCATTTTTTCTCTTTTAATTCCTCCTGGTCTAAGTTACTGGGGAACAACAGACTTCACAGGACCTGCTGAACATTCTGTGGGAAACACAAACTGTTTTCTGGACTCCTAGAATATAGTTTGTCCAGCATAGGTTGAAGCCAGCCCTGAATCCAGTATTTAGCGTATAGTTTTATCAGTGAGAGAAAATACAGCTTTTTCTTTGAGCATGCATGCACTTTCATGCATAATTCAGAAAGAAAGAATCCAATAGAAAATAATTCCATCAAAAGATCTTCTACACAGTACCTACGGCATAGACATAACCCTACCTGAATATTTTATACAGAAAAAAATTAATTAGTAATCCATTACTTCACCCTGCCAATGAACAACCTGAACTCTGCAATGAAAAATAACAGCACGTCTCTTGCAGTTTGCTTAAAAAGACCACACAAGTCTGCCATAAGACACAAGCCAGACTGCAAAGAAATTACAAGAAAAGGTAAGCCATGTAACTATTTTATAAAATAATGGAACATGTTTTTCAATTAGATTTTCTCAACAGATGTAAACTTAGTTTATAAGTTGCAAGTCTTTATGATATCTAAATTCTTAACATACATTGAGAAGTAAGAAAAAAGACATAGCCTTCTATTGGTAAATTGTTTTCTTTCCTCAGGCTTTTCTCTTTCAAAATAGAATCTATTTAACACTAATTTACATTAAAAAGTAATTTTGCAGCTGTGAGCTGGCATATGTTGTCACAATTCTGCTCTCATAACAAAAGCTTCGATGTTTCTAATGTTTTAAACACCTTGTAATTGTCCTAAATCTCCACAATCAATGTACTCTCTCTTAGGTTAATGTAGTACACCCATTTAGTTCATCAATTATAAACTGGAAGATAATAAATGATAATATTCCTGTCAGCAATTCAAAATACCTTGTAGGTATACTGATGTACAGCACTCTTAGAAATCCAAATGTCTCAATCTGTTTCTGCTTAAATTTATGGAAATTTTGGGAGTGTATGGTGAGACTAAGTGGTTTTATTTTTCCACTATTTTCATTGTATTACTTTTTCAGTTTTCCAGTTGTTTACTGGAAGTTGTGATGAACTTCTTTTTAATTTCCCTTTTTTTTTTTCTTTGGTCTGATGCAACTCTAATCATATTTTATTAACAGACACCCCGCACCCCTAAACAACAAAACAGAAGCTAACGATTGTTTCTACAGCATAACTTAATAGCAATACACTCGACACTAATGGAAATGGCTCTAAACTACAAGTCAGAAGCCCATCTCCTGGTGCCAAGATTAAGAAAAAGATTATTCTATTTGATACACACATAACTAGAAAAGAACTTTGTGTTTATCTTTTTTGCAGCATTATCATATGCAACTTGTTCACAATGTATCAATTCTTATCTTAAAATTATTTAGGTTGTTTGTCCTGTGCACTTCCCATTGGAAGTTTATCCTGCAGCCTTACTGACAGCATACATTATTTTCCTCTTATTCCTAATTTAAACATATTCATGTCTATTTCATGAACTGTTGTCCGTATCTCAAGCTCCTCTTACTGAACTATGGTTTTTTCCACGTGTTTATCTCTGCAGGTAACAGTTCAAAACCCCTCACACTTAATTTGTGCTACCTTAAACAAGCTGTTATTTTTCTGAGTAACCTTGCTCAATTGCCTCATTTTCTGTGACTGACTCAGCTTCCTGGTTCAGGAAAATGCATGGTAAATATGAGGAAATATGGGGAAAATACAAGAAAAAGTATGCTAGAAGTTATTGCCAGTATAATCTACCCATCTTTGGTTCTTCTGTAGCCAAATCACTGCATAAGCCACAGAGAAAGCAACTGTCATGACCCTTATAGTTGAATCACAGGTTCTTAATTCCAGTTAAGTTGACCTGTTGTTCAGGTTATTCCTCACTGATGACTTGTGCTATTAAAATCTTGCCCAGGATTTAAGTATGTTGTCCCTTGGTGCATTACAGGCTTTCTCTTTTCAAGAGATACATATAAGCAACTTGACAGTCTGTGTATATCCTGTGTTTCTCCATGTGCCTCCTCCACAAATAGTCTAAAGCTGTGACAGTTCATAAGGTCAGAATAAAGATCTTCAGAACCCGTTCTGCAGGAGGGTGCAAACCAATATTTCATCAGCTAGTGCCAATGGCACAGGACAGGCTAAAGACTCCATTACTGCTGCTGAGTCATCTGACCCCAAAATGAAAGGCTGCTTTTCAGCAACAGACCTGTGATTTACCTCAGGCAATTCCTAGCTTTCTCACCTCTATGTTAGCCAAAACAGCAACCATCACAGAATTGGTAAATTCTTTTCTCAGTGTTTAAGATTCTACGTGAACAGGAGCCAAATAAACTCAGAGGTGTGTGGCGTGGTATTCCTCGTGCTCATTCCTCAACCAAGGACATAACTGCAAGCTTTGTATTTAATCTTCTCAGCAGTTAACAGAGCTCTGAGGTGCACCAATAAAAATAGAGAAAATAGTAATAATTAATGTGTTTCAGTGTCACATGGGTACACTGAACTAACACAGTTGTCACAACAGTTTCTCCAGTTGGCAGCACACAAGAACCACCATGTGGTCAGCATCTTATCTGGCCACCCTTGACATTCCCCTAACCCTGAAGGGGTTATATATATATAACAGGGTGGGGTTATTTGTGGTAGAACTTCAGAGGTAAATCCAAAGCGAAGTTTAATTAGACACTTTCATTCAGTACTAACCAGCAGAATTAAAATGAAATCTCTTTCATAGTTTATAGGAATACAAGAACAAACCCTCTAGAAATTACAGGAAAGCTTTATTATTCATAGAAAGTTGCACAAATGTTCCAATAACAGGAGAGGTTATTTCAGAATAAGGTTACAAATAAATAAGATACTGCCAAGTGCAACTGGGCAGGAAGGGGAAGAGAGAAGCTAATACTTACTGAAGAGTAATTATGAAAAAATGGGCCAAACCCATGCAACAATCCAGAAACACGTTATAATTCTTTCCGGAGAAGGAAGAGTTTGGATTAGGAGTGAAGTGTTCTGCATGGTAGTAAAAGCCTGTGTATGTTATCTCCTTGTCTGTGGCCCTATTTCAGGAATGGGGAACTAGCATTACTCAAAGCAGGCATAGGAGATGAATTTTGTGCCTTATAACCAAATTTCCAACAGTTACTCTTTCTCATTCTTTTTCCATTATTGAATCTTTGTGTACCGCACTGAAGTAATATCTATAAATATAACAAAGTAATAAAATGTTTTGTTTGCAATCTGATAAAACACATATAATTCTCCACCTATCTGCTGAAGCCCCTGGTATTAAACTATCCCTATCTCTTTGTAGTATAACTTCTCACCAGAAAATAGTACATGCAAAAAATAATAGAAACAGTAAAATGACTCAGTTCTGTTCTATTTAGACACTCACTGTCAAAATCAGAAAATAAGGTAAACGCCTCACCACTTCGGGGGTGGGGAATTATTTTTTAATATTGATTTTCTCAACAAACTGAGATGATACCTGAAGAATCTTTTAAAATTCTAATCTTTAAAATGTAATTTAACCCATAAAATATCAAATTGTATACATATATATTTAAAAATATAAAAATATTTAAATCTGTAAAAACTCCAGTATCCCAAACCTGAAAATATGTAGAATTTCATTCCTCTTTACAGACTAATCTTAGACTACATGAACCATGATGGAATCTGACAGAATGATTCCCATGATGCATTAGGACAGTTTAGCAAAAGAGGACACTGAAATTTCATGGAAAATGTAGTTCAGGATTGTGAGAACAATACAGAATGTATAACTGTAGCTTATCATGTTCAGAAAAATTCTAAGGAAATGAGCTTTTTCCTAGAGCAAAGTTAAAGGACAATACCTCTTTCTTCAGAGAAAACAGTTTGTAGAACCTCAATGCTCTAGACAATAAAGTGATAATCTATCATGTCTTTTTTTCTGAAACACTTCATACAATCCGGTTGTAAACATTTGGATGAGCAGAATGTTCTCAGCATTAAATATTTCAGTGAATTATTCTCCATAGGCTGTTTAAGTTATATATAAAAGTCATTTAGCTTTAAAATAAGTAGAAGTAATATAAACCACTTTAAACATGTTAAAATCTAGTAGAAACAAATAAGTATCAAAGAAAATGAAGGAAAGAAAAGGAAGCGTTACAAATGACATCCCCAAAACTGACCAGAGAAATGAAAAGGCAACATAACGATGAAGCCAAAGATTTGCGCTGCTATTTAAAACTGAAACATATGCTTTACTTTACCAATAGAACACAGTCAGGACTACTCCATAGAAGAATGGCATCGATGCAAGAATGAGAGCAGCCATGTGGAAACTAAATGAGAGCACTACACATTTCTGGATATTTCACATAGTACATAAATACCAGCTTCCCTGCATCCCTTTGGACATACTTCTATTTCTTTTGTGGCTGGTTTCTTCTGGTTTTTTTCTTTGGTTGGTTTTCAATATAAATAGAAGAAGTAATTCATATCCCACTGGCAAAGGCAAACTTTGTTATAGAAGAAACATTTCTAACTTAATGAATTAATAGTCTTAACTCAAGAAAACTACAGAGCTATCAGATAGAGAAGAACTTAGAAGCTTGACTGAATTTATAGCTGAGCAAATGAAAGCTGGGTGGAACCTGAAGACAGCTGCAACAGGTTGTATCATTTATGGCAGGCAAACACAAAGCAGTTACACAGAACATGGAGTTAAAGAGAACAGAATACTGTTTTTCAACTTCATGTACAGTTGTATGGTAAAGTTTCATTATCTGTGTGGAACTTTTGGAGTTATTTCTACAGACACTACTTATGCATGTTGAGTTTTCTCATTTGCTAACAAGACTAGGTTTTGTTATGTTTTGTTCAGTGTGCCTTAATAACAAGACCTTTCTATAGACTTTTTGCCTTCTCAAAGGAAAAGGACAGAAGTGGAACTAATTTTGAAACATTTAGATTGACAGGCAATCTCTTTTTTAAAAAAAAAATTGATTAAGGCAGTCACTATCATTTTATTGTTAAAGTACCTAAAGCAATACAGGTTAGGTCAAGCTACAGTTACTGTTCCTAGTAACACAATTAGATAACAAATGTAGAGTTCAAACAGGTTTTCCATAAAATTAAATGGCCAATGCTGCAACTGAATTAGGGTATTTTGAAGTAAAATTTTGGTAGATCTGGCAACCAATTGGAAATGTGCTGATATATCAGTGGGCAATGGCAATCTTAAAAAAAAAAAGTTTTCAAAAGTTTGGTTTAAATTTGAAAAGGGTCCTCGGTTCTGTTCTTACTCTTTCTGGCATATCTCAAAGCTACTACTACAAAATGTTTATAACAGTGTGAAAAAAACCCACTGGCATAAAGCGACTGTGCAATGGAGTGAGGATTCACACTTACCTACATCATACACTTACATCAACAGGCAGAGATGGAATGAAAATAAGCCTGAGCTGGGGTCCGTGCCATTCTTTAAGTAGGAGGTAAGCAGCCCTGTCTTTAGTTACATCTTCCTAACCTGTGGTTAGATCAGCGTCCTTTTAGTTCAAGGTGTTAAAATGCAATTGCCTGTGCAGACTGCCTCATTTGTCACTTCGAACTCAAAGGCTCAACCATTTCTATAATTCATAATTCAGTGAATTTTTTAACAAGTATAAAATCCAGTTAGTGTATGGTTTTATTATGTAGTTTTCTATCATGCAAGATATAACTGGAGAACAAAGTACTGGGGTCTTTTCATAATCATAGGCAGAAGGAACATCTACTATTTGAAATACTTAAGATACTAAGTCCTTTTTTTGTTTTTCAGAAGGTTTTTCTTCCCTCTTTCCCAACAGATGCATCCAACATTCTCTCTGTTATTCAAGCACCAATCTTATTTTGTTGCACATAGAAAGAAAACCTAACAGTTATAAAGGAACATGAATCAGTTGTCTAAAAAAGACTTTTAATCTTCAACTGGAATTAGAGGCCCAGAATTGCATTCTACTGCTACCTTTACATGCCTCTGAAACATAAGGCCTATCTAAATTATGTGTTGGGTTTTTCCTCTTGTTTTACCATAGTAAAATTATCTTCCGAGCCTTTCTAAGTTTGGACAACTGGTAGAGTAACAAAGGGAAGATTCAACCCTTCCAAACCAAAGCACTTCAAACATGAAGTTCATTCTCTTGAAGTGCATATCCTTGTAGTGAAGGAGTGAGAACAGAATATTGAGTGATAATGCTAGTGTGACTATTTAAACCTTATATTTTGTTTGGTTTTGTTAATGTTGCTTAATCTGAATACTGGCCCAATTGTAAAGGGAAAGACATTTCCCTCTTTGATATTCAGTACCTGGCCCTTCCACTTACGGACACAAAGATTCATAGACCTATTCTTTATATTTCTGAGAGGCTTACAAAAAAAGCAGAGGAGATGACACTTTTTCCTTTTGCAGAATTTAAACACCAGATTTAATCAACAAGTATAACTCACCATGTCCTCTCTCCCTGCATTCCCTGACTACGTTGCGGTAAAACAAGAAAGCTCACAAACTTAGATGGCTTTCCTTGGCAGGTCAACTTTGGTTTATTCTGTTGTGTGGTTTGGGGTTTTTTTTGGAGGAATGTGGGTCGAGTAGTTGTTTTTTATTTTGTATACTGCTGAACTAGAACTTGCGCTTTAAAAAGATTAACAATTCTGATTTATTTTTTTGCACAAAATCAATAAACTCAATTAAAACATGTCTTCATATTTTGCGCCCTTTGGCATTATAACATTACATTCCATGTTTTCTCACATGAAATAACTGAATATGTAAGAAACTAAAGACTTTCTAGATGCAAGGAATGAGGTGCTCCATTTGGGTCAAGCTTAACTATATTATGGATGATTTAGGCACTTAATACAGGTAGAAATCTAGGCATCACATGACTACATCTGCATGGGCAAATATTGGCCAGGAGCACGTCTGCAGCATGAAACAGTCGTGCTGGGAATATGGTAACTGCATTAAATATGCTTCAAATGTTTCTACTAAAGGCTAGCACTAAACTAGACCAAAACTAATGAACTGAGCAACCTCTAATAGCTGGAATGCAGTTTCCAGTTGAGTTTCATCCAAATGAAATCCAGTTTGTGTGTTCTTTTGTGCTTTTGCCACACTCACACAAACAAAGCACAGTAAGCTTTGATAATTGGTATCAGGAGTTTCACTTCAGAAGTGCATTTCTGATGCAATGCAGACATTTCTACAGGGCTGCCATAAAGGATCTATTCTACTGTTCTTTGAGGGAAAAAGAACAGGGGATATTGGCCAAAATGGAAACTGGGCTGAGGATTTGTTTCTCCTGTCCCTAAGAAATCTTACAATGGACATATTGTGTCCCTAAAAATGCCCTTTCAGCTTCAGAGAGTCATTATTCTAGGAGGTTCATGAGCCATAATCTGTATCCATTAAACTAACATTTTTTCATTAATTTGCAGGATAAACTTTCTGTTGTGCATAAATGCAAATTAATACACTGAAGCATCTGGGAAGGTATATATCTTTTTAGAATGCAATAATAATTTATATAAGGTTTCAGCAATTTTGAAATCATGTAAAATCTAGATCTAGCTACACATACTACCACAGAATGAAAATTAAAATATTACAGAATGGATATTAACATCTATTGAAACAAATGCCACGACATGGCTTTTTATTCTTTTCTTGCTGCTCAGTGCCCTACAGCTGGTTGTTTCCATTTACAAGTCTCAGTGTGATAAATCATAGACTTTTGAATGGAGCTGCTATACAGTGCTGTCAGTACACATCTCTCTAAGCAAAAAAAAAATTAGATATTCTAGATGCTTCCCAGATTGCATAAATCACCACTTGTATGTTTACAATTTTTACATAATTCTAGGTGTGTTACATCAATGCTCTGATCCTTGCAGTTAAATAACAATTCCACTACAAAACAATGGTCAGAATATACACAGGAACATGAATTCATACAGATTCCAAAGATGCTCTGATTCACATATTATTTCACTCGCTATTAGTTACAAGTACTAATACTGGCTGGTTTCAGACTTGAAGGAGTGGTACGTTTAGTTTGGATCTTTCAAAGATTCTGGAATACAGTTAAATCCCAGAAATAGGGATAATTTTAAAGGACACTGTAATGCAACCATGGTTAGAAATATTTCTATGAACCAGAACCCCACTGTTATCAATACTTCAGGAAAGAGACTGTTATATGGCATGATGATACAAGGCACCACAATGCTGCAGATCAGCAAGATACTATAGACAGTTTGGAAGCTGTGCATTCATGATGTGGGAAAGCTAGGCTTCTCAATGATTTATTTGATGACCATAGGTTGCTAACGTGCACAGCACATTACTGTCTGCTTGGTTTCAACAGTGAGATGGAACATAAGTATGAGCAAAGTAATATAAGCAATGCTAACGGAAGTTTTATATACCCACAACATAATATGCTTGCAAACATTTATTTCATGCATATATATGAACAATTGTAACATGAAAGTTTTGATAATTCTTGGTGTACAATATTCCATTAGTTGAACGCTGATCATGCTATTATACAAATGTGTACAATGTAGATTCCAAAGATGTGCTGTTCTCTGCACTTTGCATAGTCCATTCTTCCAAATATCACATTTACATTTCCTGCAGATGTGATTATAATACTTACCATTTTATTCTTCTTATACATAACCAGGCTGCTTTATATGCAGCCGTGCATATATGCTCAAAGGGAGATTTCTATTGAGCCAATATCATGTATGTTTTGCTGCTTGGATTATCTGTAATATGTCTACAAGGACTGAAGTTATGCTGTTGCTTCATTTGTTAACTGGAAGCAGTTAATAGGTAACTCATCCAAAACTCCTTTAAAGTTGTTTGTTTGTTCATTTTTACTTAAGGTTTTAAGAGGCAAATAATGAACCTCTTCCTCTCACATATTCCCTGTGCATCATGCTTCATTGCAGCCACAGTCCTGGCAGTTATTCAAGTCTGGTCACATTTATTCCTGGTAACATACCAGCACGTATCTGTCACTGTCACTTTCTTCTTTTCCCCTGTGATCACCTATTCCGACTAACAATTTCTCAGTTCTCTATTTATTTTCAAAGGTACTTGCTGTCAAAATGACTGAAGACTTTACTAACAAATGCTATGTTTGTTTGGGTTTGAAATATCTGAAAGGCAGTATCATACAGAAGAGTCTGCACTGTCATTCCTGAAGTCTCAATTTTATCTGATTCCAGAACAAAAAGCTTTTTAAAGACTTATAATTATCATGAACTTCAAAATATTTATAACTACTTTTTATACTGAGTAATATAAAAAGTTGATCCTAATTAAGCTTTTCTGAATCATAATATGTTACACATCAAACGATTTGGGTTTAGGTAAATTGGAATTGAAGAATTATTATTACGTCAGTGATAATACTTTTTAAACTTTAATTTATTCTGTTCCTTCTCTTGCATAAAATAGCTGCTCAAGGAAGTAAGAGTGTTTTCCTAGGTGTTTTGTCCTGTGGTGCATCCATACATGATAAGATCTTTTCTAGTATCCATGGCCAGCATACACAAATGGTAAAATATTTTCTTCCTTTTCTATTTACCCTGATCCAGAAAGTAAGATGTTAGCAAAAGTCACGTGGCTCAAATTAAAACAGGTTCAATACATCTGCTCTTGTTTGGAGGAACAGTCTTCAATGAAAAACCTCAGAGCACATAGCCTGTGCTAAACTTTACAAGTTAATTGTTCCAGAAGAATATGCTTTCTTCTCACGACAAAGATCTTGACTTGACCATCAAAGCAACTGACCAGAAATGCTGTATAAGCCTTATTTTGGAGATCAGCTCAAAGAACTGAACTGAGAGGAGAACTGGACTCTTAACAGGCACTAAACTAGTGTCTTCATGAGTACCTCAAAACAAATCTATGCTGGTACCAAATCTACAACCGTGCATATATGCAGGATAATTATTTTCTAGAGGGAGATTGTAAGATCTATTGTAAATACCAGATGAAGACAGATATTTCTTTGAAAGAGCCTTGCATATTTACTTCCTCCTGTCTTTAACATGTGTATTCCTCCTCTGTGGAATACAGCTGCTCTGGGGGGTTTCATCTGTACATCTCACTCTGCCAAAGAGGGAACATGTCAGCATTTTTATTCCAATAATTTTAAACGGAATTTATCTAATTAAACACTTAAATGAGTCAAAAAGACTATGCAGTCTACCAGCACTGGCAGAGCATGTTAGCTCCACACAGAAACGTATCATATTTAAGTACTATTTACACATGGCAGAAAAGGGAGCTCTGATGAGAAATGTCTGTATAGGCATAATGAATATTTTACACACTCAAACCACATTAGTTTGAATTGAAGAAACATACTAGGAATATGTCCCTGTAGTGTACTCCAGATAAAAAGACTAGCAATGTTTGTACTAAAAATATCTTTGCATTTGCTTTATGATAGGAATGAAAGTAGGAGTAAACAAAAAAAGAAACTGCAATTCAGTTCACAAAAGCAGTCCCCTTTTTCCATCAGTCTCCTTGCATACCTAATGATCAATCACCTGAGTAAAAAAAAAAAAAATATAAATTATACCCTTTACAAGTAGTTATGCATTGTAAGTGTGTTTTCCATTATTAACTTCTAGAAGAAATAATTTACCAAACTGGAACACTGTACTTTTTTTTTTTTTTTTTTTTTTTTTTTTTTTGCATAGCTTTTGCTGGGAAGGTTAAGGAATGAAAACGTATTGAAGTTTGATGTTATAATTTCTCTTTTTATATATTAGCTTTTTGGATTGAAATTTGTAGTAGGATCTCAGTACACACTTTGAAGGATAAGCTCAGTTTATAATAAAAGGAGTAACTGATTAATCTACGGCAATGGTGAATCTAGTCCAAGTGTAACATTCAAGTGAAGATCTCACTGAGAAAAGAGTCAGGAGCTTTTTTCATACTTAAGACCTACCCCATTTTGCTTCCTCTTAACAGAAACAATTCGAATTCGCACAATTTGTACATCCAGCTAGAGTTTACATAGTGATTGGCAAGTGTAAATCTGAACATTTCCTGGCTTGTCCCCCAAAAGGCAGACTCAGACCACACGTTCCTTTCTAAAGCTGTGTTGATTTGTTCTAAAAGAGAAAATTTATAAGGAGTTAGCCTGACAACAGCAGCATCTAACAGGATGATACAGTGAGGAAATACTATTTCCAAAAATCGCAGCCTAATGCAATTTGTTACACAAGCTGACTTGTGTAATCAGAAGCGTATACTTTTTATTAAAAATAAACAGTAAAAGGAGGTCATTTTGGCTTAAGATGGACAGCCAGGAAAACATTTGTAGTGAAATTCTTTTCTTTCCTCATAAGCAGTAATTACTCTGACATTTTACAAAGAAATGACGGTCAACAGTTGCACTGTTTTTCTAAAACAGCAGCAGGTTTTGAGTGAAAAATTAGGTGCTGTTTTTGTGTAGCTCTGCAGATTGATGGTATAATCAGTGGAGAAGTTTCCAAAATATATTTAGAATATTTTTGAGTTAAGGCTCTTTCTGGCTGCCTGCAAAAGAGTAAATCCCTGCCTCTACCATCACCTGCCATCCGTATCAGAAGTACAGTGCAAAGGGACAACATTTTCTGCAGTTCTATCCCTCATCATGGACAGCCATGAGAGCAGGCAGGCAGAAAGTGGGATTGGGATGATTTCTCGCTGCAGGTTCCAATGTAAAAAAAAAATAAAAAATAAAACCAACAATAAAACCAAAACCCAATAGATAATCTGTAACAAATAAGAATCAGTTGACAATATTTCCTGTGGAGCAAAAGGGAAGAAACAATGGAAGGCAGGGGAATAAACTTTAATTCTAATTTGATTCTGTTTCTTCCTTAAAATGCACTGACTGTTAATGCAGGACTCAAGTTTAGAATCAACATTTCTGTTTTCAACAGGTAGGTATGTACTTGATCTATATCATTCTGAAAAATGTAAATGGTATTAATCTAAATTTAAGGGACAAGGAATTTTGTCCACCTTAAGAGTTTTTTAAGACCTTTTCTATCATTGGGGATTTCATCATCTTCCACCCACACATTCCATTATTGGAGACACCGTGCATCACCAAAGAAGCCTTTTAAATACATTTACCAAAATGGATGTATTATGATGCTTTCTTCACACTCTTAACATCTGAGGTTGGAAATTATTATAAGAAAGAAGTATATTTTATTCAGTGGAAGTTTTAAGGCCCATGGATAATCCGACGAGGCAATGAATAAGCCCAGGGGAAGGCTTTTCACGGATCAAGATGTATATCAAAAATAATACAAACTTCATAAAAAATCAGAATTCATGTCCATGGAAATTTTTATTTTTATACTCAAAACTGTATCACTAATAATCTCTGTATGCAAACAGTGTAGTCTGGTCAGTCTGAACACTTAGGACTGATTAGCATAGCAAGCTCTATCACTTTGAAGTGAATGCTTTATAACACCGTCACACATGTCCAAAAAAAAAAAAAGGAAATTCTAAAGTGCTAAAAACCAGGCAGCATTCAGTATTTCTGCCTAATAGGATCATCATTTATATACTGTGCTTAAAAACCTATGCATAAGGATTTCTTGAAGTACTTCAGGGTGGTAATAATGCATGCAGGAATCAAACTCCTAATTAATTCAGTTCTTATTGCAGTTATTTAAAATTGAGAACAGCAGAATTCTTTAAACAATCTGACCTTAAAATAGGACAGAAATTCTTTACTGACTTTTTTGTTCATTTTAACAGAACCTGTTCTACACAGTCGATTTCATTACCTTTTCCATAATGGGATGCTGGAATGTATTCCAAAATAACAAGATTATATAGACATACCATTAGTCATCATATGCAGTTTCTGTCTTCTGTGTGGAGTATAGGAATTCTGCCTGTATAAAAATCAGAGTTTTAATAATCTGTCTCTAAAACTGGGTACTGCAAAAGCCAATGAACATCAGAATGACAAGTGACAAGTAGCAAAAGTAAATAAAAGAAAGAAGTGTCACATGAGGACAAAAGAAAAGGAACATGTGGAAGGAGTGCTTTAGTCATGTGCTGTATGCCAAAACAGCATCTTTACTATGACACATTTGCTAAGCAGATAACTATGAGTTTGCTGGACAACTAATCTTTCTACAGTTAAGCAATTTTCATGTATTAGACTCAGTTTTCAAGTATGAATGTCTCTAAGACAAGTGAGAAGATTTTTTCCTAGCAAAATCCTGCAGACTGTCTTTCTTACTAGATAAATTATTTTCCTAAAGGAAAACATGGGCACAAACAGAGAGTCTACAACATGTTTAAATTCCTTTAAATGAATCTGACACTTTTCCTGGCTCCTATGACCTCATCATCCTCTTAGATAGTATTTGACTAATTTCCTTAAAATCACTCCTTGATTTTCCCTCTCTATGTTGTAAATGAGTAGAGAAAATTTTGCCTGTACTTGAAGTCAACAGCAGAATTCCAACTAACTTCCAAGTTGAGCTTGCATGATGAAAGAAACTATCATCTTACAGCTACTAAAGCCTGTATTTTATTTCTGAGCTTGTTTGATTTAAGAATGCAAAGAAATGCACACTTAAGGGACACTTAACCTTTCATGTGTTATGCCTTCATTGTGAGTTTTGGCAGTGTTTTTCTCCACCACATGTCTTTGTTGGTATTTTTATCATCGATGTCAAAATGGAGTAAGTTATCAGAAACTTTTGTGTCCAAGACCAGTGCTTACAGAGAAGCTACAAGGACACTCTTAGTTCTCCACTTTATTTCCTTATTCACAAGTCACCTCTTGGAGTCTGATAGACAGCTTTAAAATTCCACTCTTATCTGCTATGTTCTCAACCAAAAAAAAACCCCAAAACAAACAAACAAACAAACAAAAAAACCCAACCCAAAAATACCCAAAACCAAACTAAAACCAAGAACAAACCCACACCTTTAAAAGCACATTATAAAAAAAAATAAATTCCCAAACACATTAACTCAGAGTTTGATTCTCAGAAATATGCCATGTACATTTTTCTGAACACTCACATTTCTACATGCTCAGGCTACAGCACAATAATAAAAATGAGGTTGTGTACAGCTTTTTGATAGAATTTATTAGTGTGTTCAATCTTATAGCTTAAATTACCTACTAGAATTTGATTTTTTGTGCACAAACATTTATAAAACTTTCTCCTTTCTAGAACATATTCTAAGTCCTTTCCTTAGTAACAAAGATATAAAAAATATTATCAGTTGGGAAAAAATCTAACTTTATCACACTTACTTGAATCCCAGCTGTAGTAATAAACACTTCTAAGTAAAACAGAATAAACAGTGAGATGAACTTGCTTCTTTGTTTAGAAGTTAATTCCAGCATTTAGTTCAGCTGCTCTTTCCTGGTTTTGTATTTGTAATTCAATAGTACTATACCATAAGTCCTGTAATTCTTACCCTGCATATTATGTACACACAATTATATCACATAAGCAATAAAAATACTTGATTCAAAATCTGAGCTGATGTCAATTTGCCTATATATAACTGACGTGTTGTTTCCAGTTCTGTCTGTCACCAACAGAAATCCTTCTGCAGGATTGATGATACTTACCTTCAGCCACCCACACTAGCTGGCTTGCCTTCTGAAGATCACCCTGTATTAAGAAAGATGAGCTCCTCCTGAAAAAAAAAGGTAAGACCGGCAACTAATTTTGCACCTCTGAATGTCTCTGTGTCTTAATTTGTTTTCTCTCACTCTTTCTTAATTGATCATGGTTTCCTAACCAGGCCATTGAACTTAAGTGCCAAGGGCTACATAGCACGTACACTTCAGAATAACTTTCTCATTAAAACATCAGAGGACAAAGGCTCAAGGAGAATTTGCAATCAATATTCCATATTGTGTTTTACAACTCCTGCCTTCAGCAGCCATTCCTGGCACTGTGTTCACTTGCAGATCCTTTTACACAAAAATAACAGGAGACAGGTAGACCTTTTACCAAAGAATGGTGTTTGTTCTAAAACAGTAATAATTTCACACAACACAAACTCTGAAACTTTAATAATGGTCTTTTTAAGTCATTCCAAACTATGGTAACACTTCAAGGAGTATTCCCTTCTGGTAATGGCTCTATCCTTGAAACTAAGTGAAGACATCAGGACGTGTATCATTAATTGTTAATTCTACTCACCTAACTTTATTGATTTCCTACAAAATAGCTAGTTAGCAATGATCTATAGACAGTTTTTTTTAGAATACCTATAAACAAAAGAAGATTAAGGTACTTTATGAGATGGTTTCCACACCATCTGCTACACTACTTTGAATGAAATGACAGTAAGAAAGAGTTCAAAAGATATAATGTAGCAGATGGCCTTGAGATAAAACAATTGCATTTAGCCTTTTTATTATTATTATTTTACCTAGTACTGAAGAGAACACAAGAATTTAAGCCCCAATTTCTATAAGAATATGGTAAAATTATTTGGAACTATAAAGTATACCAGAAGAAAAGTCTCAAAAATGCAGCTTGTAAATCCACTATTATGTAAGGGCAGGGCAGAGAGAACAGCATCCTAGATTAATAGAAATGGTTAAGAACACCATGTTAGTGAACATCTTCTTTTATCCTTCTTTCAACCTTATGTAAGGTTGGCTTTTTAGCTGTCCTACCAAATAAGCATATCCTTACTGGTGCAAAAATCTTCTGTTTCTTAATCCAGTGTTCTTTCCTCTACATCTTCCTGAAATTGTCAGTAAGTTCCATCTTAATCAGACAACTCACCTGACTTTTGACCTAATGTTTGGGAACCAAATGAATAGTATCTAAAAATATATCTATTTTGCCAGTCATTGTTTTCTTTCCTCTGGGACATGAGAAGTATCTCAGTGACCTGTTCCCACAATTCTGTGCAATCTATATTGTTCCAGTGTGATGCTTCCTTTATGGGTGATTCAGTCTATTCCCAGAAACTGCATTAGCAACCTTCAAATAGTCTTCCCATAATATTAGGCCTCAAGTCGGTATGATTTACACATGAAACCTAAAAAATTACTTGCAAGGAAAAAATAAATAAATAAAAGAAGTTACTAAGCTACTGTAGAGGAGCTTGAATCAGATCAATTGTAACATAAACATTTGTTGAATTTTTTACATTGGAACAGAAAATTTTCTTTACTATTGCCCTTTGCAACACCATCAACAGCAAATTTATTTCAGTTGCTAGACAGTTAGGTGCATTCCAGGTCTCTCTGAGCATTATTTCTCATTACAAAACTCTTTCATCTTATTTTGTAGACAGAATGTCAATGTATTTTACACCTGATTCTGCATTGTACAGCATAATTCATAGTGGAGTAAGAGCAGCCTACTTATAAAATTCAAGTTGCAGAATCAGCTACTAAACTACTCTGCAGTTCCCAAGGTAAACAGAGGAAAAAAGAAAGGGATAAAAGGTACTGGGCATAATATGGTTGTATTTATTTCCATGATGCAGTGACACGTGATAGGACATCATAGGATAAATTCTGAAAAAAAAAAAATGTGCTGAAAGAACTGGGAAAAATGGTAAAGTCAGACTGCATTATGAAACAAAATTTTCCTTATAAATACTATTAGAACCTAATTTAAGGAATTACCTTTGAGGGATAATACTTTTTCTTTGGGAAGATGAGACTCCTTTCATGTACATGGATATTTTTTCTTATTATTAGAAAAAAGGAAAAAAAAAAAAGGTGAGGGGATCTAGACATAATGGGAATATTTTCCTGCTAATTCAAAGAGGAAAAGATAACAGAAGAAAAAGGTCATAAAGCTCAGTTTGGCATCCATTTCTTAGAGGTGAATATTTATAAAAATGGTTATGAAAAAGCTGTAATACAAAATGGGAAAAATGATGGGAGAATGAGCCATCTTTATTCATAAATAAATTGTGTGGAACATGCTAAGAACGACTGAATCTGCAAATACAATATATAATTTATGTTTGCTTGATATTGATATTTTATTGTCTACGTAAACTAAACTGGAAAGATAATGCTTCAAAATTTAATTTATTTTTTTTATCCTGCAAGTCAGTTCTTCAGAAAAAAAATGTTAAGCATTATGACTGGCTTCAGGGATGTAGTCTTTTCTTGCAGAGAATGAATATATGAACTCTTCTTTCAAAATTCAGCAAAATATTCTGAGTATCGGTCATATGATACAGCAGCATTTGTACTTTCAGATGGCCATTATGGTTTATTTCCAGTTATGAAGAATCAGCTTGTGGAGATCATCTAAGCTTTTGAAATATAGTAACTATTAGAAAACTCTAGACAGTATGCTTTAGGAATTTGATCTTTGCTTAACAACAGTATATATTAAGTTCTAGATGAAGGAATTTCAGTTTTCTACTGGTATGTCTGGCAGGAAAACATTCAAAGGCATCTGCCAGTAGAGATACTTACAGTAAGTGACTGTTATCACTACTGAATTTATAGATTAGAATTTACCATGTCTCAAAAAAGTGTTAGACCATGCCAATAGATGACATGACAATTTCCTTGGCCTTCAGCTTCTAGCATACTGCTCTATTGGGTTTGTGTGTCAATGTTTTGGTAGCAGGGAGGTTATAGGAGAGACTTTTGCAAGGAGCTGCTAGAAGCTGTCCCCAGCACCAGCCAGTTCCAAGACAGAGCAGCCACTGGCCAAGGCCGAGCCCATCAGTGACAGTGGTAGCGCCTCTGGGACAGCGTATTTAGCAATGGAGAAAAAACCTGCACAATAAATTGCAGCTGGAGAGAGGAGTGAAAATATGTGAGAGAAAAAACTCTGCAGAGATCAGTGCAGAAGGAGGCAGGAGGGGCTCCACATGCTGGAGCAGAGGTTCCCCGGCAGCCCATGGTGAAGACCACGCTGAGGCAGGCTGTTTCCCTGCAGCCCATGGAGGTCCATGGTGGAGTAGATCTCCACCTGCAGCCTGTGGAGGACTCCATGCCAGAGCAGATGGATGCCTGAAGGGGTCTGTGACCTTGTGGGAAGCCCACACTGGAGCAGGCTCATGGCAGGACCTGTGGACTCATGGGTAGAAAGGAGCCCATGCTGAAGCAGGTTTGCTGGCAGGACTTGTGACCCTATGGAAAGGACCCACACTGGAGCAGTTCACTAAGAACTGTAGCCCATGGGAAGGATTCATGTTGTGGATGAATTTGTGGAGAACTGTCTCCCGTGGGAGGGACCACAGGCTGGAGGAGGGGCTGAGTGTGAGGAGCCTCCCCCGAGGGGGCAGGAGCAGCAGAGGCAGCGTGTGATGGACTGACCTAGCCCCATTCCCATCCCGCTGTGCCACTGGGGTGAAGAGGGAGAGAATTTGGGAGTGAAGTTGAGGCTAGGAAGATGGGAGTGGCAGGGGGAAGGTGTTTTAAGATTTGGTTTTATTTCTCATTACCCTACTCTGATTTGTTTGGTAATACATTAAATTAGTTTTCCTCAAGTTGAGTCTCTTTTGCCTGTGACATAACTCCTGAGTGATCTCCCTGTCCTTATCTCGACCCATTAGCCCTTCCTTATATTCTCTCTGCCCTGTCCAGCTGAGGAGGGGAGCAACAGAGCGGCTTTGGTGGACACCTGGCATCCAGCAGGGTCAGCCCACCACAACTGCTATGTAAATCATGGGACCATGCTGGAGTAAGCATCCAGTCTTCAGCCCTTGCTTCAAAAGACAGACTTAATTCTGTAAGATCAGCAGACCAAATATATACTAGTTTTTTACCAGAGAATATCTATAAAGCAAAGCAAGAAAAGCAAAAGGAGGTTCTTTCTTAAGAAGAAAACGTTAAGAATGTCAAGGAAGTCCTAAAAACTGATCTGTAAAATAAATCTTTAGTTGAGGCTATACATTTGTCATAAAGTGACAGTAAAGGATGCTGTACAGGGAAAGTTGCACAATACTAAATTGTTCTCTGAATATTCATACCATTTATATACTTTACTACAAGTAAGAAAGGACAGAACAGAGCTTTAGTAAATGCAAAGCGGGAGTCCAAGACAAGCATGACACTTGCCCATGAACTGTTTTTTTGGTATATGGTCAGAAAATTAACTGCAAGATACCATAAAAGGTCCACATAATAAACTTAAAATGTAGAAAATTCTGATATAACCAGTCAGTATGAAGCTAAGAAGATCTGTGAGGAAATTCACGGTTTCTTTAAGGTAAGGAGAATTATGATAGCAATTAGTGTTTCACTTTCCTGCGTGACCCAGAGACAAAATGTCAGCCTAATAATTCCAGCATCAAGCCCAATAATAAAGAGAAAACAAGTCTTTTGTATCTCATTTACATGTATTATCTGTCTTGATCTTGACACTAAAGGTTTCAGCAATGAAAAATTTGTGACAGTTCTGGAGTTATTTATGTGTTTTTACAACCCTGTTTTTCTATGCTTCTGCTAAAACCCATTAAAAGTTCTGTCTGGAAAGGGTACTCACATGATCATTTCATGGGAAGGTTGGAGAGGTGATGGTAAGATACAGAAACCCCAGAAGTCCCAACAATCAAAGATGCCACATTAAGAAATCAATGAAACATTCCGCTAGATCAAAAAAATGAAAAATAATGAACGTAGGCCATAACCCTCTTAGCAAGTAATTCAGCCTTCCTTCATGGAATAGTTGGGAGATTAAAACACTGGCATATGTGACCCAATTTTCTACAGGACTACCTATCTAGATCATAACATAGTGATACGACCATGAACTCAGGGCAGCTAGAGCAGCCATAAACCATGAAAAAGAAGGATCTACAAGGTTTCTACCAATAGGTATAGAAGAATAAATAAACAAGACAGTTCTAATAAAACATTTAAGGATGTGAAAAGGTACAGTCCACGACTGACCTCATTAAAGACTTTCCAAGGAATAGAAACATTGAAAGGATGCACATGGTTTGGAAAAAAGAAAATCTGAGAAGATGCATTAATCGAGTATCAATTGCAATAAAAACAAAACAAAACCCCAAAAACAAATACAAAACAAAACAACAAAAAAACCCCAAACAAAACCCATGAAACCCCCCAAACAACAAAAACTGGAAATACTGCACAACAAAAGAATTGTCACAGAAATACAGAAATGTAGTCTTTTTCCTTATTATGCCATAGAACTACTGGAAATGCCAAGCTTCATATTTTTCTTTTAAAACGCACAATGCCTTCCTGAAAAAGAAAAAGAAAAAAAAAAAACCCACACATTCTTTTCATTCGTCTGACTTACTTAAATACTTGACTGCTGCCAAATAGTCAGACATAGGTCAAAACTACCTGCAGTGCTCTTGGAAGTATTTCTACAGTGCTTTTGAATGTATTTCATTGGAATGTTAATAGGCCAAAAAAGAAGAGTTAACAAGAGAAAAAGGGCAGCCCACATTGTTATTTTAGCGTGAAGAGTTCAATAATATTCATTTTATTGAAGTGTTTTTTCATGGAAATCAATCTTTTTTTTTTTTCTTTTCCAACTGAATCCTGACAGCTGTGAAGGGGGTGGAGGGAGCAAAATACTTTTAGTTCTTCTTTAAATGTTGATAGAACTCTTTCTTGGGAGCCTGTTGAATCCAAGACAGATAAGACAATCATCTGGAACAGTATGATGTGAGACATAGAGATAAGAAGCAGTAATAAGAATGGCACAGATCCTTGGATCCTACTTTCTGTAGGGGAAGTAGCACTGCAGGGCAGCAGGAGTAAAGGAGTGACAGAGACTGAAACTAAGAGCAGATGTAACGATGGAGAAATTGAGACTAAGACCTAAAGCAGGTAGTCACCAGGAGAGAGAAAGGAAGTAGGATTTCATAACTGTCTCCTGGTAACAGCTTTACAGAAGTCAAATGTTGCTTAAATCTTATCTTTGTGGTTATAACATGCAACATATCTGACAAAGATAACTTGCAATCATCTGCAAGTAACAAGAAAACAGAAATTTTTATCATAATGGTTTTAAAATGTTTTTTGTTTCACTGAATGATATCTTTTTTAAAACTTCAAGAGTAATAGACTGCTCTAGAATTAAATGTTGTGACTCAGGTTGAGTGTGGACCATTTGAGTGATGTGCACTACTTAATAGACAGACCCATGCACAGAAGACTCTGCTGCCTTTGAAATATCACTGTTGTGCAGTAATCTTCCTTCAAAATCCTGACAGGATTCCTGAAAATTAATTATCCTTGGTCTTAGACGTGGAAACCTCCATGACACAGTACTAGGCAAGGCTCCCTGTTCACCGTAATTGAGGTGCACACAATTTTGGCATTGTTTGTACACTTTACTAGGAGAAAATAGAAAAGATAATGCTATAAGAAGAAACACACCAGAGGGGGAAATTTTTGAATCTGTGTTACTCTAGGGTACAATGCATGCCTCCTTTAACATAATCTGCCACTATACCTAACTGCAGATAAATCATATATCATCTACTAGGTAGATATGTCAGAGATGGGCTCCTTCTTCAAAGGTACCAACATGATACACCCTAAGTGTTGGTGGCAGAATCTAAAGCACCCTTTTGACCGTGGACCAATCTTCTCCATTGTAATGGTGGTTCACGGAGTATGATGGAACCTGCTCTATCCCTCTATCTGTACGCTGGCATCATGCAGTGCAATATTAACTGTTCTGGAAAGAAACAGAATGTTGAACTAGTAGTTGGAGCTTGATAGAATGAATGTAGTTAAGAAAAAACAGAGAAAAAAATGGAAGATGAAGACTAATTAAATAAGAAACCTTTGGAATACAAGAAAGAAGTAAAGAAAAAAAATGAGAGTCACCTTAAGTGGATATAATTTTACAGTGCTTATGAAGAACAAAGGAAATTAAATCTCTGAAACACAGAGAAGTGTGAATCAAGCAGTCTTTGAAAGCACTTTTAGATTGAAAATTAAGCTGCTCTTGGATTACGCATTTGAGATCCAGCAGCTGAGAGGTTATTTTTTCAGCTAAAAAGTAGAAGTAGACAGAGAAGCTTGAAGCAGACTTGCTGCACTTGTAACAAATAAATACGGTAATAAAGGTGGAGCACTAGTGTCTGTGACTAGTGAGGAAATTTTTAGAGGTAATTCACTGAAGCAGAAATAAAACATAGAATCTTTGATTTTACAAAAAAATACAGAACAGGCTCTGTTGCTTACTGACATTTTAGAGATTTCAAAACCTTTTAATATATTTTCATATGAAAACATTTAAAATTGAGCCATTTCTACTTAAGAAAGAACGGATGACGATATTTATTTCATACAGAGCTAAACTTCCTCCCAAAATGCTGAGGTGATGCCTGTTGCTAGGCATGACCCAGAAGAAAAGAAATATCAAATGAATGTGCAATGAAAAGAGTTATGTAATTTTAAAGGCAAATGTACACCTTGTCACATATTGATTGATACTAAGATTAAAGCCTCCTTACAAAATTGTACATCACTTCTTGTTTCCTATAATATAAAAAATATTCCTTAATCAAAGTTACACCTAAGAATTTCTTCTTCTTACTAGTTATCACTCAAAAGTATAATCTTCAAAATTTTCAATTCTATTATCAATTCTGTCAAATACTGTTCATTTTTAAAGAAACAAAATTTTGTTTAGATTCAAATATATCTAACCTGCACTACTTTGCTGTGGATGAATTCACACTAATAGGTTCCAGAGAAGAGTTATGTATTTATTCCTGTTCCTTTTCCCTATAGAATGTAATAAATTTTCTTGCTAAGAATTGCTGATGATCCTTTCACACCTTTGTAGATGTTATCTATTTATACATAGACACTCATGATACATAGACTTATGCAGCAATGCTTACCATTTTATTTTTCTGCTTCCTTATGTTTTATCTTTAGAAAAGAAAAAAGTGCAAAATCATACATTTTAGAACACATAGATGCCAATGAAATTATTAACAACTATGATTACAGTCTTCTTGTACTTTAATAACATTTAGGTTCTGTAGCTGCATAGTGAAGCATAAAAATACAAAGAATATTCCCTAAAGGACTCACAATCTATTCTGCCCTTGGTATTTTCCTGAATTAATTTTCATAAATACATAAAAATAACAAAACATAATTCCTGTTGAAAAAATACGGTATATTTTCTGTTACTTATCAAGAGTTACAGTCTCTGACATAATAGAGAAGGCAGGCTTGTCCTGTATACTTGAAATACAGGAAGAAATTGCATGTTTAAATGCCATTGCTTACAGTACATTATTTCCAAGATAGAACAATCTGAGGGATAGTAACATAAGCCCTGTGATTCTACATGGGTTTTCTCCATACAATGAAGAAATGGGTGGATCTGTATAGAGACAACCTTAGACTAGTTCTGCTAAGGTAGTGGTTTAAGTTATACTGGTTTTCTTTAGTGTTTAGTCCTAAGTGGACTTTAGAGTCCAATGACACTCCCCAAAAAACTTCATGACAGATAGCCTCCAAGTACAGTCCAAGCTAGAATAGCTAAGAACATTTATTATGTATTCTGTTGAAAGGTATTAAGTTAGTTTTAAAACAATTCCACCCACACAAATAACTAGAAAATATTTAATGTCATGCTCTATTCTACACTACAGTTGCTAGCATGTTACGGAAAGACAGAATGCATTCATTATTTTGCCATGACAGTGAACCAATCCATTTATTTTGTATTGTTCCTATATTATGCAGGGAAGTCTGATTCAATAACATAGAAAATAAGTCCAAGTTAAGAGAAGGATAGTTAGAGCTACTTTATTACTTATTTTGGCTTGGTGTGTAAAAAAATACTTCCTTACTTCACAAACAGGCTAAACTTTGACAGTAATATATTACAGTAATTACTAAGTAGTCACTGCTCTTAAAGATCTTTAAAGTTAAATACAAACAGAAGCTGTCATTACAAGCACTAACACATTAAAAGAATGATTGACATTTAGAGAATCTCAAGAGTGAAGCACATTAGAAAGTAGTTAAAGTAATTTGAAAGTATGTATCTCCATATGCTTAAAAATTAGATAACTCTTCCTTCAAGCCTCTAAAGTAATGTTCACCCAATAATTCTAGCTTATAGTTTCTCCTTCTTCATCACGTGTTTTCAGCACACAAGTACTTTAGTTGCTATTCATTTGTATTCCAGCAATCTTAACAGCTAGTTTTGTTAGCTACATAGAAAAATACATGTTTTGTGTCAGAACTTGAGTTAAAGTGCAAAGTTTTTCACGAGAACTTTATAGCATATACCCAGGTCTGGAACGTTTTAATAAACCACCACTGTCTTCCAGTTTCATGTTAAGGAAGATACAACACCAAGTGAAAAAACTGCATAGAAGTATTGAAGTGATAATGCCACATGTAGTCTTCAGTAGCACTTATTTTTCAGATCTCTTGGCCTGTTTTTTCTTGGGATCTTCCTTGTCAGTTCCTTAAGTCACACTTACTACAGGAAACTTTGGGACTTTCACTCCTTTGCTGTTGGAATTTGTTTCTCCTAGCATTTTACAAGAGCACTCTCCTACTATCTCATAAATGTATTGATGTCTGCAAAATGAGACCCAGGGACTTCTATGGAGGCTACCAGTTAAGAGTCCACGCTTCATACACTGTGCTGAACAAGCTGCCAGGCAACAGGCATTGGTTGGTAACCTTCAAACAAAAACAACCTAGCTCTCTTTGGAATTCTGCTGTGTTTTGTTGTAACACGCATATTTGGAAACAGCTCATCTTCTTAAACTATATGTACTATTTTTTTGCCTGCTTCTTTGCTTAATATGACAAATACATTTCTTATTACAGTTGTAATACAGACAGTAAAAGAGCAGTCTAAAGTTAATTAAAGACAACAGACAAAAGACTGAAGATCTAAATGGGACTTAGGTGTTTGGGCATTTGTATGAAACATGATGATCATATGAGGGCATCCATATTGTTTCTACAAAAAATGAAACAAATATTGACACATAGTAAATTAATTTGTACTTCTGGTTAGTATTCTAGTCCAATAAATCTAAAATTCTCATTAAAAAATCCCATCATGTAATCTTGCCAATCAACTGCAAGTCTTCTTATTCCTCCTTACATGCATACCTCGTCTTGATATCAATAGCACAACCTTACGTAAACCTATAAACAAATAAGCACCTTTGCGGAGAAATGTTACACAATATTTTCTTTCTCTGGAAAGGATTATTAATTTTCATGATCAATTATTTTCCCGTACTTGTAAGCAAGAATTTCTAAAAGACTTAACAGAGTGCATTAGAGGCACTGCATTTTGTGATAACAAATTACTACTTTATCAAAAAATAAAGACAGTGTCGTGAACAATGACTTGGCCAATAGACATAAATTTTAATGATAGACTGATTAAAGCAGGCAGAGTGCAGTATCACTCCTGATATAGTAATACAGACATTCTCTTGCATAACAGCTCTCATTATGTAATTTCCAGTGGCAATGTAATTTATCTACTGTAATTTGCAGACACTTAAAACTAAATGCAATTAATATTTATGCAGCTTTTATTTTCTCAAAAACTGATTTTATTATATTTTATTTGACCATGTTCCTCAAATGAATTTTCTTCCTTTCATCTTTCTGGTTAATAAATCAAGGAGAATATATACATAATGATTAATGTTAATAACTGTTTTGCAATAACATTGTGATGTACTGTAGTATATGTTCTCCTGAAATTAAATCTAAACTCTTTTACACTTCTTTAGCCTAGAATCATAGAATCATAGAGTCATAGAATCATAGATCATAGAATCATAGAATCATTGAATGGTTTGGGATGGAATCTAGTTCAAACCCCCCTGCCATAGACAGGGACACCTTCCACTAGACCAGGTTGCTCAAAGCCCCATCCAGCCTGGCCCTGAACACTTCCAGGGATGGGGCAACCACAACTTCTCTGGGCAACCTGTTCCACTGTCTCATCACCTTTACAGTAAAAAAATTCTTCCTAATAACTATCTAAATGCACCCTCTTTCAGTTTAAAACGATTCCCCCTTGTCTTGTCACTGCAGGCCTTTGTAAAAAGTTCCCTCCCCAGCTTTCTTATAAGCCCCTTCTAGGCACTGGAAGGCTGCTATAAGATGTCCCCAGAGCCTTCTCTTCTCCAGGCTGAACAACCCCAACTCTCTCAGTCTGTCTTCATAGGAGAGGTGCTCCAGCCCTCTGATCATCTTTGTGGCCCTTCTCTGGATACTCCAACAGCTCCACGTCCTTCTTAGGTTGGGGGCCCCAGAGCCGAATGCAGTACTCTAGGTGGGGTTTCACCAGAGCAGAGTAGAGGGGGAGAATCACCTCCCTTGACCTGATGGCCATGCTTCTTTTCATGCAGCCCAGGATACAATTTGCTTTCTGAGCTTCAAGCACACATTGCCAGCTCACATTGAGCTTTTCATCCACCAACACCCAGCAGTCCTCCTCAGGGCTGCTCTCAATCCATTCTCTGCCCAGCCTGTATTTGTGCTTGTGATTGTTCCAAGACATGTGCAGGATCTTGCACTTGGCCCTGTTGGACTTCATAAGGTTCACAGATACCCACCTCTCAAACCTGTCAAGGTGCCTCTGGATGGCATCCTTTCCTCCAGCATGTCAACTGCACCACACAGTTTACTGTTGTTGTTAAGCTTGCTGAGGATGCACTCAATCCCAGCATCCATGTCACTGACAAAGACAGTGAACACTGCCAGTCCAAATACCAAACCCTGAGGAACACCACTCATCACTGGTATCCACCTGGACATCAAACCATTGACCACAACACTCTGAGTGCAACCATCCAGCCAATTCCTTATCCACCACGTGGTCTCTCTGTCAAATCCATGTCTCTCCAGTTTAGAGACAAAGATGTCATGCGAGGCAGTGTCAAATGCTTTGCACAAGGCCAGGTAGATTACATCAGTCATTCTTGCCTTATCCAGCAAAGCTGTAGCCCTGTCATAGAAGGCCACCAAATTTCTCAGGCACAATTTGTTCTTAGTGAAGCCATGTTGGCTGTCACAAATGACCTCCTCATTTTCCATGTGCCTCAGCATAGTTTACAGAAGGATCTGCTCCATGATCTTGCTGGGCACACAGGTGAGACTGATCAGCCTGTAATTTCCCGAGTCTTCCTTTTTCCCCTTTTTAAAAATGTGGGGGATATCTTTCCCCTTTTCCAGCAAGTGGGGACTTCACCAGACTGTCACAATCTCACAAATATGATGGATAGTGGCTTAGCCACCTCATCTGCTAGTTCCCTCAGGAACGACAGATGCATGTAATCAGGTCCCATGGAGTTGTGCACCTTCAGGTTCCTTAGATGTTCCTGAACCTGATCTTCCTCTACAGCAGGTGGTTCTTCATTCTCCCAGTCCCTGTCTTTGCCTTCTGCAACATGGGCAGTGTGGCTGCAGTACTTGCCAGTCGAGAGCAAGGCAAAAATGTAATTAAGTACATCAGCTTTCTGGGTAACTAGGTCTTCTGTTTCTTTCTGGAAAGGGCCCACATTTTCTCTGGTCTTCCTTTTACCACCAATGTACCTATAGAAGATTTTCTTGTTGCTATTTATGTCCCTGGCCATACTTAATTCTGTCAGGGTTCTAGCTTTCCTAACCTTATCCCTGGCTGTATTCCTCCCAGCTGCCTGTCCTTGCTTCCACCCTCTGCAGGCTTCCTTTTTGTGTTTGAGTTTGTCCAGGAGCTCCTTGTTCATCCATGCAGGCCTCCTGGTGTTTCTGTCTGACTTCCTTTCTGCTGGGACACATCTCTTCTGAGCTTGGAGGAGGTGATCCTTGAATATTAACCAGCTTTCTTGGGCCCCTCTTCCCTGTAGAGCTTTATCTCATGGTACCCTACCAAGCAGACCCCTGAAGAGGCCAAAATCTGTTCTCCTGAAGCCCAGGGTAGCAAGCTTACTGTGCACCTTCCTCACTGTCCTAAGGTTTGTGAACTTTACCATTTCATGACCACTGCAGCCAAGGCTGCCCTTGAGCTTCACATTCCCTACCAGCCCCTCCTTGTTGGTGAGAACAAGGTCCTGCATAGCACCTCTCCTCACTGGGCCCTCTATCACTTGGAGAAGGCAGTTATCATCAATGTATTCCAGGAACTTCCTGGAGTGCTTATGCCTTGCAGTGTTGTCCCTCCAGCAGATATCGGGGTGATCGAAGTCCCCCATGTGGACCAGGGCTTGTGAATATGAGGCTGCTCCTATCTGTCTATGGAGGGGCTCGTCTGCTTGGTCTTCCTGATCAGGTGGCCTGTAGCAGACCCCCAGTATGTCATCTGTCCTTGCCCTCCCTTTGATCCTGGAACGTAAGCTCCTGGTCGGCTCCTCATCCATCTATCCTCAGGTGGAGCTCCATGCACTCCAGCTGGTCATTGACATAGAGGGCAACACCCTCTCCTTGTCTCCCCTGCCTGCCCTTCCTAAAGAGCCTGTATCCTTCCACCTCCACACCCCAGCCACAGAAGCCATCCCACCATGTGTCCATGATGCCAAGATCACAGCCCTGCAGGTGTGCGCTCATTTCTAATTCCTCTTGTTTATTCCCCATGCTACATGCATTTGCATAGAGGCATTTAATTTGGGTCCCCCGTGAATCTGACTTGCTCGGCTGGAGTGGCTGGAATTTCTATGTGCTGCACTTGTATAATAGAAGAGTGGTAGTATAGATCACAAGATATATGCCAAGGGGAATAGCAGAGAAACATACAAAATGTGTTTTATCTTTTTCCATATTCTCTTAATTTATAAAATAGCTCACGCTTTAATTTTCCTAAAGCTTTTTAATTCAATATTCAATTTACATGCAAATTGAAATGTTTCAAAATGCAATACATTTAGATGTGCATCTTCATTTCTGTAATTTCCTTCTTCTTTCCTTCCATGTCTATACAAGTTCTTCCTAATGATATTATTTTAACAACTTCCATGAAGCAATTTATTTTAATTTTCCTCTTTTGTAAATAATTATGTAGATTCTTTTCAAAGACATAGCCATCCTTTCACTGTAAAGAATCCACATGCTCCTGTGGCTGCTCAGCAAGCAAAATTAAAGTGTCATGGGTTTATTAAATGATACGCCTGGAAGGATGAGGTCTCTCTTTTTAAAGGAACAAGCATTAGAAACAAACTTTGAGAAAAACTAACACACTTTCCTTTGGGCACCAATAAGTGACTAGCCTCTTCTAAACTGATACCTTATTTTTTCTTCATTATAATATTTTTTCATTTATGTTTATTCAGAAACATAAAACCTCTAAGCAATTTCAAAAGTGAAAACAAAATGTATTAGAAATGTAATTAGTTTAATAATTAGAAGAGGTTTTAAGCACTTTTAATCCAATCAGAACATGAGAACTCAATTTCTAGGTCCAGGGTATGATGGGTATGATTCCCTATGTAGAAAGAGACCACTGTAAAACTGTCTTTTTTCCCCAATTTTTTCTGTACTTCAAAGAAACATCTCTCCAGTGCATTCCATTAATTTTAAATATTTTTTCTTCTTTTTCTGGTGGAACAAAGACTTATGGAGAAAACATTCAGGTCAGGAAGTGGCAAAAGATTTTTCTGCCCAGTCAGCTATATAAGCCCTAGGGATCCTCTAGTCTTTAAGCACCCCAAGATGATGGTGTGTGTAGGACAGCAGGACAAGTACTGGAAATTGAAATGATCAAAAATGAAACTGCAATTATGCATGAACAGCTGAATTCCCCACTGCCCAGGCATAAAGAACTCTCATGCTACTCCTCAAAACTATCAATACAGAATAGGTTTGATACTGAGACTTGGTGGGGAGTGGAAAAGAAAAAAAAAAAAAAAAGAAATCATATTTACTTTAACATTTTTTAAATCAACATATATTTTAAAGTATTAGCAAAAAACAACTGTAATATTCTGTTTTCAAACATCTAGAAGAAAATTGAGTCTGATTAACACTTTAGATTTGCAAAGACTGACTGTAATGGCTGACACTAAGTAGAAAATTGTGAATCACTGAGAACTGGATGAATGGCCATCTAGGTCAATGAGAAAGTAAAAAAATAACACTACCAGAGATGGTGCATAAAGCAGAAGTGCAGTCCACGTCCTTTTACCTTTGAAAGTCCATTGTCCCAATGCACAATTTATGTATTTTAATATAACTTGTATAACTTGCCTTACTTCAGCAGACTATACATCACTCCCAGGCAACTGCCCTAATAACTAAACTATAGAACCAAGTTTTCTCACTTTCTCTAAGGCCTTAAATGAATATATAATTATACTTTGAGACTCCAGCTAAGAACTGAAAACAGTCTGTCTCAGAATATCTTAAGAACATATGGCAGATGAGTTATGTATTCCATCAGAAGGAAATAAGGCTGACTTTTTGTTCATTATATCTGGATGAATGATTCAAATGCTGTGACACTGACAAAAGAGGAAGGTCCAGACCTGAACTGCAGCTGATCTTGTAGGTGTCCTCCAAGAATGTTTACAAGAGGCCAAACAGTTTACATCTGAAGCAGTGTGTGCTTAGTACCTTAGCGTGACCTAGCTGCCTGCTGCTAGAATCCAGCATTCTCAGGAGTTAGCTTCTAAACACTGGAACTGACAGACCTCCAGGATTAAGTTCAGCTGTGCAGATTTGGGAGAACTGTGTTTTGGATGCAAACACTGACACTGGCAGTTGGGCAGCACTTTTAGATTTAATGCAAGGTTCTATAGCTCACCTCTGAAACTGTACCAGGGTGTTTTAGTCTTCTAATAATGTGCTCACAAAAAATTGTAACCCAAATATCTGAACTGCACTGTGCAGGGACAATTTAGATTTTTCATTTAAAAAATAATGATTATTTAAAAATTTATGACACCATCTACTGTAAAAATAGTCTAAAACCATATATTGCTTTTTAAGAATATGTTAAGGGTATTGCTTTCATCAGAAAGACTAGGAGAAAGTGAGTCTCAGGAAAAAAAAATGGCAGGAAAAATAACACAAGTCTTGGAAAGCCTGGCCAATAACAGCTGCAGTAGCAAAACAGTGACCAAGACAGTTTAAACATATAACATAGTTTACTTATATGAGAAAAGCATGTTTTGATCAGCGTCTCTAGGCTGAGGTTATTCCTTCCTAAAATTTTTACTTACTAATCACAAGAACAAAGGTTGTTAGAGTGCGCCCAGTGTGGGAGGTAAAGAACTTGAATATATTTCCATGAGGTTTGCTAAGGAAATCCATGATTTAGAGTATTTCCCAGCACAGGAATAGCATCAGCCTTTTTTTACACTAGGAAAGAATGATAACAGCAATTCTCAAAGGAGATGTCCATGGAGACTGAGTTCGCTAATGAGGTACATGGCAAAACAGGGGTGGATGTAGGAAGGAGGGAAGGGCCCCTAGATTAGAAAATAACCGAATGAGGTGGTGGGATAAGAAGCAGAAGGCAACTCTGAAGGATGAAAGAAACAGAAAGGGGTGCTGGTACCAGTAGATGAAAGAAAAGAAGAAATGACTCATCTCCTCTCAAAGTAAAGTGAATTTTTCAGAGAGAGGAATATAGAACATAGTGTGCCATACTTCCAATGCTCCTGGAGTAAAAAGGATAAGTAGATCAGGGAAGTGAGGGTCATGATAAAGGTCATCTTTTGCTGATCTGTAAGGTCAGCTTTAAAAAATATTTTAGCCATAGAGATCCATGGAAATGACACAGATGAGCTTTGAACATTCAGTTGTTACTTTGCATTCCAGAAACACAGCCACTGCTCTTCTAGCTCTGTCTGGTCTTGTCCTTGGTGGAACATGCTCCTCAGCTTCTCTCTGGATGGAGGGTGGAATCATACTAGTCTCAGCATGGAAACAGACTTGTCTGCACTGAGCGTGTGACAACTGCCATTTCCTCGAGTCACCACAGCTGGAGAGACCCAGAATGTTTGAGGTTAGAAAGCACCTCTGGAGACTGCCTAGTGCAGGGGTCCTCAAACTTTTTAACCAGGGGGCTGGCGCACGGATGAAGCGGCAGGCAGTCATCTGCGGCTGCTTGGTTTCTTGGTTTCCCACCCCAACCCCCAGCGGGGGCGGGGGGGGGGCGGGGGGGTCTGTAAATACCGGGGGCCGGATTGAGGACCCTGGGGGACCGTATCCAGCCCGTGGGCAGTAGTTTGAGGACCCCTGAACTAGTGCAACTCACTGCTCAAAAGCAGTGCCAGCCAGAGCAGGCTGCCCACAACTGCAGGCTGCCGAATCATATTTTGAATACGTCCAAGGATGGAGACTTCACCACCTCTCTGAGCAACCTGTTCCACTGTTTGATCACTCTTAGAGACAAAGTGTTTTCTTGTGTCTAAATGAATTTTCTTGTACTTCAGTTTGTGTTTGTTCCTTCTTGTCCATTCACTGAATGTTACTGAGAAGGGACTGGTTCCATCTTTTGAGCAAGCACTCAAACCCCCAACCATTTAGTGGCCACCCTCCACTAAACCTGCTCCAGTTTATCGACTTTTGTCTTGCTTTAAGGGGTACAAAACTGCATACAGTGTTCCAGATGTTTATAAATTCACTACAAAAGCCATATACCAATATTAAAAAACCTAACAGCTTAACACATTACACTCATACAAACCCATATACAGGTCAAATAATGGCTATATTAAGGTTTTACACATCTGTTAACACCATTCAGTATAGCATACATGACATGTCACTTAATGGAACTGTCTTCTCCTTTACCACTTTCGATGTCCCTAGTGTCCTGCAGCACAGAAGAACTGTTTAGCACAGACACTGTGGTAAGTTCTTTAAAAGCACCTACCACAAAGATATTATTTCTATACTTAATTCCATCATTGACATAAATATTTGCATAAACAAAAAAGGAAAATAATCTCACCACCAGAAGACATGAAGATCATCTAACAGCAAATGTTAAAACATATATTCATGATATTTAACAATGTACACTAGTACAACATATATGGAAAAGCAGTATAATAGAGAATTTAAATGAGCTTTAAGTTATATACATTAGTACATAGTGCTTAGAATATGTACGTAGAAAACCTAAATAATGCTGCTCTGCTCCTAATATTCTTATGTTATGTACTGTAAGTATCTACAATTCCAGTGAGTGTATTTCTCCAATCTGATATAGTACAAATATGAATTTTAGTTCTTGACTAAAGAAGAAATCCATAATTTTCTTCTCAAATACATTTTTACTTTTAAATCTTAGGATGAAATCATATGAAAAATTTGATCCACCTTGATATACTCAGATATATTTGATGTGCTATAACTTAATGACCAGGAAAGAAGATAAAAAAGATGAAATTACACAGAATGTGCATTAAGTTACTTTTTCTACTATACTTATAATAATAATTCAAAAGAAATCTCAAGAGACTTTTCAAACATTTATTTCAATGCATTCTTATCTAAGTAGTCAGACATGACTTAGTCCCTACGCTGAGATAGTTTCTGATTACTGAGTAAAATTCACAGTGATTTTATTGCATATGTCCATACTACAGCTAAGTACCATTTTCTATGTTCCATTTTTACAGCATTTTGTCACTACAGCCCACTAAACACTGATTAACATGTAATACCCTGTTGCGCAGTGCCTTTATCTTCCTGAGCAAACATACAGCAACAACAAGGTTCAACAACAGCACACAAATACTAGATGACTGTTTGACCTGAGATTTGACAGCATATGGCTGTAGAGCAAGAAAAAGGAAGCTCCACATCAGGGTATTTTACGTATGCATGACTCAGTATCCTTTTCTAAAAGTTAGGGATTGCTTCCAGGAAAAAGTGAAACAATGCAAGACAGTAGGACTACAGGCATTTTAAAAAAAGCAGACTTTGGCATAAGGAAATACACAATTGAGATCAAAAGATAAATAAAATATTTTCAAACTGCTTAATTAGATTGAGGGTTGTGGGGGTAGGGTGAAGAAAAATCAAACATTCCAGAGGCAATTAAGGGCTTTGAAATAACCTGAATACTGAATATTGGCATGCCAAAGGAAAGTTGCAATAGTTAAACATCTGGTTTTATCTCACATCAGGAATGAATAGAAGAGGCTAAAAACATGTAGAATTTAAATGAGGTCTTATCTCATACATCATTACAATGAACTGAATGCAGGATACTGCCACAGTTCTGACACAAGGGGACAAGTGTGCTTTCATGTAGATACCACCTTGCCAGAAAATTTACACCCAAAAGTAGATGAAGGCATCATCTACTGTAATGCAGCAATACAGCAACCAAGACAAAAAAAAAACCCACACCAAAAAACAAACAAACCACACATTGTATATGTCTGTGTATATATACACATATATACGTATATGTCCATGTGTGTGTGTCTGTATAAAATGCATATATATGCATGTGTGCACACATAGGTAGCCTACCAGCTTGAATCTTTCTGAGTATATTAATTTGCAGCATTGAAAATCTCATTATTATCCAGTCTATTAAAAGATGTAATACACATCAGAATAATAGCATGCAAAAATAAGATATGCAGTCAAGACACAAATACCTGATAAAAGATATGTAGGAGACTAATTATTTGAAAATTGAATAAAGAGTTTTTCAGTGCCAGCCTATCCAAGAAATGGATATACCAGTACAGAAACGGCCATCTAGGTCAAGCCTGTATCAGCAAAAGGATTCTACTGAGTGTGGAGTTCCTAAGTAATTATCCAGTGAAAATAACACACATCAGCAAAAGCACTTCCCTTGCTGAATTATATAAACTAGTTTTTTTTTTTTTTTCTTATATAGCATAAGTTTTCCATGAGTAGTAGAATTAATGACAATAGTTTAGTAATAATGTATGATTTCTATTCGCTAAACTCAGGATCCATGCCATAATATTGTTTTGTTTCCTTATGCCCACCACACCATGTGCAGGAAACAGTGTGTGTTATGGCTGTTCTACAGTTATATATAATCTAATTTTGAGATCTGGTTACTGCTGAAAAAAAACATCTTTAATGACTGATTTTTTTTCTTACATTTTCATTAATGAGGGGCGCTGAGACTTGTCTACTCATCTGACCATACTCACAAAATTTGCAGGACCCTAAAACCTTTTGCCTTTCTGTCAAAATGGATTTAAATTCACTGAACTAATACTTTTTAGGGGTTACAGATAAAGAACACAATTGGAAAAATTTTGTCAGTTTCAGGATTCAGGAGCATGCTCTGAATTTTAGCAAAATCATCCACGTAGAATGTGCTCTCAGACTTAAATAGTAATATTCATCTGTCCTAAGACATCAAAACCAAAAAAAAAATCAACTTGAAAGTTAGTCCTTTAGACTACCTTCTTACTTCATGGTAAAGCAGATATATAACCTGATCATTTGAGTCATGCTCTTGAACTTTTTGTGAAGTGCCTATGTAGGTAACTAAATTTAGATGACAAACCCCTTTGCAGATTCTTTTGGGTAGAGCCTATATTAGTTTATTAATGTAATAGGAATAGATTAGTAACAGGATTACTAGTTTAGTAGTAATAAAATACTATTTTGTATATTTCAGTGCAAGGAATTACATCTATAAAAATACAAAGCAATAATATGATTTTTAAAGATAACAAATGCTTTAAAGGGTAATTGGGAAAAAAATAGGCAAAAAATCTTAAGACATTACAGGATTAAAAAAAAATAAAATCCTCCAGGTGCTCTATTTAAAATGCAATACAATTTAAACATTTTATTCCAGAAGTTGAATGTGAAATTCATTTTGACAGTGAATATAACACTTCTACTTAAGAAGAACCTTGGCTTATAAGAAGTGAATTTAGAAGTTCAGTCATTCAGAATGACTGCACTTAACAACAATGAACCCTAGCCCGTAGACTTTAAGTTGCCTTAGATTAATATTTTAGATTTAAGGACAAAAGTTGTAACATACTAGATACTTAAGCAGAAAAAATCTTCAAAATATCATGTCTCATATGAGAAAATGGATCCTTTTTTTTCTTATTTTCCCCTAGCAAAGGTACAATACCTAATCACAGAAAGTTCAACTGCATTAACAGTGACTTACAGCATCCTCATGAAATTGAATTGCAGAGTTCTGTTCCTGAACTGTAAGAAACCTAACCTTTCTTCCTAACCCCCACTAAATCTTTGTGTGGCAAATGCTAAACATTTAAATTAGCTTCAGAATGTCAGCAAGGTTATGATGCAGACTTCAGACCTTGTTCTGACTTCATTTCACAGGAGCTGTCAGCCACTCCTTCAGAACAAAGTGGTATGGCTACTGAGGCCTTGTTTTCTCCAGCAAATCACAACCACAAAATGCAAAAAGAGTAGGTTCAGATACTAAAGTATTTATAAACTTCCAAAAATGACAGTCAAATACAAAATGGCATTGAAGTGCTAACAAAAATGTTTCTGCAGGCAAGAAAATGTCTGAGGTTCAACCAAGTACATTTTTCTCATTTACTGATTCAGCAATGGTTTCCTCTGCAATTTCTCAGTTACAAGCTATGGGATGTAGAAGTGTACTGCATAAAATACAGACTGTACTTTTTACCTTAATTTGCAAGAAATGCATGTTTAAAATTTTAAACAGTGATAGACCCTAATCTCTGTTTTGTGGCCAACACTATCTACTACACCACATGCTCTGAATTTCTTCATTTAAGTTAATTTCAGTGTGACATTTCCTCATCTACCTCACTTCTACACCTACTTACATCAGTTCTGGTAACACCTGAACTGGTTGTGTGCAGTTTTTAGGCAATTTCCGCCTTGTATTTCCCATATCTAATGTTCTACTATTAATCACACCTCTACTTCTCTCCATGCTAATCACTATGCTAACTTTCATTATTTACACTGGCATCTTGTTACTATTTTTTATCTTCACTTTACTTTGAAGTTTGATATTCATACTTGGATCATAAGGATGGGATATGGCGTCTTTATTCTTTAAATTCTTATTCATACATTTTCACCACAATGGTTTGCTACTTGCAATATTTCTCATTTTCTTCCAGAACCCATCCTATATGTGCAGTTGGGTTCTGGTTTATCAGTGACCAACCTCAAAAGAGGAGATGTAGAAGATTCCTGCTAAATTACTTACATAAGTAACATACAGTCCATTGAAAAAAATACTTTTTAACAGAACATAATGAAAACTTACAAGACAAATTATTTGTCATAACTAAACCTAATGTAGCTACTTGTCTATTGAATATAGATCATGAATGAACCTAACGACATAATTACAATATTTTCATACAGGAACTCTACATGAAACATTGGGGTTTTTTCCTATCCCTCCACAAATCTTGCTAGAAACACCATACTCAACAAGAGATACTATACAGAACATTTTAGATTGATTAACCCAAGTTACTCATCAGTAATTGTAAAGAGAGTTATAATGGAAGGCATTATAACCAACATTAGATGGGATAACTCTCATTGCAGTTAAATTGAACTAACAGGTCAGCACTTCTAAATTAACTTGTAATAACATGAAGAGTGTTTCTATAGCGTCAATCACACTGACAGCATTCAGTCAATTAAAAAAAAAATGGAAAGAGCTGAACTAGCTGGGGGAGAAGGAAGGGTAACATTCTTCCTGTGGATTTAATGAAAAATTTGCATTGGAACTCAGTGAAGGAACTGTTTCAGAAGGATCACACCTGGATAAAAAAAGAAAAAAAAGCCCACTTTCCTTTTATCTGGGAGATAAAATGAAAGCTGACACACAGCTGTGCAAAAATGTGCAAGCAGTTGACATGCAGTGAGAGCAAAACTACATGGATTGTTTAGTAATCACTGTGAGCAGCTCCACCCTTCTTTTGGTGTGATTATACAGAAGCAGCAGTATGCCCGGTTCCTGCGTTAATTATACAGTGGGAGCAACAATGACAAAGAAGTTATTTCTGTCACACTTCTGTTAACCTGGACTTAATAAACTGAATTAATATTACTTTACATAGCATCCAATGGTAAATAATTTAAGATCCAGTTTGTCAGACAGATAGCACGTCTTCAAAAAAAACCAGACACCTGACGTAGCCAAGATGAGAAGGCATATATCTATTCCTTGAACACAGCATTTATTACATTGTTCAGATATCTATAGCTGAGAAAGAGAAATTATGTTGAAAAGGTGGAATTTTAGTTCTGTAAATCACAACTCTAATGATTTTTTTAATTTCTTGAAAATACCAGGATGCCTGTTCTGCCCAATTGCCTGGTTTCCTTTTACATGCTTTTCCTACTTGCAAAATATAATTCAGAATAGAATTTTAAGAAAACACAGCCATGTCTATAGTCTACTGCCCTTAACGTCAATAGATTTGAATCAGTTCTTATGTTATAAACCAAAGGGTTTGTGCTTCCTTTATTTCTAGTCCTATTAAACAAAACATCATCCAGTGGAGTGAAATAGCTAGTGTGTATTTTTTTCTTTAAAATTTTGGCTCTAGATACTTCTTCCCCCTCCAAAACTGAATAAACCAGCAGTCTAGCCTGAATCTGCTTTATGTACTTCTGTGGAAAAAGCATACTGCTGCTTTCAACTGATAAAGCACAAAGCATTTTGTCATCTGAATATTAGGGGGAATCATCACCTCTTTGGCTTACAATTTCATGTCACAGTTATGATCATCAGAGATGCCTAAGTTGGAGATCACTCAGCCTAAACACAACAATGCTGTTGGCAGGGTTGGGATACTTCGATGGTTTTAGAACTCACTTTCCACAATAATCCACTAGAGTCCAAGTTTGTTATGCCTCCAAGGCATGCCTTGAAGCTGATATTTCTTCTCTAGGGGCACCAAATAAAATGAAGTTTCCCTTTTCTAACCTAGGCTTTTAGCCAAAATTTAGAAGCAAGCTGATTGTTTCAGTTACTAAGGAGAAGTTGGTGTAGGTGTCAGCATCTGTGAAGAAGCACTATTTCCTTTAAAATAGTGCACAAAGTCTTGCTTTTCCTGAACACACCCAAAATCCCCAATAAATTGGAGTCAGTTTCCTTGTTTGTAACCCTTGTTTATAATACATTTGCAAATGTGTTTTTTAGAAAAAGACAGTAAAATAATTTGAGATACATGCTCCTTTCCTCTGGCCTATAGCAATTAGCATTTTAGAAACAAAAAGAGAGAAAACATTTGTGTCATTTCCCTATCACAAACCCCAGAAGTTTCACACACTACCACTATGAAAGCATATTCATTAAATTGATAGGCAAAACCACCTGTAATATAACTTACATATAATTAATACACAGCTTTCCCGCTCATAATTTCTCTCATGTCTGGAGAACTGAAATGGCTTCCTCAAACTTTCTAGAGATAACAGAATGTATTTTAAATTTGTGTATTTTTGTATATTTAATGACTACAATTTTATCCAATACTAATTTATAGTATTAGTATAGGAAGATACTTCCCTATCTCTAAATATATGCCTCCAAGGAAAATGTCTCTTCCAGACCACTCTTCCTGGAATAAGAAGTAATTATAACACTATGCAACCAAACTACCTCTTGGTAATATCTAGCTGTTAGCAGCAATTTCCTCTATCACTATTAGTCAGCTGATCATATATTTCAACCATTTAAACCGTAATTATTCTCTGCAGTAAATGGCAGATAGTAAGAGTTTGGGGAATTGCAGTCAGATTATTGGAGACCTGCAGCTGCTCATGAAATGGGTAGGTACATTAGTTACACTCTTGGAAAGACCATCAGACTCACGTTATTGCATGAAGGGAGAGAAAACAAAATTGATTATAAAACCTGGCTTCTTCAATTTGCAGCCAAAGTATCCTAAGAAATATGCTGAAGAAATGATGAATACATTTTGTTCGGTATTACTTCACATGCTATGAAGGTAAGACAAGAGTGACTTTCTTGTTACCACTTCCTCTGAGATATTAGTGCTGTTCCTAGTATATAATTAAGTAGGTGGATTCTATTGCATTTCTAATCCTAAAATGTGTTTAATTTTGATAAAGAATAATATATCAAGTACTGAACAAGCCAAGTAAAAAAAAAGAATTAACACATTCAATCTGTTTTCTGTACATAGGGCTTCTCCTGATGCCTGGGGGGTTTCCTGAGTAAAGCTGGCCAGTAGAACAGAACGCTCAGTTTTAAATAACTCAGCAAAATGGAATATATATGCAAGAATTTATGTTTGTGACAGATGTCAATGTTCATAGTGATGTGTTTTTTCTAATACGAGTCAGCAGTGTGTTCAGCCTACGAGGGGAGGCCAAGAGAACTGGGTTTCATAGAATCATAGAATGGTTTGAGTTGGAAGGGACCTTAAAGATCATCTAGTTCCAACCCCCCTGTCACGGGGCAGGGACACTTTCCACTAGACCAGGTTGCTCAAAGCCCCATCCAGCCTGGCCCTGAACACTTCCAGGGATGGGGCATCCACAACTTCTCTGGGCAACCTGTTCCAGTGCCTCACCATCTTCACAGTAAAGAATTTTTTCCTAATATCTACTCTAAATCTACCTGGTTTTGGTTTAAAACCATTTCCCCTTGTCCTGTCACTACAGGCTCTTGTAAAAAGTCCCTCTCCAGCTTCCTTGTAGGCCCCCTTTAGGCACTGGAAGGCTGCTATAAGGTCTCCCTGGACAGGGAGCAGATCTTATTTCTGCCTACAACTGCCTAACGGGAAGATGCAGAGGAGATGGAGCCAGGCTACCCTCAGATGTGCAGAGCGTAAGGACAAAAGGTAACAGATAACTGTTGACATGTTGGAAATTCCAACTACATATAAGAAAAAAAAAAAGAAGAAAAAAAAGAAAGTTACCATAATGAGGTCAAACACAGGAAGAGACTGTTCAGAGGAGTCAAGGAATCTCCATTCCTGAAGATACTGAAGCCTTGACTGTACAAGGCCCTGACTAACCTTCTCTAACTAGATTTGCCTGGAGTAGGTGGTTGCACTAGATAATTTCTGGAGGTCTCTTCTAACCTAGGCAATTCTATGACTGTGTTGGACGTAACAAATGGTAGTTTGAAGAGTAGCTACTGTAGGAAACACTTCTGTGGTTCCATAGGGCTTGACATCCAGTTTGTACATAGGTACCCATTTACTGCTCCTCCAGACTTTTCTGGGTAGTCACAAGTGTGACTAATTAGGGATCTTTGTTTATCACAATCAGCCAAACACAGATCAGAAATTATTCTATGACAGAATGAACATGGAAAACAACGTTAGAGAAAGTTCTGCAGAAGATTTACCCCACTCATGCGCACTCTATCAAAGCTTTGTCAATAGTTTTGCCACTGAGATCTACCTCTGAAGTTTCTTAAGGAAGCCATTCAACCAGTCCATCTGAGTTATATTTGTGTCCATATCCAAGAGAACCTTCAGTGCATTTCACAGTTTAGGTGCAGATACAGGTAACAGTTTGCCTTCCTGCAAGCAGTCAGACAGAGAAAACTGAAAGAATGACAATTTTTCTGCATTAAAGCAGTTGGTGATGATTATTCTGTTTGCCTGATGCATCTTTATAAATGTTTCCACATGCTAAACCAGTTTTCTGTTGATCCTGTAAGCATTGCACGGTCAACTGCAACATGGACTGAATGACTTGACTGAAATAAGGGTCCGAACACTCTAGAATGTATGTCCCTGTGATAACACCCATAAGGAATATTTGTATTTCAGATAATCCTCTGCCTTCCCATAGAAGTTAAAAATTGTAACAAAGAGAAATGAGCATAATGTGATAAATGCCACAAGCAGACTGCTTTTGATTTATTCCTCCCCTCCCTTCATCTTCCTTTCTGACTTCCCTCTGGATAACAGCTGCAGTCCCAGATGATATACTACTGGTGCTGTGCTTAACAGAGCTTTCTCAAACACTGTAACTATAGGAGAGCCGTCTGCAGAGATCATGAACAGATGATCCATGGCAGAATGTTCACTCTTAAGGCTGCCAGTGCAAAGTAGACAAATGAACCATGTGCCCATTAAGTTCTTACTTTTGCTTATGTTTATACTTTACTTTCCTGATGTTTATTTGGTGTTCTGATGCTGCCACATGCAGGTATAACACTGCTATGATATTCAGGGACTCCTCTTTTGACTCTAGTTACCTCACTTCCCTCACAATTTGTTTTGATTCTTCCTGACATAAGTTCTCTATGTTTCCTTAGTAACAGATTATTAAAAACATATGCGTGTGTGTATATATATATAGATACAGAGATATATTAGTAAGTCAATGTAAGCTGCAGCTGGCTGTGCTAATGAATAAAACTTTTTAAAGTCACCAGAAAATATGATTTGATAAAAGGTTTGTTACAAGTGTGCTAGAATAGCAGTAGTTGTTCATTTTCCCTCTAAGCAGTCTGAATAAAATGGTTCTAAGCATTATGATTAGACAAGATATTTTCCAGCACAATCTACCCTCAAACTACTAGAATAATGTGAAAAGGCAGAAAATAGAACTGCTTGCCTGCAGCCTGACGTTTCATTCAGAGAAAGCCAGAACACAAGTCCTGCATTTTAAACCAATTTCAGTTCTAAACCTGCTCTGGTTTTGAAGTATGTAACTGAATAAAGACTAGCCCAGCTGGTTTAGAGTTTCAGTTTTGTTAAAGGATCTTTGGTGATACAGAAAATCAAGACAGAAAAAATGCTAAGTATTTTTCCATTCAAAGCTTGTGTTTTCTATGTTGCCATAGCTTTGGAACCCTCCTCAATTAATTAGCAGTACCACATCATCATTTCCACTTAACCTCAATATCTGGTTTTGCCTGCTAGAGATCAGAGAGAACAAGAGCCTTAAAGCTTATTGTCTAAATGAGATTTAAGACAAAAACGGAATTCATGACCAATAGCTTTTAGAGTAGCTTGAATTCCAAAAGAAAAAAAAAAACTGTTGCTTTCCAATCTGAGCTGACAACATGAGAAATGTTTGTTCAGACAGCATTTCTATTGAAACATAAAAAAAGAGCCTAGAAGCCTGAAGCTTGTCTAAACAGCCCAGTATTTTTAGTTCATTCTTCATTTCTAAGTGGGTAGATTCTATGTAATTCAATGATTTCAAGAATTAGAGGAATCTATTTTAATAAAAACCTAAAAAAGTTACTTTTTAAAAACAAAATAAATATTTATCCACCTCTTTATTTCAAAAGCTTATCGTATCTTCAAGTCAACTATTTATATTAAAATCATATTTGAAATCATCTGAAGACTGTGCCTCAAGCAACAGAAAGATATTCTTTTAAAAAATCTTTGATTTTGTAAACAAATTTGATCTTTTTTTTTATTACAAACTTTTAAAAAATTATATATTATTTTCCATGTTCAAAAAATTGACCATGCTAAGTATAGATACAAGTTTTGAGCTTTGTTATACTGAGTAACTAATTAACAGCAACAATTCTGTCCACAAAAATTCTTGAAAAAGTAACCATTCGTTTGTAGAAAAGAAAAAAAAATATAAAGAACATGAACCTACATTATTGATACAAGAAATGGATGTTACTCCTTCAAGCTCTAGATAGATTGGGGGGTTTTGCTCTAAAAATTTTCCAATGCAACATATTTATCTCATCTGAGATATCTGTATAGTACTTCCTGTGTTTTCTTACTGGCTTTCTGTCCATCTACCTTATTTTCTTATCACATCTGCTTAATAAGATTTACTTTAAGAAATTTCTTAGCAGCTACAGACTTTTCTAGAGATGCCTAAGCCTATTTGTTAGTAAAGTGTCTTAGCGGTTTTTACTGCAATAAGTCTTGAATGAATCACACTTCTTTTTATATTCTGACTAATATTCAATGATATCCATGAAATAACTACTTTCCTTCTTATCTCCTGTTAAAGGACTTAACTAGGAGGACATGATAGAACTAGTTTTAGTTCAACTGAAAGGTCAGCAATGAATAGGCTGTCAGATTTTACCTGACAAAAATCACTTGGCCTGCAGGAGATTAATGTCTTTTAAGACATTAATTTATGTGAATTAAACCAGTCCTAGCACCAGATATAAATTATTCTAACTTAAGACTTTTATTTTTCCCTGCTGAAATTCTCTCATTTTTCATGGAATAATGCAATATTCATTGGGCTACATTAAGAGAGGCTGTCACTCACTGGCTATAGCATTCACATGAAAAAGAAAACTAGACAACTGTCTGTTTCAGCAATAATTGAAGATACTCCATTCACTACCAAAAAAAAAACCAAACCCAAAACAAAAATAGAAATAATCAAAACACCAAAAAAACAAACATTTCAAGATACGAATGAAAAATCTATTCTAAAATGCCTTGTAGCTAAGATCATGTTCTTAACAAATAAGGGTTTGATTTGCTTAGAAAATAATTTGAGCCTAACTCTTTCCCTTTATATGCCGGAAGTTAGAGGATTTATCTGTAATTAATGTCAGGAGCTTTCTCTTGTTGCACTTGAGAAGGCTAATTAACCTGACTTGGGCACAGATTCAAAAAAAATTTAGTCCTGAATCCCAAACAGATACATGTAGTAACTGTTGATTTAGGTAGGCAAAATGCTGAGTTAGTTCTCTTAGAAAATCTCATGTTCTGCATTTGCTTTTGAGAAACTTCTCTAATTTATTTACATTTACATGACTAATTCTAGTTTCCTCAGATTTGTGTTGTACGAAAAAGAGGAAAAAAATTATTCGGCTAGGATATCTTTGCAAAGTAATGTAGTAGTATATAATCCACCTTGCTCCCACATTTCTGTTTAAAAATTCCTACTCCCCAGACAAACACATGTAAATTATTGAAAACTATAAAACTTTTTTTCAGAATTTTAAAATATATATTACACTTTGAATTCTTGTTCTACACAGAATTGCCACATATGACTTTCCCTAAAAACTTTAGGCATCTGAAAAAGTGGGTCAGTATTGACTTCTTTGTGACTCTTACCTAAAATCCTTTTGCAGGTTACATTATTGACACCATAAGGCTAAGCCCAAGCAAGGAAAAGAATAAGATGTGGAATTAGAATGCTAAAGAATTTATTCCAAAAAAGTTATGTAAGAGACCACCTAAAATTTATGAAACACCTTTGATAGAAGAGGGTGGGGTTTTATTTCTTTTGCTACATTAATGGTAAATTACACTAGCTTTCAAAAAATAACAGTAATTTAAAAAGCAGAAATAGATGAGGATGTACTATACACCATATTTTCACATCTACTAACATCAACATCTGATTTTGGTTTCTAAATTGAATCTTTGTAACAGAGGGATACATTAAGACCAAATCAGAAGTTACAAAGCAATATTACAGTATTCACTTAATTTGGTTTAGGGTAAAATTCTAAATCAAGAAAGATGAGCAAATAAAATAAATTTAACTATGAAAAAGCTGATTTATTTTTTTTTCTCTAAGTATGCTGCTCAGACACGGTAACTGCTATAATAATATCCTAAAACCAACTGCATAACCTTCACAAACTTCCTCTTAAAGTGAAAATATTTTATTTCAGTTTTGAAAGGAACATTTTCTGCTTTCAACACATCATTAATTATTTTTTCTTAGAAAGGCAAGTTGTTGCAGGTCAGATACAGATCATGATACGCATTAAATATGCTTGGTGGTGACATCAACGACCATATTCAGGCTCAAAATTTTAAGTACTTGCATTTCATCCAACATTGTTCTGAGGAGTAACAGCCCTTCATTTCAGCACTTCGAAAGGCAGTCTTTCGCTCCATGGTGTGTGAGCAAATGTTCCTGGCAAATGTTCCTGTCCCAAACATTGAGCCACTGGCAACTTTTGGTACCATGATGAAGCACATCAACGATGTAGTTAAAAGTCTTTATCTCCTATGCATGGTGTGACCCTGGGAGAGTTCCTGATGTGATTAGAGCTTGAAATTTTGTTCTCACTCTTCCTGTGTAGCATCAAACCCAGCATTAATTTAAAAAGCAACATACTCACTATTTTTATGTCTAGGGCACCGCAGGTTAATTTGAAATTAGCAGATCAACCCACCTTACCTAAGGATAGATGTTTGGTATTCTTGGAATGAGAAATTGTCTTGCATTAATCATGGCTTAAGATGTCACTGTATTTGAGATCTTTACTTCCCTGTAAATGGATCTTCACAGACTTAGAAATCTTTGTCTGAAAAAACACTGAACAGAGTTTGCTATTTCCAGGTCACTTTATGAAAAATAAATAATTGAGCACAATTTAAGAAGTTTACATGAGTTTTTAACTGTGTAATGTTTCTGCTCATAAGCTAAAATGGTATATCTGTTTCCACTCACCTTTTAGACTGAGTAATTTTTAATAAAAAACTTAAAAATTTAACCAGTTATACTCCTAGAAGATTTTCAAGACAAGATGAAAACCACTGCTTCTAGGAATCTATCATCCATCCCATTTAATCTCACCTTGTGCCCATTTCTGACTTTTTGTCTCAAATAGCTAAGTACATCAAATTTTGATTCTCAAAGGACAGCAATTATTGTAAACAAATAGAGGTTGGCAATTAGTAGAGATGTGGTGGCTTAGCCTCGGTCAGCAGCCAGATGTTCTCTCATACCTCCTCCTCAACAGAACACAGGGACGTAATAGGATGAAAAATCTCATTGATTGAGATAAAGACAGGGAAATCATTTACCAGGTACTGTCACAGGCAAAAGAGATTTGGGGAAAAATAATTTCATTTACTGCCAATTCAATTACAGTTGGGTAATAAGAAACAAAAACTAAAAAATGTAAGGCCACCCACCACACCCCAGGCTCAGCCTCACTCCTTCACTCCAGATTCCACCACCCCGCCCTGAGCAGCACAGTAAGCAAGGCTGTCACTCCAGTGGCTGTGGCCAGCCCATGACAGTTTCTCTCTGCTACTCCTTCCTCCCCACACTTCTCCCCCGCTCCAGCATCTGTCCTCTTACAGGCTGCAGTGTGGATATCTGCTCCAGCACCTTCGTCCCCGTGGGCTGCAGGGTAACCTCTGCTCCAGCATCTGTGGCACCTCCCACACCCTCCTTCATTACTGACCTGGGTGTCCGCAGGGCTGTTTCTCACCCTTTTTTCCTTCACACCTCACACCACCGTGCAGGGTTGTGCCCTTCCTTAAATATTACCACCGAGGCACCACCGCCTGGGCTGCCGGGCTCCACAGCACCCTGTGCTGGGCCCACCGGAGCTGGCTGGAACCGGCTGTGAATAACAGTGTTGCTTCCACTTCCCTCAAAACGAAATTTTGCTTAGCTCTTAGCATCTAGGGATATAATTTAGGATTAACATCGGGGGGGGGGGGGGGGGGGGGCGGGGAGGGGAATAGCTTTTACTCTCACTTCTGGTGTGTCATCCCACCAGCAAGCTGTTCATAGTCTTGACATCGCAGATAAATCAGGAGCGATGGTATTGCAGTCCATTACCCACCATCTCTCTTGCTCTTGTGTGCAGGGTCTCAATTACTTGTGGAGAGTCTCAATTCTTACACAAAATAATGTTCTCACACAGTACCCAGTTATGAAACTCAGGAAGCACATGGTCAAACAGGGATTTTATTTCCGTTTCAGAGCTTACTTTCTATTACACTCTCACACACTATTACACTCTCAGAAAACAAACATAATCATTGAAAAGCATATTCTTTTTATATTAAATTACTTGTTAATTAATTTAGTGCAGTAACTGCTTACTAAATTACATTCTCCCATCTACATTATTCCTTGTTATGAACATTTCTTCTGGCTCTTGTTCCAAAGAAAGTTATAACTGTCTTTCCTCACCAGACAGACTTCAAACAGCTTGCCCCAGTGCTCTGGTGTATTTTAATAATGAGAATAATTAAAAAAAAAAGGAAAAAAAAAAAAAAGAAACCAAACCAACCACACAAAAATAACAACTAAAAAATCCTAAACCCAAACAAGCAAGCAAACAAAAACCCCAACCCAAGAGCAACTCTTCAAAATGGGGTTTTACAGACCCATTAGAGAAACAATGTGCCTTCAATTCAACTCCTGATTGCAGAGGCAACACTACCAGTCAGCTTGACTTCTAGACAGCAGTTGAGCAATGAATTCAGTAATCACATCTATGATTTGGCTGTCTCACTTTACCGTCTTCATACAGATGTATTCACTTTTTTTGTATACACAAGTACAAATGGTCTCAACTGACTGTAACAGATTGGTTTCATGACCAGTTTTGTTCACTGTAATAATGATTTATGTGCATGTTCTCAGCTCTTCCTCTGCAAGATTAATTAAACTGCCATTTTACTGCACCTGTATGCTTAAGTTAACATAGTTTATGTGCAGTAGGTTGCACATCAACTCAGATGTCAGTCTAAGGGTTTAGAAACAGGCAGATGGGGAAGGACAGAATGTTAGGATCCTCTTTTTCCAGTATTATCTACATTATAAGAAAATTGAGATCATATATATATATATATATACATCTAGAAAGACAAGATAGCAGACTGTCAACTAGGGATGGCCCATTTTTTAAATAATCAATCTACAAATAAAGTAGTCTGATATGATCTGAAACATTATCAAAAAAAAGAAGGGGGAAAAAAAAGAAAAATGAAGAATTGTATTTGCTAAACAAAGCCCAGAACAACAAATGTTCTTTCTTTCCCGTGCTCCTGTGTGAGAGAGACCTGCCACCTGTCCAGACTCAGTGACTACTCTGCCTATCAAGGATCTGGATATAAACTTTCCCCTGCCAGGAGGCTGCCTGCATGACCCAGTGAAACGGTACTGTGAGAATGAGCTTCTCCAAAGCTCTCTTTCCCTTCACTGCAGCTGACTTAGATAGCTCCCCAACTTCATCCACTCTGGAAGGAAGAATGACAAGTAAGAAACTGTTAGAAATTTCTTCCTTTTTAAATTCCTGGGCCCACAAGCACTAACCCAAATATTTCTGCTGCTCACCATAATAGGCTGCAGAAACACTGGCAGTGAGGCTAGTGCTAAACAGAAACTTGAATCCAGCCACAAAGCCTCTTTAACATGATTTTTAAATGTCTCTCTTCCTTAGGCTAAGTCTGCATTTGAGGTTTGAGTTCTCACCTTCAGGTGAGCATCCTAACATGAGACCAACTAAGGACATTCTGTGCACAAGATGTTTGCTGTTTCCAGCTGAAGATGTCCCTATCTGTAAAATGACTAAGTATTCCTGGAAGACAGAGAAATTCTCCAAGGCTGAGATCTCCAGTGCTAGTCATTACTCCAGTGAATTTTTCCTAGCATGAAGCACAAATTATCACAGAAAAGATTAAAAATAGGGTTTTTTTTTTCTGAAATTCCTTGTAATGAGATGCTGAGAAGCATAAGCAGGAATTAGAGACACACTCTCTAACTCCAGATGTTAAGTGTGCTTTAACCCAGGAGATCTCAAGTGGAAGGCTACTATGGTCCCTGTTCTGTCAGTTGTCTTCTGCCTTTTTGTTCTTTGCTTTTTAGTGTTACCCACACTAAACCACCCAAATGCCTAGAGGGAAAAGGTAAAATCCAGATTAAAAATCACAGTTTTCTTTGGAGTAAAGGTGCTCAGTCAAATAAGTTGAAGAAGAAAAAAGAAATGGGAAGGAGGATTTGCAGAAGGGTTTGCATAGCCTTCCAAAACCTTCTGAAAATGTCAGAAAGAGCAAGCACAAATTCAAACACAGTAACAGAACAGAATCAGTCACTGAATGTCTTCCATCTAAAAAAAGAAAAATTTGGAGGTCTACACATCATTACTTTTCACTATAGTGTATTATAACGGTAATTTAATCTCTGTATGCTCCTATGTTGCTAAGAAAACAAAGGAAAATCCTTCACGCTTGACAAAAGGATTTGGCTATGTCTGAGGACTGAAATTAGGAAACAAAAAGAAGTAGTGTTGAATCTCAAATTATTAATTCAAAGATGAAAATATTTTTCTACAAGAATAAGCAGGTTTCCGACTTGCCAAATCAAAAGCTTTAATAGACAGGTAAGATTTATGAATGAAGTGGGACAGCAGGGAGGTGTAACAGAATGAATGGTGATTACACTGTTGGAAACCTAAAATACTGCTTGCAGGCTAGAGGGCAGGGAATGAGTAGGCATGTTGACAACCTGTTGACAAGCCTTTGTAGGCAATAGCCAGGCAGTTTTATAGTCAAAGGATGTTGGTTTCCATGGTTGCTAGTCTACAGCCTCTGATTTGCTTTACACACAAAAAACAGAATAAAGTATGGAAGGCCTTTTACTTAGACTAGGCTGATGGAAGATCATGCTATTCATTTTGCTAGGTGCCAGAACCAAAAAACTTAAGCACCCTGAGACATTAAAGTAATTGCCCTAGAACACTGAATTTTGGACTTATTTATGTTTGTTTAGCTACAGAACATGCAACAAATAAATATATACTGAAGAACTAACAGAATCTTTCCTCTAAAGAGTTTCACAGTCCAACAGGATAAATGACATCCTGAATGGAAACCAAATTACTACAAAAAAAGCATAGTCAAGGCAACTCAGCTATTTATTTAACATTTTTAGAAACAGTAAATGAAGAATGTGATGTTTAAGGTTGTTGGTGCAGAACAGACCCTCTAGCCATGTGATTTTTATTTTTTTATTCTTACAAAGTCTCTTCTGAAATACTTCTCCACTCTTATTTACTAATTAGTTGTAGCTAAGAAAAATGTACATGCCTGGGGATTTTAAATACTCCCATGCTATTGTCACACATAGAGTCCTCCATCTGCAGCTAGTTATATATCCATTAGATCCGTTGAGTATTTTGCTGTATACTAGATGAATTTGAGTTGTTTGCCATCTGCACTTGAATCATGAAGTGTAACTGTTTTATTCATCTATAGCCTCTGATTAAATCTTGCTGAGATGATCTTTTGAGCTTATTTGTCCCCTCAAGTATAGCTACCATAATAATACTTAGCAATTTTTGTTCTACATTCAAACTTTGACTTTCAGCTTCAGAAATACTGCCACTTGGCAAATCACAATACCATTTCTCAAATTAAAAATGGAAAAGAAAATAAAAAAGAAGCCCAAATTGATAGGAAAACTACTTTCATTTACTATATTCTAAAAGGAGTGTCAGAGGTGGGTGTAATCCCATGTGAATTAAGACATGATAAGAGGGAGGACTGGAATGCTTCAATGCAGCAGGAATAGGTCACATTGTTATTAGCCCAGGCACAGCAAAAAAATGCTGAGGTCAATGACAACCATGTAGAAGGCCATTGGCCTCCTCATTACGTTCATCTGCTGCCAGGTGGTACCATTTCTCAGTCTCAGTATGATGCTGCAAACACATTCCCTTGTTATTGTTAAGGTTTCCTGGGAGGCTTACATGTTGCTTTGTTAAAGTGACCAGAACTTGAGGCAGAGCAGCAAAGTGAAGATGGCTTGCCTGATAGAGAACATCCTTATTTCTTTCACCTCTTTTTCTTCCCCACAAAGCTCCATGCTTGGAGTTGTTCAGAAGAGTGCTACCTACATCCAACTAACTTCTAGTCTGCATGACAGTAACACTGCTTTGCAAACAAGACAAAGAATTATCTTGGAGGACAGGTTTTGTCGTAACTTTGATGTTTCAGATATGTTTTTTCCCCCACCACCACTACTGTTAGTGTAGCCAGCATGTATAACAGTCTTTTAGAAGGACTACAAGTTTCACAAAAACACACAAACAGGGAAAAAAAAAAAAATAAGAAAAAGTTTTCTGGGTGGGGAAAGAGAGGTTTTGGCAAGAAGAAATTTTTGACAAAAGGAATAAAAAAAGGTCTGGTGAGCAGATGGAAACCAGCTAAGCTTCAGACATGAATCTGAGTCTGGAAGGATGTCAAAGAAAGCTGCCACAAAGTCATTGCCAGAAAAATTTGCTTTGGTGAACAAAACATGTAAGTTCTATCAAAAAGGTCATAAATTTCATCCCAGTATTTAGTTGCTCAATGAACAGATTTGAGTACCACATTTTATTTAAAAAAATGAGGTCAAGTAAGGAGAAAGGAAAACCCTTAAGACCTGGGCTATAAATGTGTTCTGTATAACCTACCAGGGAAGAATTATTTAAAGTTCATTCAAGTTGCACTCTCCAGAGATTTCTGACTGGACGTTTATTATTTTCCTACAAGAAACCTGACTTACTGCTCTGACTTACTGCTCCAGTTTTAGAAATGGAAATCTCAATGGACTTGTATTGATGTATAAAATGGAGTGTAAAAATTATAGTACTGAATCCAGCTCAGTAACATGCTGAGTACTGAAAGATTGGGGTTTTGTTCAGTTCAGGAAGTAATTTTTTAATAACCAGTTGTAATGTTTAAGAAGAATTACATTTCTAACTGAGCTTTGAAAACACAGCATGGAAAAAATATTGAATTGAAAACATTTGAATCATGAAAAGGCACCTTGAAAACAGTACTGACTACAACTGTATGGGGTTTCTACCATTTTGACTATGTCTTGATTCATTTAAACTCTTCTTCCTGAACTTCTGGATATCCAAAAACTGACAACAAAACTTTAACAGAAAGATATGAACTCCTAAAAATGAAGGCTGCATAATGGGGAGAGACTCTCTACCTGTTCCTCTCTACTTGCCAACCAAAATATATTTCAGAAAGTGGAACCAAACCTAAGATTATATACAAATGTACTTGATTGATTTGTAGACTTATATACAACAATATAACAATATACAGTAAAATATTTAGATACATTTATCCTTGGAAAAGACTTAAACACTTTTCAAAAAATATGTTAGGCTAATGTGGAGGAGAGATATTTTTGTAAACTGCTTGAATACATATTTAGGTATTTTTCTCTTTCTGTATAAGTAAGGAGACAAATTAAGCATGAAACCAAAGTAAACCTGGACAAATTCCATACAAGTTAGCATATTTAGTCTAATAAAACTGCCAGTAAGATCCAGCCCTACAGAATATGCAGGAATGTAATGCATGTTTTGGTAGGTCCCCAACTTCTATACCTTTAGATTCACGGTTGCCAGGCACTCCCATGTTTGTTAATCTTGAATTGAAAAGTTTATCTATAATTAAACTTACATAGAAAAATCATCAGTAGTCTGGATGTTGCCTTAGTTTTTTATATAATCAAAAATTGCTATTTCCTGTATTCTGGCTTTCAAGAAACTGATAACAAGCTCCACAGTGTTTTCATGAGAATGATGTTACAAGTTGAACAACCACACCAGGATGTCTAGTTTCACCTGTAGTTCATATGACAAAGCAAATCACGAGCATCATATAATTTTTTATCTACATTTACGAAAACAATGTACCACTGTTGAGAATGCATAAGAGCAACCTAGTATAGTAGCTAAAGCTAACAATGTGTTACATGTCCCTTCATTTCCCCATGAATGCAAACCTAGGTTTAGATGCAAGAAATCAGAGTCCAAGGACACACTTAGCTACCTCATACCCTGCTTCAAATTATTTGGCAAGCAGTAGGAGATAGAAGGGCCCTACACATTACTGATCTGCTCTTGATCAGCCTACCATAGTCTTCCAAAATCCTGCTCAGAGAGCAGCTCTGAGAAAATACAGTACAGATTTTCTACTTATATTTTATTATTTTTTTTCACATACAAGACCTATTTTATTTATGATTTTAAAGAACAAATCAGGTGTCAGCTTCAAGAGTCATTGTGGTTGCATCTCTCACCTGTACTTAGCCTTCTTCCTGTTTTGTACGTTATCTTTAATGACAAAAAGGATTACTGAACATCACAGCACAAAACTAAGCTTACATCACACCTGAAAAGCATGAGGAGAACATCATAGTTTACAGCAAGTAGTTTTGCATTTTCCTGCCCCCTTTTTTCATGTATGATTGTATGTTTATGTTCATATTTTCACTTGTTCCAAACAGACAAAGGTCCTCAGACCTATCACCTCTGGATCACATGCAATAACAGCATGGGTGCTGGGTACTTCTGCCAGGTCCTGCTGCCCCCACCAGCCACTACCTGTGCTCTAGAGAGCAGCTGCTCACCCAGCAGCAGCAGCCCTGGTTGCTCCCATCTGTTTCCAGTCTCACTTCCTCAAGCCACCAGACCAAGCCAGCTTTATGCAACCATAACCTCATCTGCTGGGAGCAGTGCTGTATGTAACAGCAGCGATGCTGACACGCAGTTTTTTCCAGCAGTCAACACAGTGAGGTCAGCTATATGTCCTCAGCACATATTCAGAGGGCTTGATTTTTCCTGTATACCTTTAATTGCTTCTGACATAGTTACCTCTTGATCACAATTCTATGATGAGCATCACCCAATCTTTAACGTGACTGCACGTAGTTATTGTTCTATGAATCCTCCATGCTCCAAGATTTTATCTTCATACTTCCAAATACTAAGATAATGCTAATTATATATGTGGAGCAGTTATATTTAGGATCTCCTTCCTGTTTGCATGCATACTTTATATTTAGTGACATGTAAGCTAAAGCCCATCTTCTTTGTAATTTAACTGGCAGTTGCAAGAGTGGTATTACCATGTTGTTACTCAAATCTACAGCACTAAAAAACCCTAACCTTTTCTTATTTTGTTGCTGACAGCTTCTCAACCCACACATTTTCCCAAATTTTATGGGCATATTGAATCACAAACAGCAGAGCTAGTCAAAGATATGGGAATCAAATACACACATCTAAGCTGAACTAAACCATGATAACTCAGGGTAAAAATAACAGTTCTTAAAGATTCCCACATTTCATTCCAAGATCAGATTCCTGACCTGTGCTAGAAGCACAGCTCAAGAGAAACAAGTCCTCACTAGTAAGGGTAGACCAATTGGTCCAAATGGCAAAGAGTGTTGTCATCCAGTGCAAGAAACATGGCATTGTGTGACTGACGATATTTAATGGAAACATTCACACGTCAGAAAAAATAAAATGTTGAAGTCAAGACAAAACCAAAACTGTCCGCCAGATTTTTTGATTACTTCAGAGCTTCAAAATGTTGACCAAAATCTATAACTAAATAAAATCATTACTGCTAACAGTTTCTTGTATTACTACAAAATATGATTTTAAATATACATTTTAACTATTTCTAATTCAGAAGTTACTTAGCCTACCGGTCTACATAGCATGGGCATATTCCAAAATTATGGTGACAACTAGATATCAAAAGTTTTTTTTTAAAAAAGGCAAGTGTTTCAGAAAAAACATTATATATTTTACGTGCTGTAACTTGTTAATAAATATTGATACTCAGAATTTATAATATTGTTTTCATTTCAGGTTTTCAAACCTTAGGAGCACTCAGGTTCAAATATCCCAGGTAAAATAAACCTTGTGTTATTATTCCCATTTAATACTAACTTCTGAAGAAAACTATTTGTTAAAAAAACATAGAAAAAGCCACATAGCACAAGTTTCAGACCCAGAAATACCATCTTTTATTCTCAGTCCCCCAATCCCACAGGCAGAGGTTATTTCTAATCCTGAATTTTTGTGGTGTTGGTGATTGCCTTTTTGCTTTTGCAGCTTTTTCATCAAGACTCTCCTGACACACAACTATAACAACAGATTTTTTTTTAAAAAAAAAGGAGAAAGCCTGGAAGACACAACCAGCAGTCAACCATTAACAGTGACTTTTTGTTTCCTCTCATCAGGCAGAGAACCAATAAATTATCTGTGAAGCTGGAACCAGGAGCTTTCTTAGATTCCATTTGTACAACCTATGCACACTTCAGTGAGCGCTTAGTGACATAAATAGGTTCATAGAAGCCTAGAAGTCTTGTAAAAAAAATAAAACAAACACCAGGGCAAAGAATGCATGTATAGATCACTATGGACCTTTTAGAAAGAGAAGTAGGAGGAGATTTTGGTTTATAGCACTTGAAACCTGGCTGAGAAGTAAGAAAACACTGAAAAGAACATCTGGTTTTTTTGAAAGAATGCTGGAGTTTTGCATTTTGTAATCTTATCCATTTAAATGTACGAAACTTGTTGGACAGTAACATTATTTTGCTACAAGGGGCTTCTGCACTCTAACTGCCAGAATTGTAGTGAGTTCACAAATGGAAATGGTGCTTGGGGATGACAGGAGGAAGGTAGACAATATATAGAAATATCTTTAAAAGTAGTTCATACCGTGGAAAAGCCTGAAACTGATTCCATCAACACAGGAAATGCAAAGTCCATAAACCCCCTGTCTGAATGAAAGACTTATTGTGGCAGCCACAGGTGGTTAATTCTGTGTGTGTGTCCAAAACAAGGAACACAGCTTCACATACTACTGCTATCAGTCCATAGGTATTTAAGTTTAGATCTCAGCAAGCTCCACAAGTAATAATACTCACTTCACTTTTAATGACAATCTTCCATGATATAATTTTCTCTTAGCTCTGGTTATATGTATTGTACAAGCACTTCAACTCAAAGGATTTTCCAAACTGAAAAATCGGAAAGCTTGAGGTTTTCTGCAAGTGTCCGAATGGAGGGAAAACAGACATTTATATATATAAAAAAAGGTATTTTGGGAATGAGAAATGTAGCAGAGAGAAATGCATATAACCAGCCTACCTTATCTCCTCCTGACACTGCACATCTCATATGGCTACTCAAGATCTGCTTTGTTTAGAACAGCTGTCAAGAAGGTGCATGATCAGGCAGGCCACAGTCGAAAGAAAGGCAGAGTAAAGTGCTGCTGTTAGCACAGAGCATCGTATACAAAGATGCTTCTTATTGAGCCACTTGCAGAAGCGGGCCTGCAGTAAAGCCTGGGAAAGCTTTATCAGAACAAAGGTTAGCCAGTATTTCCTAATTCAGATTAATCCCATTTTCACTTTAATCAATCCAATGAGAGAGAACAGACAGAGAATAAAGAAGCTGATGCTGGAAGATTACCTTACTTCTTCTTCCTGCAATTGACATGAATCTAGTGAACAAATCCAAGCCTGAAGAACTAGTGTTTTAGCATAAAACATACAAACAACAAAACAATTATATATGAACATATGTGGCTGGAAATGGAATAATGTATAAAAAAAACCAAGAGTGAGAGTTAGTCTGTGCTGTTCCTTTCACCATAATTCTGACCCCCAGACAGACAGGAGAGAGCTAGACTAACTGTAAACCAAATGTTCGTTTTCCCAGATCCTCAACTGTCCTCATATAACCTAGCCAGCAGTAAGATGCTACTTTTTTGTCTTCAGTGTGTAACACGGATTACCTACCTGTTCTAGCAAAATCTGTCTTTTTTTTTTTATTCTCACAACTTTTAAAACCAGTGTCACAAATTGCATACAACACCTATGCATAAAGATACAACACCTATGCATAAAGTGGCCTTATGAACCATCAGCCAGAGTCAACCCTTGGACCTTCAAATCTAAAATCACCTCTCTGAAATTATGTGAGATGAGGAACCCATATGTGGTTTCCAGAAAACTCAGCACATGTCACTGTATCACAGAATGGTTGAAGGCATCTCTGGAGTTAGTCTAGCCCAACCCATCACTCAAGGCAGGATCAGCCAGAGCAGGTTGACCATGCCTGCAGACTGCTCAGTCTGGTGTGGAATAACTCCAAGGATGGAGACTCTACAACCACTCTGGGCAACCTATGCCAGTGCTCAGTCGTTCTGACAGTTGTGTTGTTTGTTTGTTTGTTTGTCTGTTTAAAGTTTTCTTACGTTTAAACGGGTTACTTTTTGTATTTCAGTTTGTGCTTATTGACTTTTCCATTCACTGGATACTGCTGAAAAGAGTCTGGTTCCATCTTCTTTATTCCATCCCGTCAGGTATTTATACAGATTGATAAGATTCCCCCTTCTTCTTCTCTTCTTAAGGCTGAACAATTCCAGCTGCCAGTCTTTCCTCATATGAGAGGTGCTGCTGTCCCTTAATTATGTTTGTGGTCCTTTACTGGACTTGCTCCCATACAGCCATGTCTTTCATGTACAGGGGAGACCAGAACTGGAAACAGCACTACATGTGTGTCCTCCTTAGCACAGAGTAAAGGAGAAGGATCATTTTCCTCAACTTGCAACATTCTTCCTAATGCATCCCAGAAGGCTGTCAGCTGCCTTTGCTGCAAGGACACATTGCTGATTCATGTTCAACTTTATGTCCATCAGCACCCCTGGGTCTCTTTCCACAAAGTTGCTTTCCAACCAGCTAGCTCTCAGCATATACCAGTGCATGGGATTATTCTTCCACAGGTGCAGGACTTCACATTTCTATTTGCTGAAATTGTTAATATTTCTGTTTGCCCATTTCTTCAACTCATCAAACTCCCTCTGAATGTGGGAGTTCAGTCATGGTGAATTAACAGTCATGGTGAATTAACCACTCCTTGCAGTTTTGTATCACTTGAAAATTTGCTGAGGGGATATAGGTAACAGACAAAAGTAAATTTGTTGTGCCCATACTCCCAGCAGACCAGACCTTTCAGAATATGAATTACCATCTTATCAAAACACTGTCCAAGTTAAGATGCATCTTTATACTGCATAGTACTCAGACAAAAAGCCATGATAACAGGCCAGATAGCTTTGCAGTAGGAGATGACTCATACCTGCATAAGGAAAGAGGCTCTCAGATGTGATTCCTTCTTCTGGTTTGTCTGGAGGGATAGTATGGCTTTTAATTGTCTTTTAACCAAAACAAGGCTTTCACTTAACAAAGCTTTTGTCAGAAATCAGTTCCTTTCCGTACCTCAATATACTGGTTTTGGCTGTGTGACTGTTTTGGATTTGTGCTGAAAACAGCATTGATAATACAGGGATGTTTTAGTTACTGCTGAACAGTGCTTACACAATGTCAAGGACTGCATATGCTAAAATAGGATGCTATTTCTTCTAAACAGAAGACACCAATGAGCTCATCACAACAGATCAAATCATTGTTCAGGAGTTGTTTGGATAAGCCAATCTATCACCAAAACTAAGCTTCCAGGCAGCAAAGCTATTTTCTGACCAGAAGATATGAAAATGAAATTTGTTTATCTTCTGCTAGTAAAGACAATCCCACAATCCCCATCAACTATCCTTTAAGTTAACTCTTTCCCGTGAAACAGTATAATCTTGTGTGCCCTGTCCACCTCCCTTCTTATCAATTACAAAGTTCTGATTCAAAATCTTCAAAGATATGTCTAAGCAATTCCTCCAATGGTCCATCCATCAATCAACTCCCCAAGAATTCTGGTCTTTGTAATTCTCTCTGTTATCAACAGTTTTGCTCAGGGTTAGCATGTCTGTGGGTAATGGGTATAATGTATGAATTTTTCTATCTCTTGTCCTTTTTATACTGACTAGCCATTATTCAGCTATTCTGACAACTATCCTTACACACTTTTAATCATTGCACTAATTCAAAAAATGTACAACATGCCATGAAGATTAACCTTTTTAATCATTCAGTTGGAATGCTACCATCATTCGTTGGCAAAACAGGATAAAAATCAAAAGATGTAACAAACATTTTTACTTAAGTCTTTAACCTCCAATTCACATGACTGATGTAAGATACCAAGAATTTTCTCCCCTCCCACCAGGTCTATTTATGGATTGCAGGCATGTTCTCTCTTCCTACAAAAAACTGTAACTAAGTGACAGTGGTTAATTACTGTAGGTTTTGAGTAGTTCAATTGTGAGATTAAAATGTAAGTGACAGCACTTCCGTTTTTAATGTGGCAGACATCTAAAGCTAGATCCACAGTGATTTTAGCCTATCAATTTTAGTTTATATGCAAATATACTTTTTTAGTATCTACTTATTTATACTGCCTAGCTACTGGTTCGCACAAGCTGGATTTTAGCGACAGCAACTGGTTCACATAGGCAGGATTTACTATTCACATTCTTAGAAGGTACTGTAGATTTTACTGGTAAGGAACTGAATTAGTTACAATCCTCTGAATGTACTCCAGCTTGACTCATGTTAATATTCTTTGAGGGCTTCTTTGAATGCCTAAACAATTACTTGGACTTTTCCTGAAGACCTTTTGGGACAGTCCATGGAGAGAACAATATAAGAAAACCATGCTTTTTCCCTCCAGCTTTCTTAATGTAAGTTGCTTATTTGACTAGGGGAGAATACATATCGGACTGAAAATATTTAAGGTTATCCTTTGACTCCATAGAGGACTGAAGATGGTCTATAGTGATCATTTTAATGTCACTTTTCTGTGTTGGTATATAATGTGGTTATAGCCTTAAACTTTCATTATTGCTTCATTATCAAGGCCAACCATGAACTGAATGTTCCTGAAGGATCAAACATACTTGCCCTATTGAAACTGCCACACACTTTTTACTGAGTTAAGTTTTCCCAAGCCATCAGGTCTTCAACTGTAGCTGGCCAGATTAACTCAGAAAAGGATATACAGTAGCATATCTACAGTGGAATGGAAATAAAGAGTGCATAACTATATAGAAAAGATGAGAGCAATCATCAGCTTCTGTGAAAGCAAAAATCCATTCTGAAAACCAGTAGATTTTTATAAAACAAGTCTAATTTTAGGATTTGTAAAATCATGTAACTTAAGTGCTATCTTTAAGACACAAAGGAAAAGGAAGAACTGTTGCATTCTTTAAGGAGACTGGGGGAACCAGAGTTTCTTCACACACAGAAATCCAAGGTGAGATACCTCGAACACTGTGTTCAGTTTTGGGCCCCTCACTGCAAGAGGGATGTTGAGGTTCTGGAGAGTGTCCAGAGAAAGGTAACAGGGCTGGTGAAGGGGCTGGAGCACAAGGCTTATGAGGAGCAGCTGAGGGAACTGGGGTTGTTTAGTCTGGAGAAGAGACTCAAGGGGGATCTTACTGTTCTCTACAACTGCCTGAAAGGAGCTTGTAGGCAGGTGGGAGTAGGTCTCTTCTCCCAGATAACAAGCAACAGGACAATAGGAAATGGCCTCAAGTTGTACCAGGGGAGGTTTAGATTGGATATTAGGACAATTCTTTTCACCAAAATTGTTGTCAAGCATTGGAACAGGCTGCCCAGGGAAGTGGGAATCCCTGGAGATATTTAAAAGACATGTAGATGTGGTACTTAGGGACATGGTTTCATGGTGGACTTGGTAGTGTTAGGTTAACAGTTGGACCTGATCCTAAAGGACTTTTCCAAACTAAATTATTCTGTGATTCTATGAGATAAATAGCACATGTGTAATACTTAATTCACTGATGTTTGCCCATGGGGTGATGAAACTTCACAGCCACTGGGAAGCTAACAAAAATCCATGTTTTGCTCATTCAATCAACTAAATCTCAAGTACCAAGGCATTCTTGTCAGCCCTATCTTAACTGAAGAGCTGGTGGGTACATCCACACTGGAATCCTAGCCTGGAACAGAAATGCACTTTCAGAGCAAAGTTCCACACCGATTTACCACGCTATGGTGTACACTGTGGTACATGTGCAATGGAATCCTTCAGGATGAAGGAACTCAGAGATGATGGGCAGGAGCACAGCTGATGAATCACAACCCATCAGTGCACAGGACCAAATCAGAGTTAGTCAGAAGGGTGAAGAACAGCACATGCACAATGTTGATGTTACATTCTTGGTACCTGTTTGTGCTACAAATCCATCCAAATAATTGTGCTACACTGTTAACTAACATAGAGAGAGTTTAGATCAGCCACCCTGAGCAGAGATAGCAGGACAAAGTCAGCACTGCTTACAAAAACAGTCAGTTGGCTGCTAGGGATCAATAAAGATTCCTATCTGCAGATGTGAACAGAAAGCTGGTTTAAAACCAGGTCAAAAACCCCCAAACTCCTGCAAGATACAGAAGTCTTACAGGCAGCTGAAATCTCTTAAGTTTACAGCAGTGGAATTGCAGTCCTTTCTAAGTTATTTATAGAGTCCACACCTCCAGTGAGCAACAGATGGTATTCATGTTCCAGTTTACAACACCTACACATTTGGAAGGAAAGTGCTGAATGAAGCTCTCAGTGACACCAGCAGTGCTTGTGATTCTAAGATGGTGTGCTCCTGATGGCACTGCACACCTGTATTATGACAGCTGACAATGTCAATCAAACTGCTGGCCTCCAAGCAGAAGAGTTTTGGGTGGAGGTTGAGGAAGACAAACTGGCAGAAGCAAGTACTGGATGGAGACAGTGAAGGTAGCACACTGACATCACAGCTCTGGTACCAAGTATCAGCTCTGGCAAGGATCCTTTTTGCTCTCAGGTTCCTCTGCGTATGGAACAGCTTGCTCCCAGTCCCAGACTTTGGTTTCATGCTCTTCCGCCTGAGCTAGTTTACTTTGAAAATTTGTTTGAGAAGCTGAGGTATGCCAGAGCACTATTCCATGAATCATAAGAAATCGGTGGCAGCTAGAAGACTGTATTCAGAAATGCACACTAGCAAGCCCAAATATAGTCCTGTCTGACTGCAGTACAGTTACAGCTGGCTTGAAACGTTTGCCTTTGACAGCTAACTCAAATTCCAACTTATCAAGTTAATTTCGGATAATCAAGAGAACAAGGTAATTGTCCCTAAACATGCCTTAATAGGGTACTGAAGTTGCATATATGTTGCAGAAATCTTGGAAGCCTTTAGACACTTCAGAAAGCAAGCTAAAGTAATCCTTAGGAAACGTCAAGAATGGGAGGAGCACTTTGTTCCTACTTTGGTTTGCACCTCTGGACTGTAAGCAGAGCTCCTTCTCTTTAAGCGTTCGATTGCACAGACATAAGCTAGCTTACTGCAATACATTTCTGTGTGCAATCTGAGAAGGAAGTGAGCCACTCTTTAAGTACAGGAAATGGCACATATATATCTACCCTAACAGTGCCTGCACAGTAACCTGGAAGATCAGCTGGTTTAGGCTGGATTTTTTCTGAAGATGCTGTAGCTTTTAGTATGAATGCAACTGCAAACAGCGCCTCTAGGTACATTAGGATTCTAAAAAACCAAAGAGACTCAGAGGGATGTACACAGGTGAGGAAAAAACTGCAGGGCATGGTGTAAAAAGAAAATTTTACTGCAAAATTAATGAAGAGACTCCCATTAAAATGCATCAGCATGCAGACAAAGCATTAGCTCACATATACTGAAAAGGATCTCTAAAATAAGGGTGAAATAAATATACTTTATCTCAAAAGGAATAACAACATACAGAAAACATTCTGTTATTCCTTCTCTCTCCTCCCATCTTAGTAAATTTTAAACTATTTTTCTGAAGCAACTCTACAAAACCTACAAACAAAACCCAACACAGCACACGCATGTTTGAAGCTGCATGTGTATTCTGATATCTAAAGCATTTTCCTGGGATACTGAGCTGAATAATATTAGGTGAAGGGAAATATAATTCTGATCTTCCATTTCATGCAAGAAGACTAACAAAATAATGAACAAACAAGCAACAGTTATACAAAAAATGGAAAAAAATGTCTTGTTAAAAGCAGAATTCTTTTGAAAGACATGTCATAGGGACTTCTTTTCTGATGGTCTTTTCAGTATACAAATCCTCATTGGAGGCTCCAGAGCATCGAAGTCAGTTGTGTTCAGCCTAGACTGAAGATGCCCTGTCCTCAGCATTCCCACAGAGCTAGCAGCTCTCTGTGCAACATTCTCACTTTAGGTAGGTCAGGTTCTGAGAGGACAGTGCTCTCTAGCCTCCCTACATATGACGTCAGGAACTAGGCTTTGCTTCTAGACACTGTTCTAGTCAGCTATGAAGCACTTGATGCGAAGTACCCTTCACACTCCCACTGTCTTAGTACAACCAGTATAAAGGGGAAAACAAAGTAGTCTCCCTTGTCAGTACTCATCTGACAAGTATATTGCAAAGCAATTTGAGGAAATGCTACACCTTGCCCAACAGCAACCAGTACCATTGAGAAATCTCACTCAGCAGACCTTTTGAAGTTCTTTCCTTACAGCCTAATACAACCCAAAGCCATTCATTTAATCCAGCAAACCTGCCATCTTTCGTGGCTCCGGCTTTTGAGCAGGCTTTTTCCCTTCCAGTCTTCTGGCTAAAACTCAGCCAGCTCTTCAAACCACGGGACACCAAAACACTCAGTAAGAGTATGAGTAGTGAAATACCTACCTGAAAAAGGAAAGAGAAAAAGGCAGCAAGAATGATGTCCCAGGCCTGGAACAGGGGCAAGATAAAGCTAGAGAAGAAAAGGAAGGGTCTTAGGATGGACAGATCAGCTACCAAAAGGTTTTGTAGGCACCACCTGACTGCTTTCTCCCTTAATTCCATAATCAAATAAGGCTGGCTGGCTCATGTTAGGTTTCTAAATGGGGACAGATTTTTCCTTTACACTGTTAAAAAAAGTCTCAAAATTATCAGTCATCCTGTTTTTACATTTGCACTTCAATTTCATCTCACTGTTGAGGAATTTGTAAGTAATTTCTTTCAATGTTTCCTTTAGCACCGAGAAAAATATCTTGTATACTTCACAAAATATGGTGTTAAGTTTCCTCCTGTCTTCCATGTTCCTTTCTCCAGGCAATTTTTTTATCCCTGGTTGCTTTCTGGAGTTTCTAATTTTATTTGCTTTTTTTCTGGCTCAAGGAGTGAAACCTCAGCAGCCAAGAAAATACTCAAATTACAATAATTAAGAGCAGGTTTCAACTAAGTTGATGTCAGGGGAGAATATGTTTGCCTGATGATTGTCCACATGATGAAGAAAATATAGTTGTATCTATAGTTTTGTGGAATGGGGACTGGTTATATAACACCAATGTTATTTGTTCACGTATGTATGTATTTGGAAATATCATTGGTATTTTGGTTTCTGATCACAAATAATGTGTGTTTTAATGATTTTTTCTTAATAGGTATGTAATACATATTGATTATACTTATTATTATTATAATTTACTTATAATACTTTAATCTTCAATTTTATTTAAAAATTCTCATTCTGGAGAAAACTCTGGAATGCATTCAGGCCAGGGGTGTTTGTTACAGACATTGGGTCATTGCACACCATCTTTATTCCCATATACTTTTCTAAAATACACTGGTGAAAAACACAGTAACTTAGTTTAATAATTTATTGTATTATTATAATATGAAGTATATAATTACACCTAATTGCATTATTTCCAACAGTAGGAAAAAGATGTTCTTTACAAATCTAATGTATTTTGTTTGGAAACAGCTGAGATGAAGGATGTTTTCTTTGAAAGAATGCCAAAGTAGCTCTGTTACAGCAGCAAAAGCACTTACTGGCAGTAACTAGAGGCTTAGATTTGTAATACATCTTCCATACACCATCCTGATTTCCCCTTAGGAGAAGAATTAAAAGTGGTTCTAGGAACAGCATGGGGAAAAAACAATCAAGATTTCTGTGCAAAGTTCTATGCTATTGTTTTACAGCGTTGTCACACAGGGCAATTACAATCTGTTACCACTGACACCCTCAATGGTGGAAAGACTCAAAAAAAGTATGTGGTATTACAGCCATATTTTGCTTTTGGTTTTAGTGATATAGAGCAATACTGCAGTATATTTTAGTTATAAGTAAATTTCATGCCAATGAGCTTCACCTTTTCAGCCTTAGGTACTGAAGTCCAATACATAGTTACGAAGCCAGTAGAGTACCAAAAATGAAGCTGTGGTGATTCCTTCTGTTGCTGAAAAAACTGTGGTTAAATTAACTTTTCAGTTCAATTGGTCCTTATCTGAATGCTTAGATGCTGGTAAGAGAGCAAGGACTGAGTGGAAATAATTTGACTGAAACCATCAATAGTGGTTACAAGCAAATGGCAACCACCTCAGCTGTCCAAGTTACAACTGCATTTGTAACAAAAAAGCTTAAAACTCTGTTGCCCAGTAACTACCATAGCCACCATAAAAACTCAGGGGTTGCTGCAACACAAACACAGGTGGTGATGTGGAAAACTGTAAGACACTTCATTTTGAAAATCTAGAAACACAGCACCTGGGCTCAGGTGTGTGTATCTGAGTACTGCAAATATTATTTTTTTCTTTTTTTAGAAGTACTGATGACCAGTTTGATGAAGCTGATAAAATTTTTAACACTTTCTAGCAAAAAATCTGTCCATACTTTACACAAGACTTATTTTGGTTATTCATTTTTTTCACTATTCTTACATAAACTTGCATATATCAGTCACAATTCTTCAGCTTTTGCTTCATTTAAAAATATTTAATAATTTAAATCTTTATCTCCCTTGAAATCAGCAAGCACACAAACTTAAGTTAAATGTTAGTAACAACCATTAATTTGAACCAAATTTTGCAGTAATTATTCAGTTGGGAAAAAAAGAGAAGTGCTAAAAAAAAGTTATAATTATGGTATGTTACAACCCACCTGAATCTGTCAGATGAACAGGATAGCCTCACTGAAGGTCACAAATTACATTAGAGTGGCTCTACAAAGCAAAACACTTGGTACCAAGAACTTGCTGGTGCCCAGGGGGTTTACTCTGAGTCTGTCTCTAGACTAGTCCCTTGAGTTAGAAGGTGATTCCTGGAGATAATTTTCAGATTTTTCTTTAAGCTGCTAAAAATGCTAGCATACTCCCTCCCCCCAAATGTCTGTTTCTGTTACAAGTGGCACACTGCAGACTGACACAACTTGAATTTGCATCTGAATGACCCTTTCTTTCCTAAGAAAACAACCATGTTTACATGTAGATAAACCATGGGCAGTCATATTAGGTTCTGTCTCTAAAGTTGTGAAAATGTGCTTTAATCACCTGTCACTATCCCCATAGGACATGGATATAATAAGCAGTTCCTTTTTTTATAGCAACTCTTCACCAAGTTGAGCAATAGCATTTTCCACAAAGCATAGCTGTTACCTTAAAATTATGTTAACAGCATTATGTATTCTGAATTATCCCACTACGTGCCACTGAGGGTGTGATTTCTAATCCATATGATGCTATGTAAACCATAGCACACATACCTTAGCTTTGCACCCTGCAGCAAACGGATTTAGTTATAACATACAGCTTCGTAAATCAATAGACATTTAAAAGATAATACAATATGTAAATTGATAAAATATGCCGGTTACACTAAAAATAGAGTATAAACAGAAACTAATGGTAGTGCTTGATTAACTTTAGAGGCTTTAGTTACACGCTGAGAATTCTTTAGAAGAGTTCTAGTAGCACTAAAGTCTTGACAATCACCTAAGAAATTATTTTCCTTCAAAGAATAAAAAAAGCAAAATTATGGAATTGAATTTTATTTCTTTTATTGTATGGAAAGGTCAAGGAGTCTTACCATTTAAACTTATATCACAAAATTATTTTCATATAATCTCTTTGATAAATGTCATGGATTGCACTATTTTTTACTGGGACATCATAATTTAATGACCTTTTGGTCATGAATAACCTGAACACCTATTACCTTATAATAACTGCACAGAAACTGAAAGCACTCAAACACTCAAAGAAAAATTAGGCTTTTGATTATAGACTCCCAGTAGGTAATCCATAAATTCCTGTGGCTTCTTCTTGGAAATTCTATAAAATGACCTTTTATGTTGTACAAGGAAAATGAATGAGGTACATGCACAGTGATTCAGTATGAGGGTATGTTTATATATCAGCAAATTAGGATTTCCACTCAAGATATTTTGTTAAGATCTTCCTCCTTGATCCTGTTCTACTGTCTATTTACACATAATTCTTTTTCTTATCAATAATTGTAAGTTTATTTTTTCATTAACAATCATATGTACACCCATTTATTAACATTTAACATTTCTCTTTATATTAAATACATGATAGGGCTTTGAGCAACCTGGTCTAGTGGAAGGTGTCCCTGCCCATGGCGGGGGGGTTGGAACCAGGTGATCTTTGAGGTCCCTTCCAACGCAAACCATTCTATGATTCTATGATAGTGTGCCACAGCAAACATGCAAAAATTACAAGTAGCGTGATAATAGGTTTTAGATTCTTAGCTTTGGGAGAAATGCAGATGTGAAAGAATGTAGTTATAGAGACAGATCAAGGAAATAATCTTCATATTTAAAGGCCTTTTTTATTCAAGGTGCTCTATATATTTAATTTTTATTTTCATGAGAATCGAGTTATTGAACATTTTGCAGGTGCTACTTAAAATATTTAACCATATTATTTATTAATCCTGATGTTATCAGTATATAGGACCAACTCTAACAGCAAATATTAGGTACTGCTTTGGAAGAGCAATAAAGCAGCCTGTTTGGGTATTTTCTGTAGAAGTATATTATTGAATATCATACACAGAACTCAATATTGAGCATTCAAACAAGGTATGCAGTGAAATCACATAAAATATTTTTCATGCATAGCTGCTGTTTGGGGTCAGTAACTATAGATTCTAAAATTTTGCAAAGTTTGCACAGCCCACAATTTCCACCCTAATTACCTTTAGCACTCTCTTTTTTTGGCTGTGTCACAAATAGAGATAATATAAGATTCCCTTCTAAATTATGTCTTTCTTTGTAAAGGTAGGTGGGTTTATAGGAATCTTGATCCAGATAATAGAAATAGATTACAGGTTTGATTTTACTCTTTGAGAATCAAAAGAGTTTCCCATAAATTGGAAATTAGTACATGATGATAGGTGGGAAACCAAATTATTCTAGTGATCCTCTTACTTTCCTGATCATTTATTTATCCTGAAAAAAAAAAAAAAAAGAGTAGGTGATTTTAAATCTACCCTGCTGATTGGTGATGACAATGATAAAATCAAAATCATATTCCTGTGCTGATACAATATTTCTTACACAGAAGCTTCTCTAATACCATGCCAACAAATGTCACTAATGATACAACTTAATTTATACTTAGACTGTTCCACACAGACAGTCTGATCTACTTACTCATTGTACAGCATTCAGGACAGAAATGCATACATTTGAGTTACAAAAAGCTGCTAGGTGCAGTGGAATGCTCTCCAGTGAAGGAGACTCCACAGCTTCTCTGGGCAGCCTGCGCCAGGGCTCTGTCACCTCCAAGGTAAAGATGTTTTTCCTCATATTCAGAAGGAACATTCTGTGCTGCAGTTTGTGCCCATTGCCCCCTGTCCTGTCGCTGGGCACCACTGAAAAGAGCCTGGCCCCGTCCTCTTGACACTCACCCTTAAGA